>NC_057807.1:139758998-140078187 GCF_018294505.1 Triticum aestivum
AAATGTAAATAACAAGTCTGCCACAGTCGGACGTCTGAGCGACATCACAGAAAGGGCTTATATCAAATGTAAATAACAAGTCTGCCACAGTCGGACGTCTGAGCGACATCACAGAAAGGGCTTATATCAAAAGTAAATAACGGGTTAGTCCATCCACAGGAATAAACTTTTAACCGGATTTAAAACTCATGTAGTCCACCGGATTTTGTCACTGAGGCTGATATCTGACAAGATAAGATGAACACAGTACTTGGACATGTACAAGATGATTTAAAGGATTTGTGACTCTGCAGAGTTTGTAGTAACTGACCACAACCAACGGATTTCCGTAGTCACGAAGGACTAGTTCCGTTTATGGTATTTCGGTAGAAACACATTTAACCAGTACACACCCATTCCACCTCACGATGCCAGGAATCACCCTAGACAACGTCCAAGAAAAACTTTGAGATGGGGAGGTCACAACCTCGATTAGCATGGGATCAAATTTCTATACGCGCGCTCTAAGGGGTGCCCCCCTCTCGGTCCCAACCGGAAACACCCATGCCCCCTGACCGGATGACGGGCTTTAATCCAGGGCCATGGAACCCTCATCCCGGCCTCTCTATTTGGTGTGTACCAGGAAAACGGTTTGCCACTTACTAGGCCATATTCCTTGCGGAAAACATGTGGCAGTACAGGAATGGAAATGAATGGGAATGTGATTTGATTCACGATGACATTGAAGTCAAATAGACTGGCGTAAGACTGGCATGCCACAACACTGCCATCTTACCCATCCTCATGCCATCACATGGCCATGCAAATATGTATCCAACAACATATGGCTTTCCGAAACTTACTTTCCACTTTTGTGCATGAAATATAACATTCAAAGAAATGTTCATAAACATGCCATGAAACTCCTAAATGCAAACATGCAACAAACACTCATCATATCAAGAGTTCAAACATGCTTGCCTGGTTCGAAGTAGTCGGAGTCTAACTGGGTGAAGTTCGCGGCTCCGTCACCTCCTCCGGTATCTACGGTATAAGAAAATACGCATGTAACGTAAATACCGCGAGGTGCACAAAAAGTAATCCAAATAATTTTCAAATAAACCTGATAAAAAACTAGACAAAATTTTAAAGAGAACAAAAAAAGAATCAAACAAAAATCCTTTACTGTTTAAAAGTTATAAGGGTTTTGATTCAGGGACCTTTTTGTAATGAAACAGAAAACTCTCAGGGGGTTCTGCAGAAAAGTCCAGAAAACGATTCGTTTAAAAGAAAAGAATGAGAGACTCACAGGCGGGTCCCACTCATCAGGTTTGAATACTCAAACGAGGGAGATGGGGCTCGACGGCGCCCGAGAGCTGCGGTGGTCGCCGCCGGCGATCCACGGCGAGGCAGGGGGATCGGGTGGTACCTCCGTGTTCAGTACGTCCTTCCGCATCGGTGGGTGGTGGTAGTGGTCGCCGGTGAGCACCACGTCGACGGCGGCCCTTGCTCCGGCGGACGGTGGTTCGGGTGGTCGTGGGCCTCGTCGGAGAGTGCTGCGGAGGACAAATTGAGGAGGGGGTTAGACCTTTGGTAGCTTGAGGGGGTTGCTGACGAGGTTTGGGCGTCGGGGAGGAGCTCACCGGAGTTAATCGAGCTGGTGGCCGAGGCAGATCGGGGCGCCCAGAGTTGGGGGAGGAGACCTCCTCGAGGTCCTCCTAGTGGTTTGGTGGAGTGTTGGTGAGGTGCAGTGGTGGTGCGTGCACGAGAGCGAGCTCAGGGCTCCTTTTTATAGGCGATCCGAGGCGGTGGCCGTGAACGGAGTTCTCCGACGATGGTTACGGCGGCGCAGCGATTTGTCGAGGAGGTTTAGGCGGTTGATCATCGACGTGGAGGTCCACGGGCTCCGTTTAGCATCTAACCTTGGTTGGATCGAGCGTGCTGGCTGGTTTCGGCAGAACGGGGCGGCGCGGGCCCGTCGGCGGCAGAGGGCGCGCCCTGTGCTTGCCGGGCCACGGCGACGGTGCTGCGGGGGTGCGTTGGCATGCATGAGCCACGCGGAGGGCTAGGGAGCAAAGGGCGGCGCAGAACGGCATAACGGGCCGGAGCGGGCTCCGTTCGACCGCCACGGGTGGCCCTGCCACCGCAGAGGCTGCCAACGTTGAAGATGCTCGCCGCCACCGACGCCTGCGTCCGTCCAAGCGGGCGTGCGGTGCTCTGGCTAGGGGGAAGAGGACGTGCACAAAGCACCAGGGTGCACTATTGACAGGTTACCGATCCCTGACGACACTGAACTTCTGAATCTCTGAATTTACTGAATGTGCATAGAAACAGTGCTAGCCAGGTGTTCGACAGAATGATTTTGGTATGTGGGAGGTTCACCTTAAGCTGGTCTTTGGTGGAGTGGTCTCTCATTGCAACTGGGGGTTGCCTGAATTTTGGTGGAATTTTTGGAGAAGTGGAGATATGAATTTCACCAAATTTGACAAATCTGGTCCAAACTTGCAGAGAGTGAAATTTGAAAATTTTGAAAAGAAGAAGAGTGGATCTTGTTGGTTCTAGGTTGTGGGTGCTAAGGACTATCCAGAGGAGTTGATTTGAGACCAAAGTTCAAAGGCATTAAGGTACTTGCTTTGCAAATTACCTAGGCTCAAAATAAAGGACATAATTGTTTTGGGAAAAGAAATAAATGAGATAAAATCCAAAAATCGATTTAACTAGTTGGGACAGAATGTTGGGATTGCCCCAAAGTGGAAGGAGGGGTTTTGGTAAGTTTTACCATATGAGGCATGGTAAAATCATGAGTGGTTTCAACAAAAGAGAAGTCCCAAAACTCCTAGGATTTTCTTAAAAAAATAAATAAATCCAAAAATAAATTTGAGAAGGTGTCAAACAGAAGAAAGGTTTTTAATAACCAAACACCAGGGTTGAAGAAGATACCAAAATAAAATCCTTGCCAAAGGGGAAAAAGTTTTGAGAGAGAGGTTTTTGGAAGGATTTAAATGACCTTCTTCAAATCCAGCAAAGTTTTTTGGAGTGCCACAAGGTACAACAATAGAAGCAAGACCAATAATCTCATTCTTACTAGGCATATCTTTCTTATGAGGTTTTCTACTAAACTTAGAGAAATTAAATTCATGAGATTCATCACCAAAGCTAACACCGTCAGTTTGTTTCTTACAATCTATTCTAGCATTAACGGTGTTCAAGAAAGGTCTACCAAAGATAATGGGACAAAAGTCATCTTATGGGGAACCAAGAACAAGAAAATCAGTAGGGTATTTGTAGGCGTCCTGGATATGGGGGTATCCAGCCCTGCCTGCTTGCGGCCCACCACGTGGCTCCATCGACGGCCTGGTACGGCCCAGTTTCAGCATCAACAACACAAGACCCTCACGAGGGGCCAAGCCTCGCGAGGCGGACGATGCCAAGACCCCAAGGGGGATCGGCCTCCCTAGGCTGGCTCCCGAGGGGCGGAGAGTTCTATGCAAGGTTCACCTCACGAGACTCAGCTGGCGTGAGCCATGACGACCAAGGCCAGGCGGGCGCATAGTGTAGGTTTCCTCTTTGGTGCAAGGGAGGCAAGGCATAGGCCCGGAGTCCCGAGGAATCAGCCAAAGGTTTCCATTCTCGAGCAACGAGACCAAGACCGCCAGGACGGCAGGACAGAGGTCATCAATGAGCCCACCGCAGTGTCACCATCAGAGGCTTTTCACAGGAGAAGACTACTTTTGTCAGGATAAGCTGTACTACATGTCCCCTTTCAAATCTGGCCATTGTGGGATCCCTTCCAACGAACATTTCGGAAGAGTACCAAGGCCTCTATAAATAGGACTAGCCACCAGCATAGAGGCAAGACAAGTCGAACTAGCTCACACCACACCAGCTCCCTCGAGCTCAAGAACACCTCACCTCCTGAGGCCAGTTCATCCACTGTACTAGTTCATCCTCAGCCCTCCGAGGCAATCCACCAAAACACTTGAGTAGGGAATTACACCGCAAGGTGGCCCGAACCAGGATAAACTGATGTGTCTCTTTGTCTCTTTGAGCTTGTCGCGCTAGGCTTAGGAGGATCACGAGTAGGCAGGCTGGGTAGGTTGAGATCTCTGCACACACCCCAAAGTTCGAACCTCTCAAGGGTTTGCAGATCCCATAATCCGACATTTGGCACGCCAGGTAGGGGTGCGTCGGAAATCTACTACCCCAGCCGCCAAATCGCGCCACAGGCTCCGATGGCGGGTGCTCCCCCATCGGCCTAGCCAACGCACGCTCCCGAAGAAGCACCGAGGCTGTGCTGCTCCACCCTCTCCCCGTGGCAGGTGCAGTGGCCGCCCAAGTTCCGGCCAGAGATGCCTCCGCATTATGACAGCCCGACGAATCCGACCGCCTTTCTTCAAGCATACGAGGAGGCAGTCTGGGCGGCCGGCAGAGATGACAAGTTGAAGGCCAACTGGCTCCCCATGGCCCTTGTAGGCGCACCACGCGCCTGGTTGCTCAACCTGCCGGCATCCTCTATGGCCTCCTGGGAGGAGCTGCGCGACCTCTTCCTCAACCACTATGCGGCACTGGTGCCCCCGGTCATCGCAGCTCTCCTAGGTGGCTCGCAGGCACCACCCTCCGACTGCCACATAAATTAGTTCTACTAGCGAGTAGGGACCACTTAGGCTGGCTCGGGGGATCCCCTGGGCTGGGCGGCGCCCAAGGCCGACCTCACCTTCGGCCCCGAGGATCATCCTGCCGCCATGATGGGAGCAGGCGCGCTCCCAATGCTTTGCACCCCCACCGTCTGCCACGTGGCGGTCACCAGGACCCTCATCGATGGCGGAGCCAGCCTCAACGTGCTCTCCCCGGAGGCGTTCAGCCTTCTACACGTGCCGCCCAGCCGGCTCCGCTCCTCCAAGCATTTCTCCGGGGTCGGTGGCGGCTCTACCAGCCCCCTAGGGCAGATCCCTCTCCCCGTCACCTTCGGGATCTACGACAACTACCGCACCGAGCTCATCGACTTTGACATCGCTAGGATCGACCTGCCGTACAATGCTATTCTGGGGTACCCGGCCTTGGCCCAGTTTATGGCTGCGACCCACCCTGCATACAACCTCATGAAGATGCCCGACAGCAACGGTGTCCTCACGATGGCGGGGGACACCAAAGGCGCGCTGCAGGCCCTCAAGCTCGCCTTCAGGTCAGCCATGTCCGTGCTCCTAGACGAGAAGGGGGGTCCGGAGGCCCCAGAAGCAGCGCCGGCCAAGAAGAAGCAATTGTTCTCCCAAGACAGAGTTGAGACGAAGCAAGTGCTGGTCAGTGAGGACGGGGCGGCCAGCGCCACCTTCACCATAGGTGCTGGCCTCCCTCGGGATCAAGATGAGGCATTGATCAACTTTTTGCGAGCCAACAAGGATGTATTTGCTTGGGAACCCAGACACCTGGCTGGGGTCCCGAGGGGGATAATCGAGCACCACCTGAGGATATGCCCAAACGTGCGGCCAGTGAAGCAGAAGGCACGCTGCTAGTCCATCAAGAAGTAGGCCTTCATCGTCTAGGAAACCCGTAAGCTACAAGCCGTAGGGGTCATCAGAGAGGTACGATACCCGGAGTCGCTGGCGAACCCCGTCATCGTTCCCAAGTAAGGAGGGAAGGAGCGCATGTGTGTCAACTTCACCAAACTCAACAAGGCCTACCCGGAAGACCCCTTCCCGCTCCCTCGCATCGACCAGATCGTCGACTCCACCACCGAATGTGACCTATTGTGCTTCCTGGATGCCTTCTCAGGCTACCACCAGATCAAGATGGCCGTGGAGGATGTGGAGAAAACGACATTCCTCACCCCCTGTGGGGTGTACTGCTACACCTGCATGCCCTTTGGGCTGCGTAATGTCGGGGCAACCTTCCAGCGATCGATGCACATCGCCCTAGGCTCGCAGCTCGGTAGGAACGCAGAGGCCTATGTTGATGATATAGTGGTGATGTCTCGGGAGGCCAGGACCCTGATAGGAGATCTGGAGGAGACGTTCGCTAGCCCGCGCAGGGTGGATCTTCGGCTTAACCCCGAGAAGTGTGTGTTCGGGGTTCCATCCGGCAAGCTGCTAGACTTCTTGGTGTCGCACAGAGGGATCGATGCCAACCCAGAGAAGGTCAAGGCAATAGAGGACATGAGCCCCCCACAGACCCCGAAGGAGATGTAGAAGCTGGCGGGCTGCGTAACCTCGCTTGGGCACTTCATTTCCAAGCTAGGGGAGCGCGCCCTCCTGTTCTTCAAGCTGATAAAAAGGAAGGAGCCATTCGAGTGGACCCCGGAGGCAGACGCAGCCTTTCAAGACCTCAAGAGATACATGACCAGCCCGCCAGTGATGGTGGCTCCGTGCCCTCTCGAGCCCTTGGTGCTCTATCTGACAACCACCCCTCACTCAGCCAGCGCCGCCCTGGTGGCACTAAGGAAGGAACGCCTGTCCAAGAAGCCTTAGCAGGATGCACAACCACCTAGCAAGGCACAACACCCTCGGGACGGAACATCTAGGGCCTCGTCCAACCCGAAGGTCGACATTCCCCCTGAGGCCACAATCTACCCTGCGGCGACCAAGGATCCCGAGGGCGGGCCCCATGAAGTCATGGAGAGCCCGCGCCCTTGCAAAGAACAAAACTCCATTGATGCCGCCCACTCGTCGAGCATCCTGTCTACTTCGTCAGCATGGTATTGAGGGAGGCCCGGATGCGCTACCCCATGCCTCAGAAACTCCTGCTCGCGCTCCTGGCCGCCTCCAGGAAACTGCGCCACTACTTTCAGTGCCACCCCATGAAGGTTGTTTCAGCGTACCCGCTGGAGAGGGTGCTCCGGAGCCCGAACGTAGCCAGGCGAGTTGCTGAATGGAACATCGAGCTTCAGGCGTTTAATCTCGAGTTCAGCACCAGCAGGGTCATCAAGGGTGCGTCCCTCATGATCTTCATGGCCGAGTGGACTGACGCCCCTGAGCACGGAGTAGACGAGGACCGCTCCCTCCTGCCAGGAGACAAGGAGACGGATGGATGGACCATGTACTTTGACGGGGCATTTGCGTGACAAGGCGTGGGAGCGGGGGCCGTCCTCATCTCACCCACCAAGGACAAGCTTTATTATGCGGTGCAACTCTGCTTTCAGCAGGGCGAGAAGGTCTCCAACAACATCGCAAAATTCGAAGGCTTGCTCGCCAGACTCAGGGCCGTGGCTGCGCTGGGAGTGAAGTGCCTCACCATCAAGGGCGACTCTCAGCTTCTCGTCAACTTCTCGAACAAGGAGTACACGCCTAAGGACGAGCACATGGAGGCGTACCTAGAGGAGGTGCGCAAGATGGAAAAGCGGTTCATGGGCATGGAGCTGCAACACGTGCCACGCGGAACGAACAAGGAAGCGGACGACATCGCCAAGAGAGCCTCCCACAGGCTCCCTCAGGAGTCGGGGGTGTTTTAGGAGCGGCTCTTCAAACCATCTACGAACCCCCACGCCACGACTCCAGCACCGCCTCAGGAGGACTTGCCACAGGCTCTCGAGACGAGCGCCCCAGTCTGTGGTCACCCCTCAGGAGCCCGCCTGCTGCCTGCGCTCGAGCCTCAGGAGGGGTGCTATACTGAAGAGTTCAAGATGTACTTCCTTCGAGGGACCCTACCGGACAAGGAGGAGGATGCCGAGCGCTTGGCCCGTCAATCCACCACGTACTGTATCAAGGATGGTGAGTTATATAGCAAGAGGCCCCATGATGTTTTGTTGTGGTGCATCTCTAGGGAACAAGGGCTCGAGCTGCTAGCGGACATACGTGGCAGGGACTGCGAGCATCATTCCTCGTCACGCACTCTGGTGGGCAAGGTGTTCCGTAGTGGCTTCTACTGGCCCAACGCACTCAAAGATGCCGCAGAGTTGGTGCGCTCTTGTGAAGCATGCCAGTTCCATGCCAAGCAGATCCACCAGCCCGTGCAGGGCCTCCAGACAATCCCGCTCACATGGCTGTTCGCGGTCTGGGGGCTGGACATCTTGGGGCCGTTCCCTCGAGCGCCAGGGGGCTACCGATACCTCTACATCGCCATCAACAAGTTCACCAAGTGGGCGGAGGTAGAAGTCGTGCGCACTATTCCAGCTAGATCGCCCGTCAAGTTCATCAAGGGAATCGTGAGCCGGTTTGGGGTCCCCAACCGTATCATCATCGACAATGGCTCGCAGTTCACCAGCAACCTTTTCAAAACATACATGTTCTAACCTTGGAACACAGACATGCTACGCCTCAGTGGCACACCCACGGAGCAACGGCCGGGCCGAGAGGGCCAATGCGGAAGTCCTGAGGGGCCTCAAGACCAGGACCTTCAAGAAGAAGCTCAAGGCCTGCGGCAGGGGCTGGCTCGACGAGCTACAGTCGGTGGTGTGGTCCATCCGCACCACTAAGACCAAGCCAACGGGAGAGACGCTGTTCTTCCTCGTCTACGGAGCAGAAGCGGTTCTTCCTCATGAGGTCAAGCATCGCTCCATGCGGGTCCCGGCGTTCGATGAGGCGCGACAGGATGTCACATGGGGAATGGATCTCGTGATGGGGGAGGAACGCCACCATCAAGCCTTGCTCCGGGCGGCGAGGTACCAGTAGGCGCTGCGGTGGTACCACTGCCACAACGTCCGCTCCAGGACGTTAGAGGTGGGCGACCTCATCCTGAGGCGGGTGCTCTCCAGGGAGGGGCTGCACAAGCTCTCTCCCATGTGGGAGGGGCAGTTTAGGATTGCCCGTGTCTCTAGGCCTGGCATCGCGCGCCTGGAGACACAGGACGGGGTCCCCATCCAGAATGCCTAGAACATCCAGCACCTCCGGAAGTTCTACCCCTGAAGAAAGGCTCCGACCTGTGAAGCAAGGCTCCGGCCTGTGAAGGTCTCCGCTCGTGACACTCTCACGTAAAAATGAGTGGGGCTGTACATGCCCCGGAGTCTTCTGAGAGTCGCCATGGGGCCTCATGGGGTCTCCCTCCCATGTCTTAGTGGCAGCACTTAGCTCCGCGCTGGTGAGAAGACTAGATTAGGTGCCGGACGCGGCTGTTCTTTTGCCTTCCGAAGTTGCTTGCAGTTTTTTAGTAACCTTTCAATGGATTTGGTATTTTCAAACCCTGGTTCCTCGAGCTATTTCCTTCTCCTGAGCTGTTTTTGGCCTAAGGGCATGGGAGAGGTGGAAGTCTCCTGTTACTTCTTCTCGCGTGCCTCGTGCGTGGGGCTAGGCAGGTGTGTGCGCCTTGGGCCTGCCCTCGCGCGTTGATACGTCCATTTTGCATCATGCTTTTATATCAATATTTATTGCATTATGGGCTGTTACTACACACTATATCTCAATACTTATGGCTATTCTCTCTTATTTTACAAGGTTTACCATGAAGAGGGGGAATGCCGGCAGCTAGAATTCTGGCTGGAAAAGGAGCAAATGTTGGAAACCTATTCTGCACAGCTCCAAAAGTCCTGAAACTCCACGAAACAACCTTTTGGAATTAATAAGAATTTCCGAGCGAAAGAAATATGCCAGGGGCCCAGACCCTGTCCAGGAGACAGGCCCCCCCTATAGGGCGCGCCACTATCTCCTAGGCCCCCTGGTGGGCCTCCGGCGTCCATCTTCTGCTATATCATCAATTTTACCCTGAAAAAAATCATGGGTAAGCTTACGGGACGAAACTCCGCCGCCACAAGGCGGAACCTTGCTGGAATCAATCTAGGGCTCTGGTGGAGCTGTTCTGCCAGGGACACTTCCCTCCGGGAGGGGGAAATCATCACCAACGTCATCACCAACGATCCTCTCATCGAGAGGGGGTCAATATCCATCAACATCTTCACCAGCACCATCTCCTCTCAAAACCCTAGTTCATCTGTTGTATCCAATCTTGTATCAAAACCACAAATTGGTACCTGTGGGTTGCTAGTAGTGTTGATTACTCCTTGTAGTTGATGCTAATTGGTTTACTTGGTGAAAGATCATATGTTCAGATCCTCTATGCATATTATTACTCCTCTGATTATGAACATGAAAATGCTTTGTGAGTAGTTACATTTGTTCCTGTGGACATGGGTGAAGTCTTGCTATTAGTAGTCATGTGAATTTGGTATTCGTTTGATATTTTGATGAGATGTATGTTGTCTTTTCCTTTAGTGGTTTTATGTGAACGTCAACTACATGACACTTCACCATTATTTAGGCCTAGAGGAAGGCATGGGGAAGTAATAAATAGATGATCGGTTGCTAGAGTGACAGAAGCTTAAACCCTAGTTTATGTGTTGCTTCGTTAGGGGCTGATATGGATCCATATGCTTAATGTTGTGGTTAGGTTTACCTTAATACTTCTTTTTGTAGTTGCGGATGCTTGCAATAGGGGTTAATCATAAGTGGGATATTTGTCCAAGTTAGGGAAGTACCCAAGTACCGGTCCACCCACATATCAAATTACCAAAGTACCGAACGCGAATCATGTGAACGTGATGAAAACTAGCTTGACGATAATTCCCAATGTGTCCTCGGGAGCTCCTTTCTCATTATTAGAAATTGTCCAGGCTTATACTTTGCTACATAAAGGATTGGGCCACCTTGCTGCACTATATTTACTTGTTACTCGTTACTATTTATCTTATCACAAAACTATCTATCACCTACAATTTCAGTGCTTGCAGAGAAAACCTTACTAAAAACCGCTTATCATTTCCTTCTGCTCCTCGTTGGATTCGACACTCTTACTTATCGAAAGGACTACGATTGATCCCCTACACTTGTGGGTCATCACGCGCACGCACCACTACTTCGGCTTCATCCTCGCGAGGAGCCCTTGATCAAGCTCACGGGCACCAGCACCCCTCATGTCCGTGCCCCCCGGGCAGCGCGACGCGGTGCATCAAGTCCAAGCTAATCTATGGCAGGGGACTCTAAGGGGGAGTGAGCCGCTCATCAGTTTTCTCTTCCTTCAAAGACAGCCCCGCAGCGGCTCCTGAGACCCCAAGACGTCTTACGAGGGCTGCACCCAAGGCTTCCCGAGAAAGGGGGACTCGTAAAGTACCTGATGCCAGGTTTTCGTGAGGCGGAAAACTACTACACATACCAAGATAAGCTTTCCTACCTTAACTCACCCAGACCGCAAACATTACAACACAGCATCAAGATAGCAAGCATAGCAAAAAGGGCATATCTGCCATAGTTCATTACATGTCCCCGCAGGGTACATTTTTTCTTTCGAATTACAGGAGAAAGGAAAGGCTAAACAAAGAGGGCCTGAAGGCGCACGAGCTCGGCACCAGCGCCGCATCCTCAAGCAGCACCTCAAGGTGGTATGGGGCTTCACCAGTTCTCCCATAGGTGACCTGGGGCCGCCAGCCTTGAGTCCAAGTTCACCGGCCCCCAGCCTCACACCGGGCTCCTCTCCAGCTTCACTAGAGCGCCGCGGCGGGAAAAACCACCAACGTCCTCGACCCGAGCACGATGACGTGGGGGCCGGTCGTAGCCACCACTGCTCCAGCTCTCTTCCGAGGAAGAACTACCGTCACGGGAGGAGGAGCGCGCGTCGCCAAGACCAAGCTCGCCGTCGCCACCATCGTCGTCGCTGCCATCCTCCGGGCAGCACCCCATGCGGCGGCCGTCCTCCCTGAACACCCTCATGTAGAGGGTCGCCAGGTCGTCGTACTTGAAGTGGAGGGTGCACCTTCCGCCCAGGCCACGCGCATGAGAAAAAGTTTGCCAGCCATGGGTCATGACCACACCGCCGGAGGCGGCGACCCAGGCACCAACCCACGAAGCTCTGCTGCAGCAACCGTCGGCCTGCAGCGAGAGACCATCAAGCCCCGAGGAAGGAAGTTCACCGGAGAAGAAACACAGAAGCCGGAGCGAGATGCCGGCCGGGCTCTCCGACCACACCACGAATTCAGGGAGCACGTCCAGCGAAGAGAAGCGCATCCGAGGCGGGCGCACGATCACGGCGCGCCTCCCTTCGTCATGGGGGCTGCCCTGAAGCCGGTGGCCCCTGCCGCGAGAAGAGGTGCCATCGCGGGCACCAGGGGAGTGCCGGCTCTGGGGGGTGCGCCCCCGCACCCCCTGGGGGCCGCCGTGGGAGCCGCGAGATGCTTTTGGGGGCGACCGTGACCTCTCTTAGGAGGCGGAGCGGCAGGCCCCTCCTTGGAAGCCTTCCCCTTCTCGGCCGCTGAAAACCTCCTCGGCGATGCCATGAAAACAAGGTGGAGAAGAGAAGAAATAGGCGAAAGCAAGATGGAGGAAAGATGGGCGAGGGGCCCTGCCTCTCCCTCACATTTATAGCCAAGGGAGGCCAACCGCCGGCCTCCATGACCTCGTGCCATCATGACCTTCTGCATGTTGCATCATCTCGTTAAGTCAAGCAGTTGCCCAGGCAGTGTGGGCAAGCGAAGTCGCCCACGTCCCATCAATCTCCATGTGTCATTAAGGCCGTAGGCAGTTAGGGCCCGCGGCGCTCTGTACTTGCCCTTTGGCTTTGCCTGGAAGCCAAGTCCTAGCGCGCCTTGGGCTCGGGGGCTATTGTCGGTGTCCTGGATATGGGGGTATCCAGCCCTGCCTGCCTATGGCCCACCGCGTGGCTCCGTAGACATCCTAGTACGACCCAGTTTCAGCATCAACAACACAAGATCCTCGCGAGGGGGACAACACAAGTCTTGCTATTAGTAGTCATGTGAATTTGGTATTCGTTCGATATTTTGATGAGATGCATGTTGTCTTTTCCTCTAGTGGTGTTATGTGAACGTCGACTACATGACACTTCACCATTATTTGGGCCTAGAGGAAGGCATGGGGAAGTAATAAGTAGATGATGGGTTGCTAGAGTGACAGAAGCTTAAACCCTAGTTTTTGCGTTGCTTCGTTGGGGCTGATATGGATCCATATGCTTAATGTTGTGGTTAGGTTTACCTTAATACTTCTTTTTGTAGTTGCGGATGCTTGAAATAGGGGTTAATCATAAGTGGGATATTTTTCCAAGTTAGGGCAGTACCCAAGTACCGGTCCACCCACATATCAAATTATCAAAGTACCAAACGTGAATCATGTGAACGTGATGAAAACTAGCTTGACAATAATTCCCAATGTGTCCTCAGGAGCTCCTTTCTCATTATTAGAAATTGTCCAGGCTTATCCTTTGCTACATAAAGGATTGGGCCACCTTTCTGCACTTTATTTACTTTATTTACTTGTTACTTGTTACTATTTATCTTATCACAAAACTATCTATCACCTACAATTTCAGTGCTTGCAGAGAAAACCTTACTGAAAACCGCTTATCATTTCCTTTTGCTCCTCGTTGGGTTCGACACTCTTACTTATCGAAATTACTACGATTGATCCCCTACACTTGTGGGTCATCAATACTCTTTTCTGGCGCCGTTGCTGGGGAGTGTAGCGCTTTTGGTGAGTGGAACTTGGTAAGGAAACATTTATATAGTGTGCTGAAATTTTCTGTTACTTGTTACTATGGAAACTAATCCTTTGAGGGGCTTGTTTGGGGTATCTTCACCCCAACCAGAAGAGCAAAGAGTTGCTCCTCAACCTACTGAACTTTATGAAAATATTTACTTTGAGATTCCTTCGGGTATGGTAGAAAAGCTGCTAGCTAATCCATTTGCAGGAGACGGAACATTGCATCCCAATTTACACATTATCTTTGTGAATGAAGTTTGTGGATTATTTAAGCTTGCAGGTATTCCCGATGATGTTGTCAAAAGGAAGGTCTTCCCTTTATCTTTGAAGGGAGATGCATTGACATGGTATAGGCTATGTGATGATACGGGATCTTGGAATTATAAGCGATCAAAGCTGGAATTTCACCAGAAGTTCTATCCTATGCATCTTGTTCATCATGATCGTAATTACATATATAATTTCTGGCCTCGCGAAGGAGAAATCATCGGTCAAGCTTGGGGGAGGCTTAAGTCAATGTTATATTCATGCCCCAATCATGAGCTCTCTCGGGAAATGATTATTCAGAACTTTTATGCTCGGCTTTCTCTTGATAATCGCAACCTGCTCGATACTTCCTGTGCTGGTTCTTATCTGCTGAAGACTATTGATTTCAAGTGGGACTTATTGGAAAGAATTAAACACAACTCTAAAGATTGGGGTTCCGACGATGGTAAGGAGTCAGGTATGACACCTAAGTTCGACTGTGTTAAATCTTTTATGGATACCGATGCTTTCCGTGGATTTAGCTCTAAGTATGGACTTGACTCTGAGATAGTAGCTTCTTTCTGTGAATCTTTCGTTACTCACGTTGATCTCCCTAAAGAGAAGTGGTTTAAATATAATCCTCCTGTTGAAGTGAAAGTAGTTGCACCTATTACAGTCGAAGAAAAGACTATTACCTATAGTGATCCTATTGTTCCTACTGCTTATGTTGAAAAACCTCCTTTTCCTGTTAGGATAAAAGATCATGCTAAAGCTTCGACTATTGTTCGTAAGAGTAATACTAGGACTTATACACCTCCTGAGCAAATTAATGTTGAACCTAGTATTGCTATGGTTAAAGATCTCTTGGATGAGGATTTGGATGGGCATGTTATTTCTTTCTTGGGTGAGACTACTAATATTGCTAGACCTGATACTAAGACATGTAGACCTGTCGTAGGCACGCCTGTTATTTCGGTTAAAATATGAGATCATTGTTATCATGGCTTATGTGATATGGGTGCTAGTGCTAGTGCAATACCTTATACCTTATATAAAGAAATTATGCATGACATTGCACCCGTGGAATTAGAAGACATTGATGTTACTATTAAGCTTACTAATAGGGATACCATTAAACCTATTGGGATTGTTAGAGATGTCGAAGTTTTGTGTGGGAAGGTTAAATACCCTGCCGATTTTCTTGTTCTTCATTCCCCACAAGATGATTTTTGTCCCATTATTTTTGGTAGACCCTTCTTGAATATTGCTAGTGCTAAGATTAATTGTGAAAAGAATATTGTCACTATTGGCATAGATGGTATGTCTCATGAGTTTAATTTCGCTAAGTTTAGTAGACAACCTCGTGAAAGGGAACCACCTAGTAAGGATGAGATTATTGGTCTTGCTTCCATTGTTGTTCCTCCAACTGATCCGTTAGAACAATATTTGCTAGACCATGAAAATGATATGTTTATGAAGGAAAGGGAGGAAATAGATGAAGTGTTCCTTAAACAGGAACCTATGCTGAAACATAACCTTCCCGTTGAAATTCTTGGGGACCCCCCTCCACCCAAGGGTGATCCCGTGTTCGAACTCAAACCATTACCTGATAATCTTAAGTATGCTTATCTTGATGAAAAAGAAATATATCTTGTTATTATTAGTGCTAACCTTTCAGAGAAAGAAGAAGAAAGATTATTGAAAACTCTGAAGAAGCACCGAGCAGCTACTGGATATACTCTGGATGATCTTAAGGGCATTAGTCCCACGTTATGTCAACACAAAATTTCAGGGGAGAAAGATGCCAAACCCGTTAGAGATTCTCAAAGATGATTAAATCCCAAGATGAAAGAAGTGGTAAGAAAGGAGATACTAAAGCTCCTTGAGGTAGCTATTATTTAACCCGTTGCTGATAGTGAATGGGTAAGCCCTGTTCATTGTGTTCCTAAAAAGGGAAGTATTACTATTGTTCCTAATGATAAATATGAATTGATCCCGCAAAGAATTATTACAGGTTATAGGATGGTAATTGATTTACGTAAGTTAAATAAAGCTACTAAGAAAGATCATTACCCTTTACCTTTTATTGATCAAATGCTAGAAAGACTATCCAAACACACACATTTTTGCTTTCAGATGGTTATTCTGGCTTCTCTCAAATACCCGTGTCAGCTAAGGATCAATCTAAAACTACTTTTACTTGCCCTTTTGGTACTTTTGCTTATAGACGTATGCCTTTTGGTTTATGTAATGCACCTGCTACCTTTCAAAGATGCATGATGGCTATATTTTCTGATTTTGTGAAAAGATTTGTGAGGTATTCATGGATGACTTTTCTATTTATGGATCCTCTTTTGATGATTGTTTGAGCAACCTTGATCGAGTTTTGCAGCGATGCGAAGACACTAGTCTC
Organism: Triticum aestivum; assembly: GCF_018294505.1. Classification (NCBI taxonomy): domain Eukaryota; kingdom Viridiplantae; phylum Streptophyta; class Magnoliopsida; order Poales; family Poaceae; genus Triticum; species Triticum aestivum. The sequence continues at coordinate 139,775,040 of NC_057807.1, forward strand.
GTCCTGAATTGGGAAAAGTGTCACTTTATGGTTAATGAAGGCATTGTCTCGGGGCACAAGATCTCTGAGAGAGGTATTGAAGTTGATAAAGGCAAAGTTGATGCTATTGAAAAGATGCCATGTCCCAAGGACATAAAAGGTATAAGAAGTTTCCTTGGTCACGCCGGTTTTTATAGGAGGTTCATTAAGGACTTCTCTAAAATCTCTAGGCCTCTGACTAATTTATTGCAAAAAGATATTCCTTTTGTGTTTGATGATGATTGTGTAGAAGTATTTGAAACACTTAAGAAAGCTTTGATCACTGCACCTATTGTTCAGCCGCCTGATTGGAATTTACCTTTTGAAATTATGTGTGATGCTAGTGATTATGTTGTAGGTGCTGTTTTAGGGAAAAGAGTCGATAAGAAATTGAATGTTATCCAGTATGCTAGTAAGACTCTTGATACTGCCCAGAGAAATTATGCTACTACTGAAAAAGAGTTCTTAGCAGTTGTGTTTGCATGTGATAAGTTTAGACCTTATATTGTTGATTCCAAAGTCACTACTCACATTGATCATGCTGCTATTAAATATCTTATGGAAAATAAAGATGCTAAGCCTAGACTCATTAGATGGGTTCTTTTGCTCCAAGAATTTGACTTGCATATTATTGATAGAAAGGGAGCTGAGAACCCCGTTGCAGACAACTTGTCTAGGTTAGAGAATGTTCTTGATGACCCACTGCCTATTAATGATAGCTTTCCTGATGAACAATTAGCGGTCGTCAACGCTTCTCGTACTGCTCCTTGGTATGTTGATTATGCTAATTACATTGTTGCTAAATTTATACCGCCTAGTTTCACATACCAGCAAAAGAAAAAGTTCTTTTATGATTTAAGACATTACTTCTGGGATGATCCACACCTTTATAAAGAAGGAGTAGATGGTCTTATTAGACGGTGTGTGCCTGAGCATGAACAGGAACAGATTCTATGCAAGTGTCACTCCGAATCTTATGGAGGACATCACGCTGGAGATAGAACTGCACACAAGGTACTACAATCTGGTTTTTATTGGCCTACTCTCTTCAAAGATGCTCGTAAGTTTGTCTTGTCCTGTGATGAATGTCAAAGAATAGGTAACATTAGCAGACGTCAAGAAATGCCTATGAATTATTCTCTTGTTATTGAACCGTTTGATGTTTGGGGCTTTGATTATATGGGACCTTTTCCTGCCTCTAATGGTTATACACATATTTTAGTTGCTGTTGATTACGTTACTAAGTGGGTAGAAGCTATTCCAACTAGTAGTGCTGATCATAACACTTCTATTAAAATGCTTAAAGAAGTTATTTTTCTGAGGTTTGGAGTCCCTAGATATCTTATGACTGATGGTGGTTCACATTTTATTCATGGTGCTTTCCGTAAGATGCTTGCTAAGTATGATGTCAGTCATAGAATAGCATATCCTTATCATCCGTAGTCTAGTGGTCAAGTAGAGTTGAGCAATAGAGAGCTCAAATTAATTTTGCAAAAGACTGTGAATAGATCTAGAAAGAATTGGTCCAAAAAACTTGATGATGCATTATGGGCCTATAGAACTGCATAAAAAAATCCTATGGGTATGTCTCCATATAAGATGGTTTATGGAAAAGCGTGTCATTTACCTCTTGAACTTGAACATAAGGCATATTGGGCTATCAAAGAGCTCAATTATGACTTCAAACTTGCCGGTGCGAAGAGGTTGTTTGATATTAGCTCACTTGATGAATGGAGAACCTAAGCCTATGAGAATACCAAGCTTTTCAAAGAAAAAGTCAAACGCTGGCATGATAAGAGGACACAAAAGCGTGAGTTTAATGTAGGAGATTATGTGTTATTATTCAACTCTCATTTAAGATTTTTTGCAGGAAAACTTCTCTCAAAATGGGAAGGTCCCTACGTTATCGAGGAGGTCCATCGTTCTGGTGCTATAAAAATCAACAACTTCGAAGGCACAAATCCGAGGGTGGTAAATGGTCAAAGTATTAAACATTATATTTCAGGTAATCCTATCAATGTTGAAACTAATATTATTGAAACCGTAACTCCTGAGGAATACATAAGGGATACTTTCCAGAACGTTCCAGACTCCGAAAAGGTATAGGTATGTGGTACGGTAAGTAAACAGATTCCAAAACAACTCCAATGGCATTTTTTATCAGCTTTGGATTATTTAAGAATTTTAGGAAGAAAGAAGTAGTCCGAAAGGGACACGAGGCTCCCACGAGAGTGGAGAGCGCGCCCCCCTGTAGGGCGTGCCCCCTGTCTTGTGGGCACCTCGTGTGCCTCCCGGACTCCGTTTTCTTGCACATTACGTATTTTGGTCGGTAAAAATTCATTATATATACTCCCGAAGATTTTGACCACCGTATCATGCAAATATCCTCTGTTTTCGTTTCGAGCTGTTCCTATTGCAGAATAAAGCAAGATGTCTTCTCAGGAGTCAGTTGGGGAGAGCCAAGTGTCGCACCCAACGCCAGGTCCTAGAGAAAATAGCGATGCCTATCACTTTGGACCATCAGCGGAGGATGAGATGGAGGCTGATTTGAAAAGAATAGATGCCATGGAGGAGGATCCAGAAGTTACCTGTCACATCCCTAGCTTCTGGTAATGCACTAGGCTAGACCTCTTGCTGCATCATGTTTAAATTCAAATGAAATTTGAATTGAGGAATTTTCAAAGCCTCAGAATCCTTTAAAAAAATGATCAAGATAAAAATTGCTTCAAATAAGTCCAAGAAAATGTTCTTGTTATCCTCTGGAAATATTGGCAGGAGGTAAAATCCAAACCAATATTTTCGGTATCTCAGAAACATTTATTTTGGGTATTTGAATTAAATCAATAATCTATTTGAATTTGGGGATATATTCCTAATATATAATGAATATATTTTCAAATGCTTTGAAATGTTTTATGTACTTCTGGAATAGTCCAGAGAGGTAACATAAAATATTTCAGAATGTTTTGGCACTGTAAGAAATTATTTTGAATTTGAAAACAGTGGCAAAATAAAATAAAAAGGGAAACAGAACAGAAAAAAATAAAAAAGGAGAAGGAAGTACCTGGCCTCACCCGTGCAGCCCAGCCGGCCCAGCTCCTCCCGCGGCCCAGCCCACCTGGCCCCCTTCTCCTGTCTTCTTCCCGTGCCAGCGCACGAAGCAGCTGTGTGCTGGACGCACGCGCGCCGACGCCGGCCACCTCCTGCTTCGCCGTGGCAGCCTCCCCGACCCCCTCGCGACGCCACGAAGACGGCCTCGACCCCTCTCGATCGTCTCTCTCTCTCTGGACCCCCTCCTCCTCCTCTGTTCTCCCTCCCTCTCGTCACCGAACGCACCTGGGAGCGCCGCTCGCCGTAGCCATGACCACGGCCACCCCCTCCCCTCTCCGACGTGCTCCCGAGCTCCTACACCTCGTCGCCAACCCCCTCACCGAGCCACGTGGTCGGAAGGGCCCCGAGCAGCCGCCATCGTCATCATCTCCGAGCTTCGGCCCCGGTGCCGTCTCCGTCGAATTCGGCCACTCCGGCGCGCCCCCGAGCCCACTGACCCTCCCTACAGCTCCGCGGTGAGCCTCCGTGCAGAACCCCTCTCTCTCCCCTCGCGTTTGCGAGCTCTAGGCCATAGCCCGTCGCGGCTGAACTCCGGCCGCCGCCTCGGGCTTCATTCCGGCGAACCCCGGCCACCCCACGCCCTCTCGTTGGCCCCCCTAGTTGCGCACGGGCACGGGCTACCTTCTAGTGCCCTTCGCGCGTCCAGCCGTCGCCCGTAGCGCAACCCCGGTGAACTTCCGCCGCGTTCCGGGTCGCCGCCGGTCGAACTCCGGTGGCCAGTGACGTGGCTGGCTTAATTAACCGCTAAACACCCCCACAGCCACTGACAGTGGGCCCCACCCCTGGTCAAACCCCAGTCAGCGCTGGGTTTGACCGGGATTAGCTCCTGTGTCACTGACGTGTGGCCCCCACACGTCAGGTTTGACCTGGGGCGCCCAGTTGACCCTGCTGACGTCACTGTGACGTGGGGCTGACGCAATAAGTATTTTCTGGATTTAATTTAATTCTGAAATTCCAGAAAATGCCTAAAACTTCAATAAATCATAGAAAATTAACCGTAACTACAAATTAAATAAATTATATATGAAAAATTATCAGAAAAATTCAAGGAATCCATCTGTACCATTTTCATGCATGTTAGAACAACTTATAGCTACTGTTTAGCACAAATCATATAAAGGGCATTTATTTAATCACATATGGAGTTTGAATTTGAATCTTGTATTCAAACCAACTTCATTTAATCTGTTGCTAGTTGCATTAGCCAAAACACATTCATTTTGCCATGTCATGATCATGCATCATATTGTGCATTGCATTGATTGTGTTCCCTTCTGTGTTGCCGGTATTTGTCCCCTCTCGATAGACGTGATACCGATGATGTGATCGTTGACACTGATGAAGACTCAATGTTATCTTCAGAAGTGCCAGGCAAGCAAAACCCCCTTGTTCATTCCGATACAATCCTACTCTCTTGCTCCTGCTCTCTTTTACTGCATTAGGACAACACCGATTCATCTGTTACTTGCTGCGGTAGCTGAACCCCTTTATCCTTTGCATGACCTGTCATTGCCACAGTAAATAGATGAAACCCACTAGCATGAGTAGGAGTTGTTTGAGCCCTGATGTGCCTACTCATTCATGCTTGTTTGTCATGCCTGCTACTGCTTAGAGTTGAGTCAGGTCTGATTCATCGAGGATGAATCAGAGGTGTGTGAACATGTCCTACTATGTGTGAGCTAAGTGTGTGAACACGATTTGGTAAAGGTAGCGATGAGAGGCCATGTAGGAGTACATGGTGGGTTCTCTCATTGAAGCCGTCCTTAGGAACTGAGTTCTGTGTTTGTGATCCATGACCAGCTACTACCACACATTGGAATGCTTAAGTGCCCCTCTCGACTTATTAATCAACATGATCTCTGTCCAGGAGTTGCAACTAGTTTCTGGTGTTTGTAGGTAGTTTCATATTATCATGTTTCCTCCTTGTTTTGGTGTGTTTGCTTGATTTTTGGGTGCATTTTGCATCAATGCCATGTTTAACTTGTTTTGCTCAAATCTTCTAGGTCGTAGCTCCGAATCTAATGAACTTTATATGTAACTTGACTAGAATTTCGTGTAGATCCTCTTGGTGCTCTTTAACTTGCTGTTTAACAACTTCAACTTAATGTTTATTCAGAGCTGGACCAATTTCGAAATATGCATATGAGGACTTACCGGAATTGTTATATGTTGTTCCCGGCCTCATTTAAACTTGCCTTGATGTGTTGTTCTTGTTTGCATCATCTCTTTCCATGAGTAGCCTCATGTAGCCTTGTCATGTATCATGCTTGTTGTGCATCATGTCTTGCCTATGTGTGGTGTGTTTACTATGTTGTGTGCTTCTTTTCGATAGTTCCTGTTTCGTTGCGATCGTGAGGATTCGTTCATCTACGCTTGGTTCGTCTTCGTGGCTTCATCCATTCGTCTTCTTCATGGACTCGTTCTTCTTCCTTGCAGGATTTCAGGCAAGATGACCGCTACCCTGGATCTCACTACTATCATTGCTATGCTAGTTGCTTCGTTCTATCGCTATGCTGCGTTACCTATCTCTTGCTCATCAAGCCTCCCAAATTGCCATGAACCTCTAACCTTTGACACCATTCCTAGCAAACCTGTCGGGGAAACTGATCCACAAACACCTATGGGACCGGCGGACCGAGCCCCTTTCGGTTCGGAGGGGGGCGGAGGTCGCACGAAGCGCGGATCGAGGTAATGCACACGAGCAGTTTACCCAGCTTCGGAGCTCTCCGGAGAGATAACACTCCTACTGCTGCTTGTTTGATTGTATTCAGTTCTTGCTCAGGAGCGACGAGCGCTACCAGACCGAGCGTGAGAGTGTTCCTGGTGTTTCGAATGAGCCGAACCCCTTCTACGTTGCGCATGGGCCTCCTTTTATACGCTCAAGGGGTCACCGACAGGTGGCAACGCAGACAAAAAGGGCAAAAATGGAAAAAGAATGCGGTAGGTACAGCTACCTATGCTGTAGACACAGTGCATCATACCTAACTCTAACGGGAGGGGACAAGGGCATTAAATGCCCGTCTGTGTCGCCCAAACAGTGCAAACAGAGACCGTCAGGGGCGCCACCGATCGCCACGATGGCCTTCTCGTCAGCGCCGCTTGCCACCGTGCACCCCTGGCTGCACAGCCTCTCGCCACGCGCGCCTGGAAGGGCCCCAGAGCGACATGTGGGTGGATGTGCTGGAGCGCGGGTGCGGAGTGGCCGCTCGTCGCGGCAAGTGCCTTGCCGCGGTCGTTGTCTTGCCGGGCTCGGGAGCTTGTCGTTCACCGAGCCTTGCCGGGACGCATGGCGCGTCGCGGCAAGCTTTCTTGAGACGCCTTGGTTGGCCTTCCCGGCAAGCTCCTCTTGCTAGGGCCTTGTCTTCTTGGTTTGATTACTTTGTTCTTGAATGGCTTCCCGGCAAGCTCCTCTTGCCGGGGTCTTGCCTCCTGAGGAGCCACGGAGGATCTTGGCGGTTACCTGGCGAGCCTTGCCGCGGGGTGCTGCAACTGCCCGTGCACAAGTTCGGGATACTAGGGTACCCCTACTCTAGTACACCGACAGGAGCCCCCGGGCCTGGGCCACACACGGTGCCGGGCGCTGTTGGGCCAGGCCCAAAACAGGGCACGGGCGCGCACGGCCTGGGTCGTGCCGTTTCCTACTCCGCATACACCGCGCCCTCCCGAACGGCACGCGTCGAATGCGGCGTCGTGGGAGAGATCATGGGTGGTTTCTTTAATCGGAAAAGCATAACATCCGCCTCCTCCCTCTTTATAAGCAGAGGAAACAGAGGAAGCCGCTTACCTCGCCGTTTACTGCTCCAAAATCTCCGCCGCTCCCCCCCTTGAGAGAGAGAGCAGCGCTCCGCCCCTCATCATCGTCGCCGCCACCAACGCCGTCAATCTCCTCCACCACCTTCACCATGGCTGCGAAGACCGGGAAGGTCGCGAAGTCGGCCGAGGCGCTGCGGCTCGAGGCGCTGCGGAAGGAGCGGGACACCTTCCCTTCCGAGCTCGACGCGGCGGGGCTGAGGCAGTGGTTCTACCTCTTCTGGTCAACGGAGACACGGGCGCACCCGCGCACGAAGGTACTCTCCGCCGCCGCTTCAAAATGGGCTCCGTACGGATACCCCTTCTTTCCACTGTTCTTCTACTGCGGGCTCTGCCCGCCCTTCTCGGAGTTTTTCTGTGACATCATGAACACCTACGGGTTTCATCTCCTTGACTTCACCCCCAACGCCGTTCTGACCATGGCAGTTTTCGCACATCTCTGTGAAAACTTTGTCGGAGTCCACCCAAACGTAGCACTTTTCCGCCACTACTTCATGCCCCGGGTCGAAAGAGGAGAGCCTCTTTCTGGCGGGATCGCCTGGATCTCGAGGGCCGGCAAGAAGGAGGCATATCTGGAGGGGAAGCTTCGCAGCAAATGGGAGGAGTGGAGAGCTGATTGGTGTTGGATCATGGAGGAGAACCCGCAGCCATTCACTGCCCTACGCCAAGTCCCGGTAGTGCGCGGCAACAATTGGAGTAGCCTGGCCCCGGAGGACGCCAGGCTGAAGATTGCCATCACCAGGATCCTGCGCCTTAGGCTTGCCGGGCTGACTGTGGGTGCCGTAGGCGCAGACTTTCTCCGCCGCCGCATCGCCCCCCTGCAAGAGAGGAGGAGACCCGCTTGGGAGTTTGGCGGTCCGGCAGATATCATGAGGCTGCGCCCGGGCCTCAATTTTAACTTCACCGTGCTGGAGCTGGATGCGATGCTCAAGGAGTAGTTCAAGCACGACTCCCAACATCCAGAATGGTTCAGGTTGCCGGCGGGGGTCGTCCCGCTGTGTAACAATTCTTCGCTCGATCGCATCCGCGCGATGATGCCGCTGTGCGACTCGCATGGTCTTGTCCCAACGTGGCAAGAGCCAGCGGATGACGTTGTGCAGCAATTCTTCGATGGACTGGTGGAGGTGGCGGTCCGCGCCGACGAGCAGAAGAGCCTCACCCACGACACTACCGAGGAGGAGATGCAACGCATAGCCACCAGGGTGGAAGAGGCGGCGGCAGCCGCTGCCGCGGGTGAGTTCGGGTTCACCGTGGAGGAGGCAGAGGAGGAGGTGGCGGCAAGCCTTGCCGAGTGAAAGTGGATTGACGGCGAGGAAGAGCTTGCCGCGTCGGACACTGAGTCGAGCGAGCCCGCCGAGGGTGCGAGCGGCCCACCATCTCCAGGCCACTTGCCGCAGGCGGAACCCACAGCGCAGCCCCCAGCTCAACCAAGAAGGCGCCTTCGCAGGGGCGGGGACGCAGCGGGGCGGCAAAGGAATCAGCAGCCGACGCGCCGCGCGACACGCTCCGCCGCGACAAGCGATGTTGCCGCGGGAGCGCCTCGTACCGCTGCGGCAACTGGAGCGGGGTCTTCCCGGGCCACCGCCACTGCGCCCGCCAAGCGGCCGAGGGGTCCTACCCCTCCGCCTCGTCGCGCCGAGGGTGGGCCAGACTTCGACCTCTCCGCACTCAGCTCCGACAAGGAGGAAGAAGAGTAAGATTCATCTGCGGTACTTGTAGTTCTTCAATTTTGTTGCTTTGTCTTGTATCTAACTTGCTTCGATCTGAACCTATTCCTTTTCAGGACGTTGGCTCAAAGAGCGGCAAAGAGAGCCAAGGTCCCGGTGGTTATCATCGAGGACGAGCCCACTGTGACGGCAGGGGGCACGCCCGAGATTATCTTGCCGGACCCGGCAACTGCTCCGCGAAGCAGCCCCCAGCGCAGCCCCCAGCGTAAGTATATGATTTACTTTCTGCTTTTGGGCGCGCACGGGTGCTCTTTTCTTTGCTGACATCCGACTGTCGGTCTGTTTGTGTAGGAGCAGAACAGCTTCACCAGGAGGGCTTGGAACCGCCTCCGACGTGCCATCTGCTTCCACAACACCTCCAAGGGATGATTCCCCGGCAAGGGAGCGTTCTCCGGCAAGGGAGGAATCTCCGGCAAGGGAGGAGTCTCCAGCAAGGGAGGAGTCTCCGGCAAGGGGCATCACTAGTGATCCTCCGATGGTGGAGCCCATGTCCATGGACCCCAGTGCAGGTAATCCCTTGCTTGAAGCTTCCCTTGTGTTCTTCTGCTGATTTTTCTTTCCGAATGTTTGCTTGACTTCTCCTTCTTCTCCGGTCATCAGATCCACCCTCCACGGAGCCGATGGAGACCAAGGCGGGCGGCGAGGAGAACACGCGCGGCGATACTGACAATGCCGCGGCCCCCGAAGAAGGAGCCGGTGCTGATGAGCCTGCCGGCGAAGAGGCCGCCAAGGCTGCCGCCGCGGAAGATGGCGAGGGATCCGGCGATCACACTAACGGCCCTGAGGCCGCGGGAGCGCCAGGCGCTGCACCGACTGCCGATCCCTCCACTGCTGCCGCAGCGCCAGGCTCCGAGGAGTCCCAGCCCGACGCCTATCTGAAGGACGACGAGGGCATTTTCATCAAGCTCCCCTGGGCGTCAAGCTCCAGGGTGCCGGTTGAAGGAGAAACCCTGGATGGGGAGGTGCTTGCCTCCGCTGGGTTGTCGATTGTCGATGCACCGGGAAGCAGCAGCGACGAGCCTGTGGAGGAGCGGCTGCTACGGAGGCTGATGTCACTCTACCGCGCCCGCCAAGCCAAGTTGGAGTCCCGGGAAGCGCTTGTCGCGAGGGCGAGCGTGGATATTGAGAAGCGCACGGAGGAGCTCCGGGGTCTCCGCCAGGAAGCTCTCCGGGCCTCGGCGGAAGAGCGGGAGCAACTTGCTGAAGAGCGGAAGGCCTTCCTCCTCGAGAAGGCCGAGGCTGAAGAGCAACAGCGGCTCGCCGGCGAGAAGCTGTTTGCGCAAGAAGGTGAGCTGGCTCAACGGAAAGTTAACCTTGACAGCCACGAGGAGGATCTTGCCGCGCGCGAGCAGGCACTTGGCGGGGCGGTCAAGGAAGCAAAGGACGCGGCCGCAGCTGCCGAGGCCGCCAAGAAGGAATTGGAGGCAAAGGTGGCACAGCTGGAGGCTGATTTGAAGGCGGGCGGCGAAGAGCTTGCCGCGCTCAAGCTTGAGCGCGAGAAGGACGCCCTCGCCCATGGTGAGCTACAGGGTCAACTCGCCGAGAAGGGCAAGGAGCTGAGCGCCGCCAAGGATTCCAACGCCGATCTCGAGCTGAAGCTGGCCACCTTGACTCAGACGCTGGACGGTGCCAAGAAGCGGGAGGCGGACTTGAAGGAGGAGATCAAGGGCAACGAAGCGCTGCTGGCGAGGGCCGCCGAAACAAAGAACACCTTCAAGGATACGGTGGAGCTCTGGATGGAGGGCCTTGTGAACATCACTGCAGTCATCGACGGGGAGCTGGCGCAGCTAGGAGTGGAGGACTTTGGGTACTCCTCCGATGAGAACCTCCAACCCAGCGCCAAGCTCACCTGTTCTTCAAAGGCGTGGCGACAGCCCTCCAGCAGCTCCGAGAGAAGATCCCGAAGCAGCTGGCCGACGAGTCGCGCACGATCTGCGCCAGAGTCTTGGAGAAGGTGTTGGTGAAAGTGGCCTTCCGCAACCCAGGCCTCAACTTCACCAACGTCCTCAAGGAGCTGCCGGCAGATGCTGATCTGGACGCGCTCAAAGCCCTTGTCGCACCCATTGTGGACAAGGTGAATGAGGTCAAGAGGATCGATGGTGGCCGCGTAGATTAGGCCGCCCGTTTTCTTCTTTTCTTGCCGCTGCTAGTCATGTCATGAGAACACTTTATTAGAGCTGCGACAAGTTATCTTGTAATATAACTTCATTTTGAGTATTGATTGCTATGTTACTTCCCTTGCTTGACTCTTGGCTTTGTATGTTTCTGCCCTACGCTTTTTAGGGAACTTGCCGGCGCAGGTACCATTGCCGCGAGCGCTGAGTGCGGAACGTCAGCAGCCTGCTGGCGGTGCCGCCACCGACAAGCAACCTTGTCGCAACTAGTCGCAGCTCACTTAAGTTGTTGAGCGGACTCGAAACAAAGTAAGGGCGCAACTAGCTACGAGTTGGTTCCTCTGCGCATAGGTTTCCCATACAAAGCACGGTCGTTCAAGGAAGATAACTTAAAAACTTAAAAATTGATTGCGCAAACTTTGGCAACTTAGCTTTTCTGTCGTTTGCTTCCCGGCAAGGCGAAACTTTCTTGAACGGCCCGGTCCACACCATTATCTTCTCCTTTCCCCCGGCAAGCCTTGTGGGCGAGGGAACCTTCCTTCCTTTGAGAAAGAGTCAGAAGAGAAAATAAAGATATGGAGCCTTGCGCCTCGTTATTGCTTACCGGGGGCAGGTGCTGCACAAAGTGTCAGATGATACATGCGAAAAGAAAGAAAGCATGAAATTGACAAGCTGTGTGAAGCACATGAACTTTATTTATGCACGGGGTCTGCGCCCGGCTTTGTACGAAGGATTACATGCAACAGCGGCAAGTTTTGTACAAAAGGTGGTTGCCGGAACGGGTTCCGGCAACCGCGCCCTACGGGTAAAACTTACGAAGATGCTCAATGTTCCAGGAGTTGCTCACCGGAATGCCATCTTCGGTCTCAAGGCGGACAGCGCCAGGCCTAGTGACTCGTTTCACCCGGTAAGGGCCTTCCCACTTCGGCGTCAACTTGTTGGGATTCTTGGTGGACTGAACGCGCCGAAGAACAAGGTCGCCTTCCTCGAAACTTCTGGCCCTAACTTTGCGGCTATGGTAGCGGCGCAAAGCTTGCTGATATCGAGCGGCTCGTACAGCAGCCTGAAGACGATCTTCCTCAAGGAGCAGCGCGTCATCTTGCCGCAGCTGCTCTTGCTCAAGCTCATCATAAGCGAGCACTCGAGGCGACCCGTATACGAGTTCCGTGGGGAGAACTTCCTCTGCTCCATAGACTAGAGCGAAAGGTGTCTGGCTAGTGGCTCGATTTGGCGTCGTTCTGATCGACCAAAGAACCACCGGCAGCTCCTCGATCCAGTTCCTTCCGCACTTGCGCAGCCTGTCGAAAGTTCTGGTCTTGAGTCCTCGCAACACTTCAGCGTTTGCCCTCTCCGCTTGACCGTTGCTTCTCGGATGAGCAACAGAAGCGAAGCAAACCTTGGCGCCAAGATCTTGGACATACTGCATGAAGGTGCGGCTCGTAAATTGCGTGCCGTTGTCGGTGATGATCCTGTTAGGGATCCCGAAACGGCAAACAATCGACCTGAAGAACTTGACTGCTGACTGTGCTGTCACCTTCCTCACTGGTTCCACTTCCGGCCACTTTGTGAACTTGTCGATGGCAACGTACAAGAACTCAAAGCCCCCGACAGCTCGGGGGAAGGGGCCGAGGATGTCGAGCCCCCAGACCGAAAATGGCCAGGATAAAGGGATCGTCTGGAGAGCTTGAGCTGGCTGGTGTATCTGCTTGGAATGGAACTGGCACGCTTCACACTTAGTTACTTGTGCAGTTGCATCCTGGAGGGCTGTCGGCCAAAAGAAACCTTGCCAGAATGCTTTGCCGGCAAGTGCTCTTGCGCTAATGTGGTGACCACATATGCCTCCATGTATCTCTGCTAACAGCTGTTATCCATCTTCCCGGCGAATACACTTCAATTTCACACCGTTGAGTCTTATTCTGTACAGTGTGTTGTCGACAAACTTGTACATACTTGACTGCCGGGCTACTTTTTCCGCTTCTTCTTGCTCTTCGGGAAGCTCTCATGTCTGAAGGAAACGGACAATCTGCTGTGCCCATGCTGGAGCTTGCGGCTCGACAACAAGGACTAAAGGCACATCTGCTGCTGCGGGAACATCCGCTTCTACGGCAAGGGCGGGACCAGCCGGAGCTTGATGTTCCCCGGCAAGTTTGCCGGAGCAAAAGTTATCGGGAGCGTCTGCTTCAACGGAACAAACCCTAGGGCTCGCCGGAGCAGACTGCTCCTCAGCACACTTGGCGTTGATCTTGGGGACTTTCTTGGTGACAGCTTCGGGAAGCTCTGCCGGAAAATAGTCGCCAGAAATCAATTTCCTCTTCTTGCTCTGTCCAATTGATGGTGTCACGGATGGTTGAGTCAGCTTGAGCACAAAGATACCTGGTTCCACAGGCAACTTTAGTGCGGCGCACTTTGACAGGGCATCAGCAATGTCGTTCTGAGCTCTTGGAACATGTTCCATCTGTAGGCCGTCAAAGTGTTCTTCTAGCTTTCTCACTTCATCAACGTAAGCTTCCATCAACGGACTCTGATAACTTTTGTTCACTTGGCGGACGACAAGCTGCGAGTCACCCCTGACAATGAGCTTCTTGATCCCAAGGTCTGCCGCGATCCTGAGACCGGCAAGCAAGCCTTCATACTCTGCAGTATTGTTTGTTGCTTGCTCCTTGGGAAAGTGCATCTGGACTACGTACTTGAGGCGCTCTCCGGTGGGTGCGACAAGCAGCACGCCAGCACCGGCGCCTTGCAGCGAGAAGGCACCATCAAAGTACATCGGCCATTCTTTGTTTGCCTCCTTGACGGGGATGCTCGTTTCTGGAATTTCTTCATCTGGCGTTGGCGTCCACTCTGCTATGAACTCTACCAATGCTCTGCTTTGGATAGTTGAAGTGCTCTCAAACTTGAGGCCAAAGCTCGACAGTTCCAGTGCCCACTCGACAATCCTGCCTGTTGCTTCTGGATTCTGCAGTATCCTCTTCAGCGGAAAGCGAGTGACAACTGTGATTTCATGTGCCTGGAAGTAATGGCGCAGCTTTCTCGAGGCCATGAGAAGGACGAAAAGCAACTTCTGCACACCAGAGTACCTTGACCTAGCCCCCTGCAAAAGGGAGCTGACAAAGTAAACTGGGCGCCGCACCATTTTCTTCGGCACCTCCATGCATGCCTGCACAGATCCATCTTTGTCGGGGCCAGAGCTTGTCGGCGAAGCCCCCTGCTTGTCGCTGGATGCACTTGCCGTGGTTGCGGGCTCATCATCCGCCTCCCTCTCCGCCACTAACGCAGCACTAACCACTTGATTGGTTGCCGCTAGATACAGCAGCAACTTCTCTTGTGGCTTAGGTGCGACAAGTATTGGAGTGGAGGACAGGTATTCCTTCAAGTCCTGCAGCGCAGCCTCCGCTTCCGGAGTCCATTTCATTGGACCTGCCTTTTTCAATATTTTGAAAAATGGCAGGGCACGCTCAACAGAATGAGAGATAAACCTGCTGAGAGCAGCCACGCAACCGGCAAGTCTTCGTACATCCTTGATGCGCTTTGGTGCTTCAATATGCTCGATGGCCTTGATCTTGTCGGGGTTGGCTTCAATTCCCCGCTGAGACACGAAGAACCCGAGAAGCTTGCCGGAAGGGACTCCAAACACGCACTTCTCGGGGTTAAGCTTGAGGTTGATCTTGCGCAGATTTGCAAAGGTTTCGTCTAAATCTTGGATCAGGGTCGCCTTGTCCTTGCTCTTGACCACTATATCATCCATGTAGGCTTCCACATTTCTGTGTATCTGTGGCTCAAAAGTGACATGGACTACTCTAGCAAATGTGGAACCAGCATTCTTTAACCCGAAGGGCATCCGTACGAAACAGTATGTGCCACATGGGGTGATGAATGCGGTTTTCTCCTCATCTTCTTCTGCCATGAAGATCTGATGGTATCCTGAGTATGCATCAAGAAATAAAAGAAAATCACATCCGGCTGTGGAGTCAACAATCTGGTCAATGCGCGACAAGGGAAATGGATCTTTAGGACAAGCTTTATTGACATTGGTAAAGTCTATACAAAGCCTCCATTTTTCGTTGGCCTTGCGCACGACTACAGGATTGGCCAACCATGTGGGATGGAGCGCTCCTCTGACAAGGCCTGCTGCTTCCAACTTCTTGATTTCTTCTGCAATGAACTCTTGGCGCTCCACTGCTTGTTTCCTGACTTTCTGCTTGACGGGTCACGCATGAGGACAAACGGCTAGGTGGTGCTCAATTACCTTCCTGGGAACACCGGGGATATCAGACAGTTGCCATGCAAACACGTCGACATTCGCCTGCAGGAAAGCAACGAGCGCGCTTTCCTATTTAGGATCAAGAGTGGCACTGATGGTGAAGGTACCACCGGTGCCGTCCTCCTTGGCGAACACCTTCTTGGTCTCTGGTGGAGCTTCCATCGTCTTCTTACACTTGCCGGTGGAGCTCGATGGTGCGTCCTCGATGGTAGCGCAGCACTCCGAAGAGGTGCGCTTGCCGGAGTGGGCATCAGAGCTCTTGCCGGACTTGGTTTTCTTCTTTCCCCCGGGAGCTTTAGCGGCAAGTGATTTGCGATCAGCTGCGGCTGCCGCTTCCCGGTAAATCTTGTCGGCGCAGATAAGGGCATCCTTCTTGTCGCCAGGGACAGAGATGACACTTATCGGGCCTGGCATCTTTAGCATGTTGTAGGCATAATGAGAGGCTGCCATGAACTTGGCGAGCGCAGGACGGCCGAGTATTCCATTATAGGGTAATGGAGAATCAGCAACGTCAAAAGTGACCCTCTCAGTTCTGAAGTTCAACTCGCTGCCAAATGTGACCGGCAACGTGATCTTTCCCTTCGGCTTGCTCCTTCCCGGGTTGATTCCTTGGAATGTGTCGGTCTCTTCGAGCTCGCTGTCAGGGATCTGGAGTTTCTGGAGGACCGCGGAGGAGATCAGGTTCAAGCCGGCCCCGCCGTCAACTAGCATCTTCGTGACTTTGAGGTTGCGGATAGTTGGTGAAACCAACATCGGCAAGCACCCGACCGCAGTTATGCGATCAAGGTGATCCTCAATATCAAAGATGATAGGCGTGCTGGACCATTTTAGAGGCCTGCGTGACTCCATGGATGGTTCCGCTGCATTGACTTCTCGCATCCATTGCTTGAGTTGACGGTGTGAAGTATGCAGGGAAGCACCACCGTCAATGCACAGGACCTCTGTGGCTTTCTGGAATTCCTGCTCATCGGCCTCATCATCATCTATATCTTCGTCGTCGTCGTCATCTTCTTCCTTGTCGCGGCCGTGGGGAGGCCTGTCTCTTGCCGCTGCTTGGCCTTGCCGCGACGTCCTCCCCGGGAGGGGCGTTTCTTGCTGGCTCCTCCAGCACCTTCCTGGGCCTTCTCCTTGTCGCGTCGCTCGTACTCAGCCTTCTGCTGCTCGACAAGCTGCTCAACCTTCTTGCAGCTCTGGAGATCATGGACCTTGGTGCGGTGGATTTTGCAGTACTGCTTGCCGGAGCTGTCCTGCTTGTCGGCGGCCGCCACAGCCTGGATCTCCTTGTCGGAGCTTCCAACTTTAGCTTTCTTGGCGCCACCCCCGTGCCGGATTGCTCAACAACTAGCACTTCTTTGCCCTTTTTCTTCCTGTTGTTCCGCCGCCGGCCTTTCTTTGCCGGGGCAGCATCCTCACTTTCAGATCCTCCTGCTCCTGTATTCTCTCCGGGGAGCCTCCTCCCCCCTTCAGCACGTGCGCACTTGTCGGCCAGGGCATATAGCTCGCTGACGTCTCTGATCTTGCACATCGCCATCTCCTCCCGCATCCTGCGGTTCCGCACATTCTGATGGAATGCACTGATGACCGCGGCAGGGTGGACATCTGGGATGTTGTGCTGTACACGGCTGAATCTCTGAATGTACTTGCGCAGGGGCTCTCCTTCCTTCTGGGCGAGCAAATGAAGATCGCTTTCTTGGCCATGGGGCTTGTGGCCGCCTGTAAAGGCGCCGACAAATTGATGGCATAGATCTGCCCAAGAGGATATGGAGTTGTCTGGCAAGTGCATGAGCCAGGATCTGACGTTAGGCTTGAGCACCAGTGGGAAGTAATTGGCAAGGATCTTGTCGTCTCGTCCCCCGGCAGCCTGCACCGCGATGGTGTAGATGCTAGGGAACTCCGACGGATGCGACTTGCCGTTGTACTTCTCTGGTACATCTGGCTTGAAATTCTTCTTGCTGGGCCATTGGACTTGCCGCAGCTCACGGGTGAACGCAGGGCAACCTACTACGTACGGCAAGTCGCCTGGTTCCCCTGGCGCATGCATATCGACAGAGGGCCCAGCGTGCTGGTCAGATTGATGCCACGCTTCTCTTCGGCGCTCGATGCGAGTACGAGCGTCCTCTTGCTATCGTTCGTGGAGAACTTGGCGCTGATCACGACGAGCTCGTGGATCCGATGACGCGGTGGAGTCGCTGTCGGGGTGGATCCGACGAGTTGGCGATCTTGGCCTTCGGGGAGGAGAATGCATAGTGGTTGCACCCCCATCTGTCTTGTCTCCATTCATTCGCGTCTGGCAGTCTTGCTGCGGCAGCGAAGTGCTTGGTTGCCGCGCAGTGTCGCCGTTGGCGAAGCCAATGAGGCTCTGAATGGTGGCCCTCCATTCGTCGGTCTTGTCCGCCGTCGGAGGGTAATCTAGAAGCAGTTGAGCTCGCGCCAAGGCTTCTGCTGGAGTGGTGGGCGGCAGCGGCGAACGGTGCGAGGAGCGGGATATGCTCGGACTTCTATCTACGTTAGAAGGAGCAGTATCCCGTCGAGGCGACCGTACTTCGCCGGGGCCAGCATGCTGGCGTGCATGCTGGTCTTGAACTCCGCGAGATCCACCAGCTTGACCTTGGCCCAGCGAACGTATGGCGCTGCTAACGCCGTGACGCTGTTGGTCCCGCGCCTCCTGAGACAGGCGTGGTGCGCGTACGGACGCCGAGGTCTGCGCTGCCTTGTCCTTGGACTTGGCAGCACTGTGAGCACCCTCGTCGACGCCCGTTCTTCCGCCGGCATCTACTCCACCACACGTTTGCTCTGGTGGCGGTGGAATCGACGCGGACGGAACAGCTGCCTCCGAAGCCTTCTTCTTCGGTGGCATGTTGATGAAGACGATGAAGATCTAGCTCGTGTGCACACCGGATCGGGTTCACACAATCTCGACGCCCCCTACCTGGCGCACCAAAGATGTCGGGGAAACTGATCCACGAACACCTATGGGACCGGCGGACCGAGCCCCTTTCGGTTCGGAGGGGGGCGGAGGTCGCACAAAGAGCGGATCGAGGCAATGCACACGAGCAGTTTACCCAGCTTCGGAGCTCTCCGGAGAGATAACACTCCTACTGCTGCTTGTTTGATTGTATTCAGTTCTTGCTCAGGAGCGACGAGCGCTACCAGACCGAGCGTGAGAGTGTTCCTGGTGTTTCGAATGAGCCGAACCCCTTCTATGTTGCGCATGGGCCTCCTTTTATACGCTCAAGGGGTCACCGACAAGTGGCAACGCAGACAAAAAGGGCAAAAATGGAAAAAGAATGCGGTAGGTACAGCTACCTATACTGTAGACACAGTGCATCATACCTAACTCTGACGGCGGGGGACAAGGGCATTAAATGCCCGTCTGTGTCGCCCAAACAGTGCAAACAGAGACCATCAGGGGCGCCACCAATCGCCACGATGGCCTTCTCGTCAGCGCCGCTTGCCATCGTGCACCCCTGGCTGCACAGCCTCTCGCCACGCGCGCCTAGAAGGGCCCCAGAGCGACACGTGGGTGGATGTGCTGGAGCGCGGGTGCCGAGTGGCCGCTCGTCGCGGCAAGTGCCTTGCCGCGGTCGTTCTCTTGCCGGGCTCGGGAGCTTGTCATTCACCGAGCCTTGCCGGGACGCATGGCGCGTCGCGTCAAGCTTTCTTGAGACGCCTTGGTTGGCCTTCCTGGCAAGCTCCTCTTGCCGGGGCCTTGTCTTCTTGGTTTGATTACTTTGTTCTTGAATGGCTTCCCGGCAAGCTCCTCTTGCCGGGGTCTTGCCTCCTGAGGAGCCATGGAGGATCTTGGCGGTTACCTGGCGAGCCTTGCCGTGGGGTGCTGCAACTGCCCGTGCACAACTTCGGGATACTTGGGTACCCCCACTCTAGTACACCGACAAAACCGTTGCTTGGCTATGTTACCGCTTTGCTCAGCCCCTCTTATAGTGTTGCTAGTTGCAGGTGAAGTTGAAGATTGCTCCATGGTGGACAGGATTTTGGTTGGGATATCACAATATCTCTTATATTATTAATGCATCTATATACTTGGCAAAGGGTGGAAGACTCGGCCTTATGCCTGGTGTTTTGTTCCACTCTTGCCGCCCTAGTTTCCGTCATACCGGTGTTATGTTCCCGGATTTTGCGTTCCTTACGCAGTTGGGTGATTTATGGGACCCCCTTGACAGTTCGCTTTGAATAAAACTCCTCCAGCAAGGCCCAACCTTTGTTTTACCATTTGCCTCACCTAGCCCTTTTTCCCTTGAGAGTCGCACTCTCGAGGGTCATCTTATTTTTACCCCCCCCCCGGGCCAGTGCTCGTTGTGAGTGTTGGTCCAACCTGTCAGCCGCCGGTGGCCACCAGGGGCAACTCTGGGTTGGCCTACCGGAAGTTTGGACAATCCGGTGTGCCCTGAGAACGAGATATGTGCAGCTCCTATCAGGATTTGTCGGCACATCCGGGCGGCTTTGCTGGTCTTGTTTTACCATTGTCGAAATGTCTTGTAAACCGGGATTCCGAGTCTGATCGGGTCTTCCTGGGAGAAGGTTTATCCTTCGTTGATCGCGAGAGCTTATCATGGGCTAAGTTGGGACACCCCTGTAGGGTATAATCTTTCGAAAGTCGTGCCTGCGGTTATGGGCAGATTGGAATTTGTTAATGTCCGGTTGTAGACAACTTGACACCTGATCCAAATTAAAACACATCAACCGTGTGTGTAGCCGTGATGGTCTCTTCTCGGTGGAGTCCGGGAAGTGAACACGGTTTCTGGGTTATGTTTGACGTAAGTAGGTGTTCAGGATCACCTCTTGATCGTTGCTAGCTTCTCGACCGTTCTGCTTGCTCTCTTCCCGCTCTTTTTTGCGTATGTTAGCCACTATATATGCTTAGCCGCTGCTGCAACCTCACCACTTTACCCCTTCCTTTCCCATTAAGCTTTGCTAGTCTTGATACCCATGGTAACGGGATTGCTGAGTCCTCGTGGCTCACAGATTACTACAACAACAGTTGCAGGTACAGGTTATCCGATGATCATGACGCGAGAGCGATGTTTGCTTGTCTGGTGTTCTTCTTCTGCTTCTTCTTCGATCAGGGGATAGGTTCCAGGTCGGCAGCCTGGGCTAGCAGGGTGGATGTCGTTTGAGTTTCTGTTTGTGTTTCATCCGTAGTCGGATGGTGCTCTGATGTATGATGATGTTGTATTCGTGTGGCATTGTATGCCTTTTGGATGTATCCCCATCTATTATGTAATGTTGATGTAATGATATCCACCTTGCAAAAGCGTTCCAATATGCGGGTCTATCCTTGGTGGGACCTTCGTGTTCCTTTTGGATAGGGTCGCATATTGGGCGTGACAGTTAGCATGGGCTATTATTGTTGACATCACCTAAAGGTGAATACGTTGGGAGGCAAACAATAAGCCCCTATCTTTCTCAGTGTCCGGCTGAAACTCTATAACCACAAGTACTGCGTGAGTGTTAGCAATTGTCGAAGACTATGAGATAGTTGAGTATGTGAGCTTGCTGAAAAGCTCTATTGTTGACTCTTTCTGATGTTACGATAAATTGGAATTGCTTCAATGCCTGAGATTATAGTTTGTTAGTTCCCAATGAGGTTTTTGAACCATACTTGACATTGTGAATTGATTGTTACTTGAGCATAGGAAATCATATGACAAAATCTATATATGTTGTTGTTATTAGAATGATCATGTGAAAGTGCAACTATCCCTAGGTGGTTTTGGTAATTCATAACAACATATAGCTCATTGAGCTAATACTATTCCAAGACAATTATTTTAGGAAAGCTCAATGAATGGCATGGCATGGATGATGAAAGTGGATCCCTCAAAATACTAAGTACAAAGGATTGGCTCCAGATCAAAAGCTCAAGACTCTTCATTTTACATTTTAGTGATCCAAGATCACATTGAGTCTATAGGAAAAGCCAATACTATCAAGGAGGGATGATGTGTTGCTTAATGAGCCTCTTGCTTCATGTGCTTAGTGATATGCTCCAAAACCCTCAACTACTTTCCCACATCCACAAATGACCTAAACCCCAAGCCAAAATCGGTCACACCGATTCTTCCTATCCGGCGCCACCGATTCCAAAAGTCATAGCCACTGCCACAAACCCTAAGCAAATCGTTCTTACCGATAGGGATCTCGGTCTCACCGAGATGGGATTGTAATCTCTCTGTTTCTCTTTGTAATGTTTCGGTCTAACCAAAGTGAGCGATCGGTCCCACCGAGATTGCAATGTAAACTCTCTGTTTCCTTTTTGTAACATTTCGGTCTCACCGAAAAGAGCAAATCGGTCCCACCGAGTTTACCTGACCAACTCTCTGGAAAGCTTATTACCAAATCGGTCTCACCGAGTTTGTGTAATCGTTCTTACCGAGATTACGTTATGCCCTAACCCTAACCGAATCGGTCTCACTGAGATGCATGTCAGTCCCACCAAAAATCACTAACGGTCACTAGGTTTACTAAATCGGTCCGACCGAGTTTAACGATTCGGTCCCACCGAGTTTGGTAAATTGTGTGTAACGGTTAGATTTTGTGTGGAGGCTATATATACCCCTCCACCTCCTCTTCATTCGTGGAGAGAGCCATCAGAATGAACCTACACTTCCAACTTACCATTTCTGAGAGAGAACCACCTACTCATATGTTGAGACCAAGATATTCCGTTCCTACCATATGAATCTTGATCTCTAGCCTTCCCCAAGTTGCTTTCCACTCAAATCTTCTTTCCACCAGATCCAAAACCTATGAGAGAGAGTTGAGTGTTGGGGAGACTATCATTTGAAGCACAAGAGCAAGGAGTTCATCATCAACGCACCATTTGTTACTTCTTGGAGAGTGGTGTCTCCTAGATTGGCTAGGTGTCACTTGGGAGCCTCCGACAAGATTGTGGAGTTGAACCAAGGAGTTTGTAAGGGTAAGGAGATTGCCTACTTCGTGAAGATCTACCGCTACTGAGGCAAGTCCTTCGTGGGCGACGACCATGGTGGGATAGACAAGGTTGCTTCTTCGTGGACCCTTCGTGGGTGGAGCCCTCCGTGGACTCGCGCAGCCATTACCCTTCATGGGTTGAAGTCTCCATCAACGTGGATGTACGATAGCACCACCTATCGGAACCACGCCAAAAACATCCGTGTCTCCAATTGCGTTTGAATCCTCCAAACCCTTCCCTTTACTTTCTTGCAAGTTGCTTGCTTTAATTTCCGCTGCCTATATACTCTTTGCTTGCTTGCTTGAATTGTGTGATGATTGCTTGACTTGTCCTAAAGTAGCTAAAATCTGCCAAACTCTAAAATTGGGAAAAGGTTAAGTTTTCATTGGTCAAGTAGTCTAATCACCCCCCCCCTCTAGACATACTTCAAGGTCCTACAAGTGGTATCAGAGCTTTGGTCTCCATTTGCTTTGATTTCCATAGCTTTTGGTAGTCATAGCCTTGGTTTCACAACCTAGGAGAGTATGGCGTCTAGCGAGGGAAATTATCACCATAGAGGTCCCTACTTTGATGGTACTAATTTTGCTAGTTGGAAGCATAAGATGAAAATGCATATTCTCGGACATAACCCCGCCGTTTGGGCAATTATTTGTATTGGCTTGCAAGGTGAATTTTTCGATGTGACAGAACCGAACCGTGAAGCTAACGCGGAAGAATTGAAGATGCTGCAATACAACGCTCAAGCTTGTGATATCATCTTCAACGGATTGTGCCCCGAAGAATTCAACAAAATCAGCCGTCTTGAGAATGCAAAGGAAATTTGGGACACTTTGATTGATATGCATGAAGGTACCGAGTTCGTCAAGGAATCCAAGTTGGATGTGCTCCAAAGTCAGCTTGACAAGTTCAAAATGAAGGATGGTGAAGGTGTCGCTGAAATGTACTCTAGTCTTGCTCTTATCACAAATGATATTGTCGGCTTAGGGAGTGAAGAGATGACCGACAAATTCATCATCAAGAAAATCCTAAGAGCATTGGATGAAAGTATGATACCGTGTGCACATTGATTCAAATGATGCCAAACTACAAAGATCTCAAGCCAACGGAAGTCATTGGAAGAATTGTTTCTCATGAGATGTCACTCAAGGATAAGGAGGAACTTCACAACAAGTCAAGTGGAGCTTACAAAGCCTCAAGTGAAGCCCCCACATCATCAAGTGAGAAACCAACCTTCAATGAAGAATTGAGCTTAATGGTGAAGAACTTCAACAAATTCTATAAGAGTAGAAGCAAAGAAAGAAGCTCCAAGTCAAGGTCTTACAATGACAAAAGATCTTCTAGTCGAGAGCGCAATTGCTACAATTGTGGGAGACCCGGACACTACTACAATGAGTGTACGGCACTCTACAAAAGAAGAGAAGATTCTCCAAGAAGAAGGAGCAAAAGAGAAGAATCACCACCAAGAGAGAGAAGGAGTAGAGATGATCGTTATGAACGAAGACCCTCATGGAGAAGCAAGGATTCGGAAAGGAAGGACAAGTCATCAAGGAGCTACACAAAACGAAGACATCAAGCTCATGTTGGTGAATGGGTTTCCGGCTCCGACTTCGACAATCATTCCGAGAGAGGCTATCACTCCGACTCCGAATATACTCAAGATGAAGGTGTTGCCGGTCTAGCACTTGTGTCAACCAACTCCTACGACATATTTGATTCACCAAATGAAGGTGTTGGAAGATGCTTCACGGCCAAAGGTCCAAAGGTAACACATCCCGAGTATGTTGATTTCAATAGTGATGAAGATGACTTGCTTGTGGATGATGATTTACTTGTTGACAACTCTAGTGATGAATACTATGATGAAACGTCAATTAATCATGCTAATCAAGATAAAACGAATGAAAATGATAAGGAGAAGATTGAGCTTCTAACTAAAGAACTAAACTCTCTTAAGTTAGCTCATGAAACTATCTACGAGGATCATCGAGAACTTTTAAGGGCTCATGAGAAGTTACGCTTTGAAAAGCTCAATCTTGAGCAAGAGCATGAGTTCTTAAAAGCAATCAATGATGATATCCGCAAGAAAAGTTCTTCTTACATTGCCAAGCGTTTACTCTTATCTACTTACATGCCTCAAGTCAAGTCTAGTAACAAGTACAAGAAAGATACTTCCTCTAGTAGTAACAATAATAATGTCAAATCCAATATTGTTCCTTCTAGTAGTTCTCTTGATTTCACTAATGATTCTCTTAGCCAAGTTACACTTGAGCAAGAAAATAGCTTATTGAAGGGAATTATAGACAAAGGTGTTTACAAGAGCCTTGCCGGGAGTAAGCAATTCGAGGAAATTGTACGCAAGCAAGGAAGGCACCGGAAGAATCAAGGTGTTGGTTTTAAACGAAAGTTCAATGCCAATGGAGTTGAGTGGGAAGAAGATCAATACCCCAAGACGAAGTTTGTTCCTCAACAAGAGAAGTATGATCCTACTTCCTTCAAGGGAACACAAGCTCAAGATGATCTTCCACCACAAGACCACAAGAACAAAGGCAAGGACAAGCTTCAAGAAGAGATTGATGCATTTGAAGAAGCACCTAAAGCCTCGTTCAAGTGGGTTCCCAAGACTACATCAAGTTCTACTTCATCAAGTACAACTACAACTCCAAGGATTCCCATCAAGATGATGTGGATCCCGAAGAAGAAGAACTAGAGAGTTCTTGAGGGTGACTCCGCCAACATTCTTCACTCATATCATTTTGGCAAGAACAAGTGCAATCAACTTCCACATCTTGCACTAGTTCAAGGAGTCACAAACCCTCATGTTGGTAAGGCAAGGGACAAGGTAACCTAATGATTTCATGGACATAATCTTGTGTGTGCATCACTCTATGTCTATGGATATTCTTGTTTGTTCCTTGTGGGACTAACCCATGTAGGAAAGTTGAAAGTGCAACTCACTCCAAAGGATTGCTCCAAATGATCTACATCAACATTTAGCATCTACATCTTCAACACCTACATGAAGTCATCATCGACAAAACCCAAGGTTAGTTCATCCCTCTAAGGGGGGATCTCACATCTAGGGGGAGCTTAACTCTAAGAATTGAGTCAAAGCAACTCTAATGGTGTGAACACATCAATGCATTATGTAAAAGTGGTAACCCCACTTGAGCTTAAACGATGAGTATGACCTATGATCAAATGTTCTCATTTGACTCCTAAGTCAATATACTCATATATAGATGACCTAGTCATCGCCAGTTGCTTGATAGATGCTAGAATTGGTTGTGCATGCTTTGCCACATATTTCATTTGACATCTTATTGTGTGAGCATGTTGGTGCATATTTTACTCATTCAAGACATCCACTTGTTGTTTGGTTTCTTTTCTTTTTGCCAAGTGGATGGACAAGAATGCCTAAGAACCTTCTTTAGCTATCTATGCTTTTCTCATCTCAAACTCTATTCATGCTACATCACAAAATTTGATCAAGTCAGATTCGAACCACTCTGTGTGAGGAGCACTCGGAGTCCCCGATTCGTCATAGACTTAAACTTCCAAAACCTCTTTGTGATTCTCGGTCAGACCGATTCTTCCATTTTGGTCCTACCGAGATCACCAAGTTGATCTGAGTTTTCAATCTCGGTGCAACCGATTTGAACTTTTCGGTGTCACCGATTTGCTGTAACTGAACACAGTTATGCATCTCGGTGCCACTGAGTTGTTCCACTCGGTCACACCGACAGGGTCGGGCTATATATAGCCACGGACAAAAGTTTGGAAATTTCTTCGAAACCCTTCGCCTACGCAACAGCTCGCTCTGCCATCGTGGTCTCTGGATCGTCTCCTCATCGCCAGCAGCCTCCTGTCGATGGTCTTCACCGCCGTCAACGGAATTCGTCCCCGTCGTTGCCGCCGTAGCAAGTCCACCGCCAAGTTAGGGTATGGACTTGATCTTTGTGCTATCCACATCTAATTCGTAGCACATTGTTTTCATATTGATTCTTGCCATGATTGAGACTCTTCTATCTAGCCAAAATAGTCCATAGATCAGATGCGATTCAAATTTTTAGGGTTAGGTTTCCGCCGAAACCATCTCGGACCCACCGAGTTGAAAAACTCGGTCTCACCGATTTGGCTTATGCCATTGCACTAGTGACTCTTGGTCTAACCGAGAATTACTAATCGGTGCGACCGATTTGAGGATTCTGTGAAACCCTAGCAGTCTTGGTGCCACCGAACTGAAACTCGGTCCAACCGAGATCATCAGTTTAGGTTCCAAAACTGCTTCGGTATCACCGAGTTTGAAAATCGGTTGATCTAAAATGCTTTCTGTGGAAAACTAAAACTGAACTTTTGAATCATTCTTTTGCAAAAATCTCTGCATTTTGTGATGCTCATCTATTCTATCTCATCTATAACTCTTCACAGGGTCAGCAGTCAGCTTTTGCAGTATGTCTGATCAGAGTGACAGCCAGAACATGTCAGAAGAGCAGATGGACTTGAGTGAGGGCACTAGTCCCTTAACTTCAGATGATGGGAGCAGAAGTACTCCTAGCACATTTGCCTAAGGCTGCAACTAGGCAAAGGAGGAAAAGAACTTCCGATTATGAGGATGAAGATTACAAAGCTGAGGAAGATGAGGCCACTTCCAAGAAGTGGTGCTCAAGAAAGAGTATGGCTCTGCACAGAGCACAAAGCCAGGTCTAAAGAAGAAAGTTCCTGCCAAGAGAACCCAATGCCAAAGGCCAGGAAGTCCACTCAAGTGCCAGCTCAGGCTCAACCCCAAAGAGGCACCTGCAAGGAAAGAAGCACCATCAAAACCTCAGAAGGTCCCCACTGGTGCAACCATGAAGTTCACAATTGAAATCAGAGGATGATGGTGATAAGGACAAGAAAAAGAAGAGAGCAAGAACCACAACTGCCAAGGTCCTTGGAAAGCCCTCATGAGAAGGGATTCTGATAGGGGCTGCAACATCCAAGCCCAAGGATGCACCCAAAGCTGCCTCCAAGGCCAAGCAAGTTCAAAGAGGAATACTAGGAGTATTCCAGCTACTGAGAAGAACGAGGCCCCAGTGCCCAATGTTGCTGAAGAAGAGGATGAAGAAGGATAGGTCTTAAGAAAGCTCAAGCCCAAGATACCAGACCACAATGATGCCCATCCTGTGGCTGAGGACATGAGAATCAGGAAGGATTCAGGGCTGAGACTGTGGAGGATGGAATATCCATATGCTTCAAGAAGAAGAACTGTTGTTGACTATAGGTTCCACACAAAGGAACAGCAGGACTTTTATGAAACAATTCTGTTGGACAAGAAGCCCATAGTCTGTGACATGAGGTGGGTTGACTGGAAATTCATCAGGGAAAATGAGCAGCACTATCCTGGAGTGCAAGAGAGCTTTTTTTCTTGTGGACTTGCAGATTTTGTTGGACAGAAGTTCACCAACTAGAATGATGAGCTTATCATAGGATGACCTGGACATTATGCAAAGAAGAAGCTGGGTCACAATTCAATGGCTCACATGTACAAGGAAATTCCTGACAAGGCTGTAGAGACTCACAAGTTTGGATCAGTTCACTTTCTGCTGTCAGGGTTGGCAACCATAAATTGGATTCTAAGGCATACTCTATTGCCCAAGTCTGGTGACCATAACATGATCAGAGGGCATGCCATCAACATGCTGCATGTGTTTGATGTTCCCCAGAAGTTCAAAGTCATGAGCCTCATAGTTGAAACAATCAAAAGGACTGCAGCAGATCAGAAGAGGAGCTATGGATATGCACCTCAGATTCAAGAATTGATCAACTCAAAGATGGGCACAGGGAAATATCAATTGGATAAGGAACACTTTCCACTTTATCCAAACTTTGAGGACAATGAGGTTGTCATGAATGAAGATGATTCACAATCAGTTCAAGCTCAGGAGAAGAAGGAGAAGGCAAAGAAGGAGAAGGCTGCCAAGATGCCAACTCAAGAGGAGGCATCTGAAATTTCTTGAAGACCAAACAAGAGCAGCTTGGTTACTTGATAGCATCAACTCTGAGGATTGAGAAGGGGTTGGCCACCCTAACTCAAAACCAGGAGAGCCTGGTAAGAATCATGGAACAAAAATTCTATGATCTAGATGTTAAAGTAACTGAGATTCAGTCAGTTGTAGAGCAGCTGCAGGATGACATGCAGGAGAGGAAGGGCAAGACAACCACCAATGTGTTTGCCAGAGTGCCCAGAGCCCAGAGGTCAGTTGCAGTGCCGGTGACAGACACTGGAGCAACAACTTCAGCACCAGCCACAGCACCTACAGTTCCAGTGCAACCAGCTCCAGCATCCACTCCAGCACCCTCTACTTCAACTGAAGCCTTCGTCCAAGGAGCTATCAGGACACCACCACCAGAAGATCAAGCCTGAGAGTCGATCTAGCACTATGCATTTTCTATGAACTTTTTGGTAACTTGTTGCCAAAGGGGGAGAAAAATGTATAGATCATAGGCTTCGAGAGAGAGAGTGTGTTGCTTTTGTTCTCTCTTGCTTTATTTGGTGGTTTTTCAAACTTTGTTTGCTTTTGGTTGAGATACTATGCTTGTGAGACATTGATGATCATGTGTTTGATCATAAGCTACACTTATGCATGCTTGATATTATCCTATCTATCTTATGTGATCACTCACTATGCTTGGTGATGAGTGCATGTATTCATTGTTTATTATTTTGAGCACTCCACCAAGATGTATGTGACATGGAAGAGTAACCCATGAACCTAATTCATTATGCATTTGCAGTCCAAAGCAAATCTAAAACTATGCACAAATTTAGGGGGAGCTCTTGCTTATCACATACTTCTCAAAGCGACGATGTTATTCAATCTTATTATCATTTGTCGAAGCTTTGATCTATATGTTGTCATCAATTACCAAAAAGGGGGAGATTGAAAGTGCAACTATCCCTAGGTGGTTTTGGTAATTCATAACAACATATAGCTCATTGAGCTAATACAATTCCAAGACTACTATTTTAGGAAAGCTCAATGAATGGCATGGCATGGATGATGAAAGTGGATCCCTCAAAATACTAAGGACAAAGGATTGGCTCAAGCTTAAAAGCTCAAGACTCTTCATTTTACATTTTAGTGATCCAAGATCACATTGAGTCTATAGGAAAAGCCAATACTATCAAGGAGGGATGAGGTGTTGCTTAATGATCCTCTTGCTTCATGTGCTTAGTGATATGCTCCAAAACCCTCAACTACTTTCCCACATCCACAAATGACCTAAACCCAAAGCCAAAATCGGTCACACCGATTCTTCCTATCCGGCGCCACCGATTCCAAAAGTCATAGCCACTGCCACAAACCCTAAGCAAATCGGTCTTACTGATAGGGATCTCGGTCTCACCGAGATGGGATTGTAATCTCTCTGTTTCCCTTTGTAACGTTTCGGTCTAACCGAAGTGAGCGATCGGTCCCACCGAGATTGCAATGTAAACTCTCTGTTTCCTTTTTGTAACATTTCGGTCTCACCAAAAAGAGCAAATCGGTCCCACCGAGTTTACCTGACCAACTCTCTAGAAAGCTTATTACCAAATCGGTCTCATCGAGTTTGTGTAATCGGTCTTACCGAGATTACGTTATGCCCTAACCCTAACCGAATCGGTCTCACCGAGATGCATGTCAGTCCCACCGAAAATCACTAACTTTCACTAGGTTTACTAAATCGGTCCGACCGAGTTTAATGATTCGGTCCCACCAAGTTTGGTAAATTGTGTGTAACGGTTAGATTTTGTGTGGAGGCTATAATACCCCTCCACCTCCTCTTCATTCGTGGAGAGAGCCATCAGAACGAACCTACACTTCCAACTTACCATTTCTGAGAGAGAACCACCTACTCATGTGTTGAGACCAAGATATTCCATTCCTACCATATGAATCTTGATCTCTAGCCTTCCCCAAGTTGCTTTCCACTCAAATCTTCTTTCCACCAGATCCAAAACCTATGAGAGAGAGTTGAGTGTTGGGGAGACTATCATTTGAAGCACAAGAGCAAGGAGTTCATCATCAACGCACCATTTGTTACTTCTTGGAGAGTGGTGTCTCCTAGATTGGCTAGGTGTCACTTGGGAGCCTCCGACAAGATTGTGGAGTTGAACCAAGGAGCTTGTAAGGG
This sequence comes from Triticum aestivum, assembly GCF_018294505.1. Lineage (NCBI taxonomy): Eukaryota > Viridiplantae > Streptophyta > Magnoliopsida > Poales > Poaceae > Triticum > Triticum aestivum. The sequence goes on from NC_057807.1 coordinate 139,805,187, forward strand.
CAAGGAGATCGCCTACTTCGTGAAGATCTACCGCTAGTGAGGCAAGTCCTTCGTGGGCGACGGCCATGGTGGGATAGACAAGGTTGCTTCTTCGTGGACCCTTCATGGGTGGAGCCCTCCGTGGACTCGCGCAACCATTACCCTTCGTGGGTTGAAGTCTCCATCAACGTGGATGTACAATAGCACCACCTATCGGAACCACGCCAAAAACATCCGTGTCTCCAATTGCGTTTGAATCCTCCAAACCCTTCGCTTTACTTTCTTGCAAGTTGCATGCTTTAATTTCCGCTGCCTATATACTCTTTGCATGCTTGCTTGAATTATGTGATGATTGCTTGACTTGTCCTAAAGTAGCTAAAATCTGCCAAACTCTAAAATTTGGAAAAGGTTAAGTTTTCATTGGTCAAGTAGTCTAATCACCCCCCCCCCTCTAGACATACTTCAAGGTCCTACATCATGATGCCCTCATGTCCATATTTTGTTTTTACCGACACCTCTATCTCTAAACATGTGGACATATTTTCCGATTTTGGCTTCCGCTTGAGGACAAGCGAGGTCTAAGCTTGGGGGAGTTGATACGTGCATTTTGCATCATGCTTTTATATCAATATTTATTGCATTATGGGATGTTTCTACACATTATATCTCAATACTTATGGCTATTCTCTCTTATTTTACAAGGAATACCATGAAGAGGGGGTATGTCGGCAGCTGGAACTCTGGCTGGAAAAGGAGCAAACGTTGGAAACCTATTCTACACAGCTCCAAAAGTCCTGAAACTCCACGAAACATCTTTTTCGAATTAATAAGAATTTCCGAGCGAAAGAAATATGTCAGGGGGCCCACACCCTGTCCAGGAGCCAGGGGCGCGCCTCCTTATCTCCTGGGCCCCTGGTGGGCCTCCGGCGTCCATCTTCTGCTATACCATCATTTTTACCCTGAAAAAATCGTGGGTAAGCTTACGGGACAAAACTCCGCCGCCACGAGGCGGAACCTTGGCGGAATCAATCTAGGGCTCTGGCTGAGCTGTTCTGCCGGGGACACTTCCCTCCGGGAGGGGGAAATCATCACCAACAATCCTCTCATCGGGAGGGGGTAAATCTCCATCAACATCTTCACCAGCACCATCTCCTCTCAAAACCCTAGTTCATCTCTTGTATCCAATCTTGTATCAAAACAACAAATTGGTACCTGTGGGTTGCTAGTAGTGTTGATTACTCCTTGTAGTTGATGCTAATTGGTTTACTTGGTGAAAGATCATATGTTCAGATCCTTTATGCATATTATTACTCCTCTAATTATGAACATGAATATGCTTTGTGAGTAGTTACGTTTGTTCCTGAGGACATGGGTGAAGTCTTGCTATTAGTAGTCATGTGAATTTGGTATTCGTTTGATATTTTGATGAGATGTATGTTGTCTTTTCCTTTAGTGGTGTTATGTGAACGTCAACTACATGACACTTCACCATTATTTGGGCCTAGAGGAAGGCATGGGGAAGTAATAAATAGATGATCGGTTGCTAGAGTGACAGAAGCTTAAACCCTAGTTTATGCGTTGCTTCGTTAGGGGCTGATATGGATCCATATGCTTAATGTTGTGGTTAGGTTTACCTTAATACTTCTTTTTGTAGTTGCGGATGCTTGCAATAGGGGTTAATCATAAGTGGGATATTTGTCCAAGTTAGGGAAGTACCCAAGTACCGGTCCACCCACATATCAAATTACCAAAGTACCGAACGCGAATCATGTGAACGTGATGAAAACTAGCTTGACGATAATTCCCAATGTGTCCTCGGGAGCTCCTTTCTCATTATTAGAAATTGTCCAGGCTTATACTTTGCTACATAAAGGATTGGGCCACCTTGCTGCACTATATTTACTTGTTACTCGTTACTATTTATCTTATCACAAAACTATCTATCACCTACAATTTCAGTGCTTGCAGAGAAAACCTTACTAAAAACCGCTTATCATTTCCTTCTGCTCCTCGTTGGATTCGACACTCTTACTTATCGAAAGGACTACGATTGATCCCCTACACTTGTGGGTCATCACGCGCACGCACCACTACTTCGGCTTCATCCTCGCGAGGAGCCCTTGATCAAGCTCACGGGCACCAGCACCCCTCATGTCCGTGCCCCCCGGGCAGCGCGACGCGGTGCATCAAGTCCAAGCTAATCTATGGCAGGGGACTCTAAGGGGGAGTGAGCCGCTCATCAGTTTTCTCTTCCTTCAAAGACAGCCCCGCAGCGGCTCCTGAGACCCCAAGACGTCTTACGAGGGCTGCACCCAAGGCTTCCCGAGAAAGGGGGCCTCGTAAAGTACCTGATGCCAGGTTTTCGTGAGGCGGAAAACTACTACACATACCAAGATAAGCTTTCCTACCTTAACTCACCCAGACCGCAAACATTACAACACAGCATCAAGATAGCAAGCATAGCAAAAAGGGCATATCTGCCATAGTTCATTACATGTCCCCGCAGGGTACATTTTTTCTTTCGAATTACAGGAGAAAGGAAAGGCTAAACAAAGAGGGCCTGAAGGCGCACGAGCTCGGCACCAGCGCCGCATCCTCAAGCAGCACCTCAAGGTGGTATGGGGCTTCACCAGTTCTCCCATAGGTGACCTGGGGCCGCCAGCCTTGAGTCCAAGTTCACCGCCCCCCAGCCTCACACCGGGCTCCTCTCCAGCTTCACTAGAGCGCCGCGGCGGGAAAAACCACCAACGTCCTCGACCTGAGGACGATGACGTGGGGGCCGGTCGTAGCCACCACTGCTCCAGCTCTCTTCCGAGGAAGAACTGCCATCACGGGAGGAGGAGCGCGCGTCGCCAAGACCAAGCTCGCCGTCGCCACCATCGTCGTCGCTGCCATCCTCCGGGCAGCACCCCATGCGGCGGCCGTCCTCCCTGAACACCCTCATGTAGAGGGTCGCCAGGTCGTCGTACTTGAAGTGGAGGGTGCACCTTCCGCCCAAGCCACGCGCATGAGAAAAAGTTTGCCAGCCATGGGTCATGACCACACCGCCGGAGGCGGCGACCCAGGCACCAACCCACGAAGCTCTGCTGCAGCAACCGTCGGCCTGCAGCGAGAGACCATCAAGCCCCGAGGAAGGAAGTTCACCGGAGAAGAAACACAGAAGCCGGAGCGAGATGCCGGCCGGGCTCTCCGACCACACTACAAATTCAGGGAGCACGTCCAGCAAAGAGAAGCGCATCCGAGGCGGGCGCACGATCACGGCGCGCCTCCCTTCGTCATGGGGGCTGCCCTGAAGCCGGTGGCCCCTGCCGCGAGAAGAGGTGCCATCGCGGGCACCAGGGGAGTGTCGGCTCTGGGGGGTGCGCCCCCGCACCCCCTGGGGGCCGCCGTGGGAGCCGCGAGATGCTTTTGGGGGCGACCGTGACCTCTCTTAGGAGGCGGAGCGGCAGGCCCCTCCTTGGAAGCCTTCCCCTTCTCGGCCGCTGAAAACCTCCTCGGCGATGCCATGAAAACAAGGTGGAGAAGAGAAGAAGTAGGCGAAAGCAAGATGGAGGAAAGATGGGCGAGGGGCCCTGCCTCTCCCTCACATTTACCAAGGGAGGCCAACCGCCGGCCTCCATGACCTCGTGCCATCATGACCTTCTGCATGTTGCATCATCTCGTTAAGTCAAGCAGTTGCCCAGGCATTGTGGGCAAGCGAAGTCGCCCACGTCCCATCAATCTCCATGTGTCATTAAGGCCGTAGGCAGTTAGGGCCCGCGGCGCTCTGTACTTGCCCTTTGGCTTTGCCTGGAAGCCAAGTCCTAGCGCGCCTTGGGCTCAGGGGCTATTGTCGGCGTCCTGGATATGGGGGTATCCAGCCCTGCCTGCCTATGGCCCACCGCGTGGCTCCGTAGACATCCTAGTACGACCCAGTTTCAGCATCAACAACACAAGACCCTCGCGAGGGGGACAATGCCAAGACCGCCGGGGGGATCGGCCTCCCCAGGCTGACTCCCAAGGGGCAGAGAGTTCTATGCAAGGTTCACCTCACGAGGCTTAGCTGACGTGAGCCATGACGACCAAGGCTAGGCGGGCGCCAGGCAGGCGCAGAGCGCAGGTTTCCTCTTCGGTGCAAGGGAGGCAAGCCACAGGCGCAGAGTCCCGAGGAATCAACCAAAGGTTCCATTCTGGAGCAACGAGACCAAGACCGCCAGGACGGCAGGACGGAGGTCATCAACGAGCCCACCACAATATCATGATCAGAGGCTTTTCGCAGGCGAAGACTACTTTTGTCAGGGTAAGCTGTACTACATGTCCCCTTTCAAATCTGGCCGTTTTGGGATCCCTTCCCGCCAACATTTGGGAAGATGACCAAGGCCTCTATAAATAGGACTAGCCACCACCACAGAGGCAAGACAAGTCGAACTAGCTCACAGCACACCAGCTCCCTCGAGCTCAAGAACACCTCACCTCCTGGGGCCAGTTCATCCACTATACTAGTTCATCCTCAGCCCTCCGAGGCAATCCACCGAAACGCTGGAGTAGGGTATTACACCGCAAGGTGGCCCGAACCAGGATAAACTGCTGTGTCTCTTTGTCTCTTTGAGCTTGTCGCGCTAGGCTTAGGAGGAACGCGAGTAGGCAGGCTGGGTAGGTTGAGATCTCCGCACGCACCCCAGAGTTCGAACCTCTCAAGGGTTTGCGTATCCCATAATCCGACAGTATTTTATTTTCCCACACAAGACTTCAGCATCTCTAACAATCCCAAGTGGTGTGATAGTAACTCTATTAGCAAGCTTAATAGTAACATCTATGTCTTCTATTTTAGCAGGTGCTATATCATTCATAATTTCTTGATATAAGGAAAAAGGAATAGCACTCACGCTAGCACCTATGTCACATAAACCATGATAACAGTGGTCTCCTATCTTAACTGCGACAACAAGCATGCCAACAACAGCTCTATGTTTATCGTTTTCATCGGGTTTGGGAATTCTAGCAGCTTCAGCATATAAGTAAATAGCTTACCCATCAATATTATCGACCAAGAGATCCTTAACCATAGCAACACTAGGTTCACTTTGATATGTTTTGCTGGTTTAGGTGTTCTAATATAACTTTTGTTGACTAGGGTTGAAACTTTAGCATGTTCCCTCATCCTAACAGGGAAAGGTGGTTTTTCAATATAAGCAGTGGGAACAATTGTATCAACATTATAAATGATAGTTTCTTCTTTACCTTTTACTGGTTGTTTAATTGGTGGGTGATATTTGAACCACTTCTCTTTAGGAAGATCGACATGAGTAGGAAAAGATTCACAAAAGGAAGCTACTATCTCAGAGTCAAGTCCATATTTAGTGCTAAACTTTGGAAAAGCATCGGTATCCATAAAAGATTTAACACAATCAAACTTAAGGTTTATACTTGACTCCTTACCTTCATTGAGTTCCCAATCTTCAGAGTTGCGTTTAATTCTTTCCAATAAATCCCATTTGAATTAATAGTCTTCTTCATAAAAGAACCAGTACAAGAAGTATCGAGCATGGATTGATCATTACGAGAAAGCCGAGCAGAAAAATTCTGAATAATAATTTCTCTCGAGAGCTCATGATTGGGGCATTAATATAACATTGAATTAAGCCTCAACCAAGCTAGAGCGATACTTTCTCTTTCACGAGGCCAAAAATTATATATATAATTCCGATCATGATGAACTAGATGCATAGGATAATTTTTTGATGGAATTCCAATTTCAACCGATTCCAGTTCCAAGATCCAATATCATCGCATAGCCTATACCATGTCAATGCCTTTACCTTCAAAGATAAAGAGAAAACCTTCTTCTTCGCTTCATCTCTGGGTAAACCTACAAGCTTAAACAATCCACAAATTTCATCCACATATATCAAGTGCATATCAGGATGTTCGGTTTCATCTCCTGCATATGGATTAGCTAGCAGTTGTTCTACCACACCCGAAGGAATTTCATATTCAATATTTTCAGTAGGTGTAGTAGGTTGAGGGTTAACTAATTGTGGTTCCAGTCGAGGTCAAGATACACCGAACAAAACCCTCAAAGGATTGTTTTCCATAGTAACAAGTGGCAATAAATTTCAGCACGTAGTAATAATATTTCTGTTCCAATTTCCACTTACCAAGAGCGCTTCGCTCCTCAGCAACGGTGCCAGAAAATAGCCTTGATGACCCACAATTATATGGGATCAATTGTAGCCTTTTCAATAAGTAAGAGTGTCGAACCCAATGAGGAGCAGGAGGAAACGACAAGTGGTTTTCAACAAGGTAATGTCTGCAAGTGCTGAAATTGTAAGTAACATAGTAGTTTGATAGCAAGATAATTTGTAACGAGCAAGTAACGGTAGTAGTAAAAAAAGTGAAGCAAGGTAGACCAATCCTTTTGAGGCAAAGGACAGGCCAAAACAGTCTCTTATGATAAGCAAAGTGTTCTTGAGGGTACACGGGAATTTTTTCTAGTCACTTTCATCATGTTGGTTCAATTTGTGTTCGCTACTTTGATAATTTGGTATGTGGGTGGACCAGTGCTTAGGTGCTGTCCTTACTTGAACAAACCTCCTACTTATGATTAACTCCCTCGCAAGCATCCGCAACTATGAGAAAAGTATTAAGAATAAATTCTAACCATAGCATTAAACTTTTGGATCCAATCGGTCCCTTACAAAATAACGCATAAACTAGGGTTTAAGCTTCTGTCAGTCTCGCAACCCATCATCTAATAACTACTCCACAATGCATTCCCTTAGGCCTAAATATGGTGAAGTGTCATGTAGTCAACGTTCGCATGACATCACTAAGGGAATCACAACATACATATCATCAAAATATCGAACACATATCAAATTCACATGATTACTTGTAACATGATTTCTCCCGTGACCTCAAGAACAAAAGTAACTACTCACAAATTATAATCATGCTCAAAATCAGAGGGGTATTAAATAGCATAATGGATCTGAACATATAATTTTCCACCAAATAAACAATATAGTAATCAACCAAAAGATGTAATCAACTACAATCTATAGTTCTGGTACAAAGATGGAACACAAGAGATGAACTAGGGTTTTAGAGGAGTTGGTGCTATTGAATATGTTGATGGATATAGCCCTCCCCAAGATGGGAGAGTTGTTGGTGATGATGATGACGATGATTTCCCCCTTCGGGATCGAAGTTCCCCCAGCGGAATCGCTCCATCGGAGGGTAAAAGTGCTCCTACCCAGGTTCCGCCTCGAGACGGCAGCACTTCGTCCCGAAAGTCCCGCCCTTATTTTTTTAGGTCAAAATGACTTATGCACCAGAAGAGGGGCACCGGAGGTGGACCGAGGTGAGCATAACCCACCAGGGCACGCCTGGGCTCCCTGGTGAACCCAAGTGGGTTGTGCCCACCTGGTGGGCCCCCTCTGGTACTTATTGGCTCCAAAAATCCTCATTTATTCCATAAAAAATCCTCGTAAAGTTTTAGCTCATTTGGAGTTGTGTAGAATAGGTAGCCTGTCGTAGCTTTTTCAGGTCCAGATTACCAAGTGCCGGAATTCTCCCTCTTTGTGTGTACCTTGCATATTATGAGAGAAAATGCATTAGAATTACTCCAGAAAGCATTATTATGCAATAAAACAACATAAATAACAATAGGTAAACATGATGCAAAATGGACGTATCACATTACTCAGCTAGAATATATATTTTTTGAAAGATCCGATTTTGGCCGGCTTCATTGATCTAGGAGAAAGCATGTGGGAAACAGTGGGGATCAAGTGATCGTGGGCACAAGAGAGGTGTGCAAATGAAGAGCAAAAACAATGGAAAAGAAAACTGGAGAAAAGGGGAACTAGGAGGCCCTAGACGCACTATCTCGCTGCAGCTTCCCCGAACGGGGGCTCCAAACATGTTGCTCCGGCGAGTCTCCATTATGCAAGATCCAGCTTGACAGCCTGAAGGACATCGTCTAGCCGTGTCATTTTGGCTCTGAAAACACAGGTGTTCCTCTCCTTCCACATATGCCAGGCAATCAGAAGCAGCATGGTTCTGAAACCTCTTCTCGCTCCTATTGGTGTGCGTCTAATCATCTCCTGGCTGTGCTGCAGAGAGGTGTGGTGCGGCGGCTTGACATGTCTCATGGCCTCACAACCGTTCCAGGTTGAGGCTTCCATCCAAATCTTCCAGGAGAAGGGGCATTCGCACATGATGTGTGACGTAGATTCCAGGCTTCTGGCACAGAGGCTACAGAAATACCCGTTTGGCCAGCCCAGCCTCTGCAGTCTGTCATTGCACCAAAGCCTGTTCTTGTGTAGTAGCCACGCGGACATCTTGACAGTCCCCGGCGCCCAACATTTCCAGGCGACCTTGCTGTGGCTTGTGCTTGGCATGTCCTTGAAATGCATTATGTATGCAGCTCGAGCAGAGTAACAGGCACCACCACCTGCTCTCCACACGATCTGATCGACCACTTGGTTTTTGAGGGTGATTCCCGAGAGCTGGAGCCGCCGCCAAAGGTGCAAGTATTCAGTGATGATGGAAGCTGTGTTACCGTGGCGCAGATCTCTGATCCACTGTTCGTTGGTGAGTGCTGCAGCCACCATGCGGTTCTTGCGCCTGGAGTGCTTGAAGAGGTCCGGGAAGGATGAGCATAGCGGGGTGTCATCCAGCCAGGAGCTTGTCCAGAATATTTCTTGCTGGCCATCGCCGATCCGGACCGTCGTGGCTCGTGTCGGTGTCAAAACTGGCGGATCTCGGGTAGGGGGTCCTGAACTATGCGTCTAAGGTTGATGGTAATAGGAGGCGGGGGACACGATGTTTACCCAGGTTCGGGCCCTCTCTATGGAGGTAATACCCTACTTCCTGCTTGATTGATCTTGATGAATATGAATATTACAAGAGTTGATCTACCATGAGATCGTAATGTCTAAAACCCTAGAAGTCTAGCCTATATGATTATGATTATCTCTACGGACTAAACCCTCCGGTTTATATAGACACCAGAGGGGACTAGGGTTGTACAAAGTCGGTTACAGAGAAAGGAATCTACATATCCGAACGCCAAGCTTGCCATCCACGCAAAGGAGAGTCCCATCTGAACATGGGAAGAAGTCTTCTGTCTTGTATCTTCGTAGCCCATTAGTCCGGCCCATGTCACATAGGCCGGACGTCCAAGGACCCCTTAATCCAAGACTCCCTCAGTAGCCCCTGAACCAGGCTTTAATGACGAGGTGTCCGACGTGCAGATTGTCTTCGACATTGCAAGGCGGGTTCCTCCTCCGAATACTCCAAAGCATCCTTCGAACACAGAAAATGTGTCCGGCTCTGCAAAATAAGTACCACACACAACCGCAGAGAGTATAGTATTTCCCGAGTCCAATCTGCTGACAACTTTTGTAGCGTGACATCACGTCCTAGCCCGGTTATTATTTCGAACCATTTTTAACCTATCGCTCCATATATCGAGATGCGATTTCATTGGCATGTCTTGTCAAAGCAGAGATCGTGTCCCCTTATTGCGGGATTCTCATCAATACGGGCGTGGGTAACCCAACCGTGCCGTCTGCACGGCCCTTGGGGAATAGGCGAGTTTTAAGGCGAGTGGGGAGGGGCTTGATATTCGCTGCCTTTATAAGGAGATAAGGATTCACCCCTTTTCACCCACGCCTTCCCTTTCTCTGCCCATCCATTCTTGAGCTCCAATGCCCAAGTCCTCATCCTCTCCGCCTAAAAAAAGCACTCCAATCATGTCCGGATCCAGAGCGCAGGGCAAGTGGACGGCCTCCTCCGTTAAGGAGAAGGACATTACCAAGCTCCGGGAGGCTGGGTATTTGGCCGAGGAAATTGCCCGCCGGTTTCCGGCCAAGGGACAGATCGTCCCCATCCCGGAGCCCCATGAGAGGGTAGTATTCATCCCCCACTTCGTCCGCGGGCTTGGATTTCCTCTCCACCCGTTTGTCCGCGGACTCATGTTCTACTATGGGCTGGATTTCCATGATCTGGCCGCCAACTTCTTCCTCAACATCTCGGCATTAATAGTTGTGTGCGAGGCCTTCCTCCGCATCCCACACCACTTCGGATTATGGTTAAAGATCTTCAATGTGAAGCCGAAGGTCGTGGGCAGTCAACACACGGAGTGCGGAGGCGCCATGGTGAGCAAGATGCCCAAAGTCACATGGCCAATAGGTACCTTCGTGGAGACCGTCAAAGGGTGGCAACAACAGTGGTTCTACATCACAGAGCCGCGTGACACCACCTAGGCCGTGGCTCCCGAATTCTAGTCCGGAGCACCAATGTGGCTCACCTCCTGGCTAGAGAAGGGCCTGGATTGGTCTTTGTCAGACGAGCTGACAACGCTTCAGATGAGCATCAGGAGCATGATAGACAAGAATATCAAGCTTGTCAATGTGATCCAGGTGATGCTTGTTCGACGGATCCTTCCGTGCCAAAGCCAGACTTGCCATTTGTGGGAGTATGATCCGGCCAAGCACCAGACCTTGCTGCAGTTCTTCGGCACTACGCACGAAGACATCTGTAAGGTGCTTTTCAAGTCCAACGAGACGTGGCCGGATACGACTGAGGACCGTGCACACAACTTGGCACATCCCGCTAGCCCGGTAAGTTTTTTCATGTTTTCAAGGTGTATCCTTTACTTGCATACCCGAGGAAGATGCCTAAGCCTCCCTACTGATTGTCTCAAGGCTGAACAAAGAAGGCGAAGCGGATTCACTGTCCGGCTCCGCTGCCCGAAGACCCAGCAATTCCACTTCTGATGAAGATGCTAGTTCCGGCGCCCTATCAAGCGCCGGAGTGGAAGGCCAAGGAGAGCAGAAGCGGTCTCCGTCGCAAGGGTGCTTCAGACATGACATTTGAAGACACCAAGCCTCACTCCTCCGCCGCCGGGGACGAAGAGGAGGAGGAAAGTAACTCTCCCCCTGAGGGAGGAGGAAGAAGAGGACGGCCTCCACAAATCTGGAGGCAGAGGCATCCAAGAGGGGGAAGGGTTCCCTCGCGGATAACTCCGTGTGGCACGTCGACAGCAACCCAGAGCGGCGCCCCCGAGACAAGCCCCTGGCCGAATCATGAGTACTCAAAAATCCGGACACATTCATATATCCAGCCTCTCTACTTCATAGCCTTAACATGTTGAATCATGCATTTGCAGTCCAGCTCAGTACGACCTCGAGCGATCCTCATCTTCGGGGGATTCGCTAGACCCGAAGGCGATGGACAGCAGGTCCCTTCCAGCAGCCTCCTCTCCCAAGGCCATGGATGACACCGAGGTGTTGTCCCAAAGGATCCCAGGCTAGGGAGAGACTCGGGAGGCCGTCAGGGCGGCACCGGAGGGTGAAACCTAAGTCGTCGGACACATGGGGGAGCAAATCCCCATGGAAACTGGCGAGAGGGGCCATATTCAGTTCAGGCCCCGGCCGAATACGGTCCTGGAGACCTATGCGGCTCTGAAGCCCGGCAAGCAGCTTCCTTCAAAAGGAGGAGGTGCGCCAATTCTGTCGGTGACCTCTGTCCAGCCAGAGGCGCCGAACACTCTAATGGAAGCGCTGCGAAGTGCTTCCATTGTTGAGGAACACCGTACTCTTATTGGTATGGTGGTCGAGAGGATTCAGTCTGCGAAGAGCGGACTGATCGAAGCCTGCACAAGCCTTCTAACAGGCTTTGAGGTAAGCAACGCAATTATGTAAAAAGAATGTCATAGTATAGGCAGTAGCCCCTGAGACACTGTTCGGTGTCCGAAAAGAAAAGCCGGATAGTGGATCAAACAAGTTTAGTAGGAGACTAACCAGATGAGTCAATGTGAACAAGCAGACGTCGTTACTGGCTGCGACCTCTCATACTGTTGAGGTTTCCAGACTGAAGCAGAGTCTGGAGCGGGCCGAGGAAGAGCTCGGCCACGTGAAAAAACAGCTGGAAGACAATTAAGGTATGCAACAACCTTGTCTATATTTAGGAAGGATGAATGATTTGTGCTGACTAAAGTGCCATGATATTTATTAGGAGTGGCGACCGAGGTGGAGACCCTCAAGAAGGCGTTGGCCGAGGCCGAGGAGAGAGCGGCCAACGAACAAGCCACCCATGAAAAGCATGAGGCCAAGGTCGGTGAGGTCCAGCAGGAGCTCCAGGACGCCGTGAAGAAATGCGAGTCCTTGGAGCGCAACATTGCGGACCAAGAGTCCGAACTTGCCAAGGCCTGCCAAAGCACACACGATGCCAGGGTTGAAGCCCAGGGCGCCCTCCAGAAATCCAGGAGGCCAGAAAAATCACGGCGGGTAAGGAATTTATTATGCAGAGCAAATGTGTGAAGAAAAGGTTCCTCTTACTAACCCGGATTTGGAGTTCTCCAGGGGCGTTTGCGGATCTGCCGCGCAGCATTTCAGACGCTGCGGAGTTCTTCCGAGCCGAAGAGGGGAGCTCCACAGAGAAGCTATTTTGGTCGCAATACCTTGCGCCAGAACATCCGGTGCCTTTTAGCGATCAGCTAAAGCAGCTGGTCGAACTGCATAGGGTGGCAGAACTAGCCATGAAGGATTTAATAGTCCGGCTATGGCCTTCCGAAGCCATACCCAGCAGCTACTTCGGGCTCATGAAGCGGTTGGTCAATGCCTGCCCTCGGCTTGATGCCATCAAGCGGTCGGTCTGCATCGAAGACGTGCGAATGGCCTTCACCCGAGTCAAGATACAATGGGCGAAGATGGACGCCGTGAAGCTTGCGACCGAGGGACCGCCCGCGGGCAAGGAGCACCGCATGCCCGAGCGGTATTTTGAAGATGACCTGAAGGGATCCCGCATTGTAGAGGGGCAGTGTTCAAAAGACATTATCTTTGAATGAAGTCATCCATATTGTCCCTTCCTGTATTATGAAACAGAGCCGTTATACAATATAATGCTTGTTATTTAAAATTTTACCCCCTGTGCGGCTGTTTTGTTAAATCTGAGAGTTGGCAAGTTGTCGGCTTCAACCCCCACATAGGTAGTACGGGGGTGTTTAGGATGAATCTAAACACTCTTTATCCCAAAGCTTGATCCTTAAAGGAGATGTTTAGCGCAACGAACAAGGCAATTGGACTATGTGGCTTTATCACCCTCACTTAGCCATAGGAGTTTGACAATAGAATTTTAGGCGCATCCCCTAGTATTCGTAAGTCCGAACTTGGGGTGCTGTAAACACCTGATCGGATAAAAACCGATTCATCGCATAATGCGGAAAAAATTGCAAAAGATTTGTAACCTCTCGAATAGCTGACCGGCTCACGCCGCATCATGACAGTCAGTTTTTGTCTTTCTCTGCTGAGGTGCTCATCTGGATAAACCAGGACACAATCGCAGTAGTTCTCCCTTTACTACCCTAGCCGATATAGCGGAACGTAAGGTAGTAAGCACAGGAGCCGGGCAACCCAACTATTGACCAAAGACATGATTCAGAGCCAATGCATATAATGCTAAAGTTTGGGGTGCCGAACTATACTGTAAAAAAGTGTTCAGACTTTGTTGCCGTACTATGGGGCGTAATGAAGCCCCTGGCGAATTAAGGCGTACCAGAGTGTACAGGTGCAATTGATAAGAATATCAAAAAAATGAAGCAATAGGCTAATGCCTCAGAAATTGGGCCACAAACTATTCTCCATTATAGTTTGATTAATACGTCAAAGCGTATTTGTACAAGTAGTGCGATAAGCAACAGGGCTATTTAACATGCCACGACCAAGGGAGAGCTGCGTGCGGGTCCTTAAAACAGGCATAACGATCGTTTAAAGAGACCACCTAGAAATTCCCTTATACGTCAATGCTTCTTGCCGTCTTGGTCGTCCCTTGATAGGTCCGACAATCAAGCCATCAGGAAAGGCCTGGGGAAAAAAGAAACCTGAAAAGAAAAAGAAAAAGTGAAAGTATGTGGGTCCAGGGGAGGTTGAGCCGTATTGTGGACTACGATCTAGTTGTGCCTCCGTCTATGCCCATGGTATTTTGAGTGCCTAGTTATGTACGCGCGGTACAAATGTCGTCGTTTGCTCGGGACTGGGATGGAGGCCAAATTGCTAGTCAAGCTGCTGACGAGCTGGACTGTCCTGATGCAGAGTAGTTCAGACTCGTTTGACAGTGTCCGGGAGCTTGGCTGCCGAATTAAGGTTCTGTCTGAAAAGGCCACTCTGTGCTTCTGCTGCGAGGGCAACGGTGTGCTCCTCGGTACGGAGGGAGCGTTCCGTGTTTCCATTGACTGCTATGACACCGCGTGGTCCAGGCATCTTGAACTTGAGATAAGCGTAGTGTGGCACCGCATTGAATCGAGCATATGCGGTTCGTCCGAGCAGTGTGTGATAGCCACTATGGAAGGGGACGATATCGAAGATCAACTCTTCGCTTCGGAAGTTGTTCGGGGATCTGAAGACCACCTCCAGTGTGATTGAGCCCGTACAACGGGCCTCTACACTTGGTGTAACTCCTTTAAAGGTTGTTTTTGTGGGCTTGATCCTTGAGGGATCAATACCCATTTTATGCAATATATCCTGATAGAGTAGGTTCAGGCTGCTACCACTGTCCATGAGGACTCGTGTAAGATGGAATCCATCAATGATTGGGTCGAGGACCAGTACGGCTGAATCGCCATGACGGATGCTGGTCAGATGGTCCCTATGATTGAAGGTGATCAGGCAGGATGACCATGGGTTGAACTTTGGGGGCGACTGGCTCCATCGCATAGACGTCCCTGAGCGCGCGCTTGCGCTCCCTCTTGGGGATATGGGTAGCGTATATCATGTTCACCATTTTAACTTGGGGGGTGACTTCTTCTGTCCCCCTGTGTTCGGTGGCCGGGGATCCTCGTCATCGTCCTTGCTTTGCGACCCCTTCTCCTTGTTCTCGGCATTTAACTTGTCAGCCTGTTTAAAAACCCAATAGTCTCTGTTGGTATGATTGGCTGGTTTATCAGGAGTGCCGTGGATTTGACATGGATGATCGAGTATGCGGTCCAAGCTGGACAAGCCCGAATTGTTTCTTTTATATGGCTTCTTCCGCTTACCGGACTTAGAGCCACTTAATCCGGCATTGACCGTCATGTCCTCGGTGTTGTCACTATTGCTTTGACGCTTGCGTCTGTTGTGTCGAGGCTTGCCATTGCTATTTCTGGCTTCAGAAGTGCCAGGTTCGCTTGTATTGTTATTGCTACTGGCTAGCCAGCTATCCTTGCCCGTGCAGAAGCGGGTCATAAGCGTCGTGAGGGCTGCCATAGACTTCAGCTTTTCTTGGCCGAGGTGTCAGGCAAGCCATACGTCACTGATGCTATGTTTAAAGGCCGCTAGGGCTACCGGACAGTCGACGATCTAGTTCTTTTTAGTTAAGAACCTAGTACAGAATTTCCTGGCTAACTCTCCGGGCTGTTGAACTATGTAACTTAAGTTGTCAGCATCCGGAGGTCGGACATATGTACCCTGGAAGTTGTCGAGGAAGGCGTCTTCCAAGTCTTCCCAGCTGCCAATTGAGTTTTCAGGCAAATTGTTCAACCAGTGCCAAGCAGGTCCCTTGAGTTTTAGCGGGAGGTATTTGATGGCGTGAAGATCATCACCGCAGGCCATATTAATGTGGAGGAGAAAATCCTCAACCCATACCGCGCGGTCTCTTGTCCCATCATATGATTCGATGTTCACGGGTTTAAACCCTTCCGGGAAGTCATGTTCCATTACTTCATCAGTGAAGCAGTGGGTGTGCGGCGCCTCTATATCGAGCCAAGTCGCGACGTAGCTCGGATGGAGCTCGTTTGCGGTTTTCGGCCCGGGCGTGGTTATGTTTGTCACGTTTGGCCGGATGGATATCATCACGCATCGGGGCATGCCCTCGTGATCCAAAGATCGATCTGGTCTGACCTACTCTATTTTCCAGGTCATGTCGCAGGTCATATGTGTATCCCCGAGCTGTTGTGTCTTTGTTTTTACGGCGAGGTAGTGCGGGTTGGTGTTCGGCTTGAGTTGCCGCTTTGTCCCGGCCACGTGGTGGTCAGATAGCCGCATTATGCGCTGGTAGGATGGGCTCCAGTGCCTCGTCATCGAAATGGGGTAACAATTTGTGTTTCGGGTAACTTTTGGGTGGGTGCTCGAGGCCGTATTCCTCGGCTGCCAGGACATTAGTCCATCTGTCATTGAGTAGATCTTGATCAGCTTGAAGCTGTTGCTGCTTCTTTTTCAAGCTCCTTGCAGTGGCTATTAGCCGGCGCTTAAAGCGCTCCTGATCGACGGGCTCCTCAGGCACGATAAAGTCTTCGTCGTCGAGGCTCGCCTCATCCTCGGAGGGTGGAAGATAATTACTGTCCTCTGAGTCTTCGTTAACGGCCAATTCATTAGGGCTGACTCGCCCATCCTCCCGTTCATCCTGTTCGGAAGTTGGCTCAACGGGGTCTTCATTGTCTTCGGCATCGTCCGGGGTATTATTTTCTCCTGCGCCGGTATTGCTGTTTTTTCCATGGCGTGGTTTAGAGCGGCGCTGCTGATGTCCGTGCTTTGGCTGTATCTCAGGAGGCTTATCCTCGACTGGACCCTTTTCATTGTCGCTGTTGTTCTCTTTGGGTGTATCCACCATGTATACGTCATAAGAGGAGGTGGCTGTCCAGCGCCCTGTAAGCGGTGGTTTTTGTGCTTGCTCCTCTCCGACATCGCCCTCCATACCGTCGATGTCTTCGGAAGCGTAATCGAGCATGTCGGTTTAGTCTTCGACAGTGGCTATGAAGTGGGTGATGAGTGGGAAGCGGAATTCTCCGTCATCGGCTTCCAATCCAAACCGGATATAGTTCGGCTGAGAGTCCCTTGATAAGGAGAGGGCTTTTAATGAGTTTAGCACATCGCCTAAAGGTGAGTGCTGGAAGATGTCCGCGGAGCTGAATTCAACGATCGGCGCCTGATCAGGTTCGATTGGCGTAGATGCACGCGATTCGGAACCTATGGCCGGAGACGAATCCGAGGTCCCGGTGACACGGGCCCCGCTCGAGGTTGGATCTGTGTGCGGCTCTAACACCGCTGAGTCTGCGACTTCCGTGGTGGGGTTGAGCTTCCCATCCTCGGACGGCGCAATCTGCTTCGGATCCAGGGCCAGAGCAGTTACAGGCGCTATCTCTTGGGCTCGGTCCGATGACAGATTTAGGTCATGTTCATCATGGTGGCAGGGAGCGGCTGCCATGGGCTCGAATCCGTCGAAGATCAAGTCTCCGCGGATATCGGCAACATAATTCAAGCTTCCAAATCTGACCTGATGGCCAGGGGCATAGCTGTCGATCTGCTCTAGATGGCCAAGCGAGTTGGCCCATAGTGCAAAGCCACCGAATACGAAGATCTGTCCGGGGAGGAAAACCTTCCCTTGGACTGCATTGTTGTAGATGATTGACGGAGCCATCAAACCTTTTGGTGACGACGCAGCAGAACTCTCAATGAAAGCACCAATGTCAGTGTCAAAACCGGCGGATCTTGACTAGGGGGTCCCGAACTGTGCGTCTAAGGTTGATGGTAATAGGAGGCGGGGGACACGATGTTTACCCAGGTTCGGGCCCTCTCTATGGAGGTAATACCCTACTTCCTGCTTGGTTGATTTTGATGAATATGAGTATCACAAGAGTTGATCTACCACGAGATCGTAATGGCTAAAACCCTAGAAGTCTAGCCTGTATGATTATGATTATCTCTACGGACTAAACCCTCCGGTTTATATAGACACCAGAGGGGACTAGGGTTATACAAAGTCGGTTACAGAGAAAGGAATCTACATATCCGAACGCCAAGCTTGCCATCCACGCAAAGGAGAGTCCCATCCGAACACGGGAAGAAGTCTTCTGTCTTGTATCTTCATAGTCCATCAGTCCGGCCCACGTCACATAGGCCGGACGGCCGAGGACCCCTTAATCCAGGACTCCCTCAGCTCTCTCAAACATCTCTCTGTCCATCTTGTCGCATGGCAACAGGAAAGCCGGCCAGGGTCTCGCCGGCTACTGCCAGGATAGCCAAAGCCAGCATAGACTGAGGGTGGAACTGAACCGATGCAGATCAGGTATCTCCAGCCCGCCCTTTTCTACCGGTGAGCAGACCGAGCTCCATGCCACTTTGCACTTTCCACCAGTCAGCGCTTCGTCCTGAGCCCACAGGAAGCGTCGCTGGGCCTTGTCGATTTCCTTCAGTACCCTCTTCGGCACCTTGAGCACTGTCAGTGCGAAAGTTGGCAGGGCAAAGAGCACCGCTCGCAACAAAGCGCGTCGGCCCGCCAAAGTCATCAGCTTGCCCTTCCATCCCGCGAGGCATGATTTGACTCGATCGATGAGGAATTGAAAGTGCACTAGACGTAGTCTTGTAGGAGAGATTGACAGCCCGAAGTAGGTTGTGGGGAAGCTGGTGATCGAGCCACCAAAGCTGTGCGAAACCTCTGCCAAAAGCTGGGCATTACAGTTCATCAAAATGACAGAGGATTTTGTTTGGTTTAGCTTCAATCCCGTCGCCTCACCGAAGGAGTTTAGCAGCTCTAGCAATATGCCCACCTCCTCCTTTACTGGATTTCAAAGATCACTGCATCATCGGCGTACAGGCTCACGCGCATGATTGCGTCGCGTCCTGGCAGCGGCGCGATCAGACCACAGTTTGTGGCCGTGTCCAGCAAATGGAACAGGGGGTCGATTGCTAGGATGAACAGCAGTGGCGAGAGGGGATCATCTTGCCTGAGTCCACGAGCGTGGAAAAAGCTCAGCCCCTGTGATCCATTTAGCAAGCAGGACGAGGTTGCAGTGAAGAGAGGCATGATGAGGTTGCAGTGGAAAAAGCCGATGTTCGTGTCCCCCTCGCGGAGGAACAAAATCCTCGAACGTTGTCTTGCTATCATCCTCTCCAGCGAGCAAAGCCCCAATAACTTATTATTGAGGGTTCTCTGCAATCAATCTCTTGCACCGAAAGGTGCCTGTCATCCATGGCTTTATCCAAGCGGGCAATCACCTCCATCGTGATCCCAATTTGAAGCTTGGCGTAGCCTATTCGTCGGTCACTCCATTGCTTTAGCTTCTCGGCCGTAGCGCGAAGCTTGAGATCAAGCACCACAAAAGGGCTGCCATAACTATGGACCGATTGCCATGCCTCCTCCACCGTGTCGTAGAAGCCCTCCATCTTCGGCCAAAAGGCCTCGAACCTAAACCTCCGCCCCATGACCAAATCAGCGTTCAAGTCCAACAAAAGCGGGCAGTGGTCTGACACTATGGAGCCCAAAGCCGGGAGTTGACATGTTGGAAACAGCTCCTCCGAGCAAGACGTGCTGAACATGTGGTCAATCTTTTTGAGAGTCGCTTCCGCCCTTTCATTCGACCAAGTATATCGCCTTCCATTGAGATAAATCTCTTTGAGATTCAATGAGTTTAACTTGGCACGAAACCACGTCATCATTCTTCTATTGATCATGGCATTGTTTTTGTCCTCCGGGTTTACGAGCAAGTTGAAGTCACCAAGTACAACCCACGGCCGGCATGTAGGTCTCTAATTTCAACCAACTCCTGCATGAATTCAATATTGTCGAAGTATATTGTCTTTGTGAACTTCCTTACTAGCCCTCTCTCCTCCACCACTAATGCTAATCCAATTAATTACTTCCATATCAGACATTACGTAAAATTCCAATGTACGTTTTCGTGGATGTAGCATTACTCAGCTAGAACATATGCAACCACTACATGCATGTGCCGTCAATCTTCTCCTAAGTAGAGTAAGTATACAAGAATAGCCCTGTAATTAAGCATAAGCTAATCCCGTCGATCTTGTCCTATAGCTACTTACAAAGACGTTAATTACAAAGTAATTCAATTGACTGATGCAGATTATGTATACGTATGTAGAATTATTATTCATTCGATGGTGACGGCGCACTCGGTGCCCTGCACGACGACGGCCCTGAGCTGCGACGGCGCCGCGACGGCGACGCACTCGGCGGCGAGGGCACGCTCGCCGGACACCCAGGCCGCCACCTTCCACCGGAGTCGTCCCTCTATGCGCAGCCTCAGCAGCGCCGGGGACCGCCCATCGGCTGCTCCCTCCGCGGACGCCGCCGCCGCCGACGAGAGGGAGGCGGAAAGCACGGCGTCGCCCTGGGCCTGCTGGAAAGGCGGGAGGGGCCCGGCGGTGGCGAGTTGGAAGCCCGCGTAGGGGGCGCGCGCCCGGAGGCCGTCGTAGAGCGCGGCGGCTGGCGCGTTGGGGTTGTGCGCCATGAGGGCCGCGTCGAGGCGCACGAGGCCGCCGCCGGTGCTTGCGTTGGAGGAGGTTGCGGTGGCGGCCAGCAGCGTGAAGCGCGGAGCTGAGGGGCGGAGGGTGAGCCAGAGGATGATGCACAGTGCCAGCAGTGACGCCGCACCCGACGACGCCGCGATCAGCAGCCGTCGCTGGCGCCAGCCACCGGAGTGGTGATGGTGGTGGTGGTGGTGGTGGCGCTTGGTGGCGCAGTCCCGCGGGGAGCGGTCGGGGTCATCGGTGATGAGGGACATGGAGAGAACAGAGATGGAGTGCCCCGGAAGCTGACTAGCTGAGCTGCCTAGCTAGCTAGCCAGTAGCGCAAGAGAGCAGAGCACACGAGTGGGCAGGGTCTGCCTGAGGGCCTGAGATTTATGGTGTGTGAGTGGTAGTACAATCAGTGTAAGTCTCAATCATATTATATTTTAATGTTTTTCTCTGGTTAGTTGTAGTAGTTGATATTACCACTTGATGATATGAACTTTGGTACGAGTAGTAAAGACATCTTTTCAGTTACATGCTGGTTATTATGATGAAGTCTAGTGTATGCATGGTTTCTTGCTTTGCTTGGTGCTCCATCAACCATCATGCTTTTCTCTCCTCTATTTTCCTTTTATCAAGACACAAGAGAAGAAAGGCACCAACCCTCTGCCTGCCTGCCTGCCTACCTGCCTGCCCTGATGGAGATTGTGGAAGATGGCTGGCTAGGCTACACGAACCACATCACATCACAAGATGCTAAAGCCGCAATGAAAGATGCATGTGTATATGCATGGTTGGTGAATTGGCCAGCACCTAAGATCAGACAAGCACTCCTTCGCTTGAAGCTAGATTGCAATCATCACACAAGCTAGCAGGATTGAAAGGGAGGAACTAAGGAAAGCAGCCTTTCTCTTTCATCCCGCTTTTTCACAAAGTAGGGAGCTAAGCTATAGCTATGTGTGTGATGGATCGAGTAGGAAGTGGGGGTGGATTCTTGTTGTTTGGGTGTGAAGCGTAAGTGAATTGCCATCAACGGGGAAAGGTAACCCACATACCAAAGTGGATTCTGGAACATTCAAGTCCACTACCTCACTCATCCCCTCTCAGCTAGCAACCCCACCCAAAGTATATTGCTCCTCACAGTAATCAATCGCCATAGGAACTTTGATACATAGTTTTTTTTTCCTAACAAACAGGGGTACCACATCGACATGTACATGTTAAAATTGGAGTCAATTACATTGATGATTCTAGAACTTGGCGCAAACGATCACTTTGGTGCTAGAAGTTGTGGTGTACGTCGAACTGGTGCGAAAACTTGACTCAAACGTGCAAATACGAAATACGATACTAATCACGTTGGTATACAGAATCTGCTATGACCAGGCGCGTGGATCCCACTGTCAGCCACTAGACCTGGAAGAGGGGGTGTGTGGCCTGTTTTTTATTTGAAACCCCCCTTGAAATATACTCCCTCCGTCCGGAAATACTTATCGGAAAAATGGATGTATCTAGATGTATTTTAGTTTTAGATACATCCAATTTTAGACAAGTATTTCCGGACGGAGGGAGTATGTTTCTGCAAAAAAAAAGGTGCATATGGACGTGCCAGATTAAGACTCGAACATGCGACTAAGGCACGAGAGCAAAGCCTGTCCTACCAGTTCGTTGTTCAGGTTACGCCCTTCTGAATCAATAACTAACCTATATGTATTTAGCAGGTTGTTTTTAGCAACATGTATTTAACAGGTACGCATCTGAAGTTTGGATGGGTTGCAGATATTGTGGCCCATTTTGCACAAGCTATTTTTTTAAGATATATTTATAAAAAATATGTTAAATGTTTATGTGCTATAAATTTTATACAAACAAACCATGATTAGTAAATAAAAAATTAAAATACACATGCATGTACTATATAAAATATATAGTTAATACAGAAATTCAAAATGTATATTAAATAAAACAAATCATGTGTTATTTTCAACACAATGGTATATTTATTTTAAAAATACCATACATCCCAACGAAATAAATTATTTTTAAAATTTGTTCTTGTATTATTTCGAATACATTTGTATATTTAAAAATAATATTTATGAATTGTAATATATTTATAAATTTAAAGTGGTACAATTTATTTTAAAATTACATTTAAAAATATTACTTTTATTACATAAAAATTTCAATAATTGAAAGCACATTTGTATAGTTAAATTTTAATAATTTAAAATATACATAAGTTATGAGTACAAAATATACTATTAAAAACTGTTGATATGGATATTTAATCATGTATAGTATTAAAAACATATACTGTTTTCGAATATAAGTCATTAGTAAAAAAATATACACTTGTGAATAATTATAGTTGTTAAGTAAATGTTTGTATTCATCATTTTAAAATTTAAATATAAGCCATGAGTGTATATTTTTTTGTATTCATTAAACGTTGTATATAATACACATTTTAAATGTCCTTATTAACTAAATATTTTATATATACTAGGGTATATGTTCCATTGTTGTTTATTTACAAAGTATTGATAACAAACAAATATTGGAACATAGTTTTTATTACTGGTGTAACTGACTCTTATGCAAAATGGGCTGCAATATCTGTTATACATTAAATCATCATTGCATATCATATTTTATTGCATTTTGGCTTGATCCTAGAAATTTTACAAAACTCAAGGACCCACGGAGAGAGTTGGGGATTTCATTATATTCATATTTGAGTTTTCTCAAATTTTGAAAATAGGATCATTTGATTTTAATTATTTTATCTTTAATTATTTCTTTTATAAAAATATAAGAGAGGGAATAAAATGACTTTCCGAAAATAAAGAAATATTGAGGATTTAATAATAAAACCAAACAAGATTTTATTTCGGAGTTTTATCGCTATTTTATTTGAATTAGGGAAAATGCGCGTTTTCCAAAATTGCATTTAGGCCCCAAATAAATGTTCATCTTGTCCGGCTTGATTTTAGAAGTCGGGGAAAATTTATTTCGGGATTTTTGGATCCGTTTAGTATTTATTTTATTCGTTTTTCTGCGTGTAATTAATTATTTAAAAAAAACGCAAACCGACCTAACCGGGCCGTGTCCGACTAGGACATTTGGCTCGGTCGGCCTTTATAAGCGCCGGGAGGCCACCCCGAGCCCACCCGAAACCCTAGCCGCCGCCTCGAGACCCGCGCCGCCGCCGCCGCCGCCCGTCGCCGCCGCCCGCGTCGCCGGAGCCCAATGCCGGACCTCGCCGGAGGTAGCCGCCCCGCCGCTGGCGGTTTTCACATAAAAACCGCCTGGTTTTTTAAGCCGCGGTTTATTTTTATTTTATTAGATCGGTTTTATTTTTTCGGTTTAGTCTATTTAGCGGACGTTCGTCCGTACGTTCGTTTTAACGAACGGTTTTCGTCATTTAGCCGCAGACAGCGAACGTTCGTTCGTTAGCCTGTTCATCCGTTTTTTATTTTTTCTCGGATTTTCGGCGATTATTTTCGATCACGATTTCCGATTCGATTTTCGTTCTAGTATAACTTTTCGCTCGTTTAACGGAATCAGGCGATTCAAGCGCCTAGAGTTTAGTCTCAAAACCCTCTTTCCGTTTAACCAACTCAAACAAGTTTTTGCTACTGTAAAATTTGACTTAGGTCCAGATTAGTAAAACGAAGCTTGTTTCTTTCGCCGTTTGATTTTCGTTGCTTCGTTTGATTTGGTTCTTTTTGCAAACCGGAGTTCTTAAGTTGAACTTTCTGGTTAGATATCTTATTTGAGTTTTACCTGTGCATTGGATGAGTGCTTATGGTATGCTTGTTTGTTTGCGATAGAGTACCAGGAGTGCGCCGCTTGCTACTTCGAATCTCGAGGTTTCACGGATCATCAGCAAGGCAAGTAACACTTTGATCATACCTCTTTACTACCCAGTTTTATTGCATTAGATCAATCCTCAAACAATTGCATGATTAGGATCTGATTAATATGTGGGTTTGGAGAAGTAGATGAGGTAGAACCTATTACCTATTTTATTATCAAACCTTTGGGAGTTACTTCTACGTTTGCTTATATTGCCATGCTATGCTAGTAGACATGGATTGGGTGAGTGTATCCATGACAGATGTGAGATTGTTAATTGATGGTTTACTTAAGGTGGCAACTTAAATTCACATCTGGGTGGATTGAGGCACCTGGGCATCCTAGTGTTGTCTGTATTTTTGGAATTCCCGGGGTGTCGTGTGATTCTCCTATGGACCGCCATCCAGGCTCAAAGGGATCATGGGATTTTTCATGCTAGAAACTTCCGTGTGCAGCCGCAAGCTACTATGGGCTCTAGCATAGTTGATTAAGTTGCGTGAGCTCTTGAAGAGGTAGACTAGCAGATGTAGGGGATGTAGGTTGGTACTATCTACCCGGAGTAGAGAGTTAATGCTTCTGAAAGACTGTGTCTCGGTCATCCGTTTCTCAAACACCATGTAGTGCGAGAAATCAAGCGGAGGAGATCGAGTCTTGCGGGGAAAAGCGCGCAAAGATCTATAGAGTGTATAAACTAATCATGGTTAGCCGTGTCCCCAGTTATGGACGTTTTGAGTATCTAGTACTTGGATTATCATGTGAATCTCATCATGTTACTTAATTTAATTTTGTTGGGTTAATGATGATGTTTAATTGGGATTGAGTTGGAGTACCCTTCTCAATGTTTAACAACCACCATGATAGTTAAATAAAATTTATTCCTTTGCAGCATGGAAAAATTGGCTTTATGCAAAACTGTAACCATAGAGCTTTCCACCAGCCATATATGCATGTAGTATAGTATATTTCTGTTCATGAACCTCTATGTGTTACATGCCAGCATATTCCATGTGCTGACCCGTTCCTGGGCTGCAACGTTCATGTTGCAGCCTTTTCAGACGACGAGTAAGGTGCCTTAGGTCGTGATCTTATACTCAGTGATGCCGTTAGAGTTGATGGACTCGTTTATCTTCCTTGCCTTCCGCTGTTATCGTTATTCGATGGCCTTAAGCCATATTTATTGTAATAAGTTCTCTTTTGAGACATTCGATGTAATAAGTGTGTGATTACTACTCTGTAATAAATCCTTCAAGTACTGTGCGTGTCAGCGCGTGTCAGCATTACCGATCCAGGGATGACACTGATGTACAGAGATCGGACTGTTTGAGGTCTGGTCGGTACAATATGGTATCAGAGCACACGCTGACTGTAGGACATGACCACTAAGCTAAAGCCCTAGATCACTACTCTCTCTTCTCATTTCTGACTCCTCATCTTTTCTACTCTTTTAGGATGACGGATGCAAGGAACAAGTTCGCGCAACCAGGTGAAGATACACCCTTTGGACGCCACTTGAAGGAAGTCACTAGATACCTGAACATCGGAGTACCAAGCTTCACCGGGACCTACATTGCCATTTTACCCGAAGAGGAGCATTGGATGGTTCAAGTTCAAGTTCCAGGAAGGACGTTCATGCCCGTCACTGAGCCCATAGAGTTTTCCTTTGATGCACCAACCTGGAGTCTAGGAAAGAGCATGGCAACTCACATCACCATGGGACGCATTGGAGAAGTTTACCACAAGGATATCAAGGATACTATCTACCAGATTTGTAGGCGCCGAGATGAGCAATGGGAGATGATCAACACCAGGAAGGATAGATCAATTGCAGCTTTCATCCAGGAGTTAAACCAGCACATTCGTCGCCAGGAGAACCAGATGTGCGCAGGCATGATAGACCTGAAGAAGGCAATGACCAAGATCACGGAGTTGGAGGAAGAACTCAAGTCTACACGTGATTGATATGAGGAGGAAATAGCAACACTCGTGGAGAAGAATGATGATCTGAAGAAGAAGCTAAAAGTATTCATGGGATTTCCCGCGACTGGAGGAGAAGATGATGATTGCACTTGCCCGGAGAATTACATCATCATTGACAACACCGACCCGGACCCAGACGATAGCGATGATGACTTTGTTGATGAAGCTGGAGCAGATATCAAGGAGTCTTTGACCGAGCAGTTTTTCTAGTCAACCACCATAACAGTAGTAGCATTCCCCCATGTATATAGTATAGTCCGAGCACTTTTGTAACAATAGTTAGACCGTTGTATGCCCTTGTTTGCATTGATTGAAGTGATATTGTTTGCTATTGTCTCATGTGCATATGGGTAGTGTTTTTCTCTCTAGACCTTGTTCTATTCTATTTTCTCATCTTTTCTAAACCCTCAGATGCCTCCGAGACGTGACAATGGATTTGCTTTCCCACCGGAGCTCACTCAGTTGATCCAGCAGCAGAATGCATTGATGCAGATGTTAGTCCAGAATCAGAATCAGGGGAACAACAACAACAACAACCCACCACCACCACCACCTGTTGATCACTTAGACCGTTTCTTGAGGCTGAATCCACCGGTGTTCTCCAGTAGCACCTAGCCGATAGTTGGAGATGATTGGCTCCGCAAGATGGGAAGGGAGTTGACCACTGCAGGATGCACAAATGCGGAGAAGGTGTGTTTTGCCGCACATTAGCTTGATGGACCCGCAACATCATGGTAGGAGAATTTCACAGCCACTCATGTTTCAGCAGGAGCTATGGCCATGAAGAAGCGTGAGTTTCGCAACTTGCGCCAAGGAGGACGTACTGTTGGCCAGTATGTGGATGACTTTAGTAAGCTAGCACGTTATGCCCCAGATGACGTTGCTACGGATGCAGCTAAGCAGGAGAAGTTTCTGGAAGGTCTGAATGATGAGCTGAGCATGCAGTTGATGGTAGCAACCTTCAACAACTACCAGGAGTTGGTAGATAGAGCTCTCATGATTGAAGGGAAGCAGCAGCAGATTGACAACCGCAAGAGGAAGTATGGACAAGGGAAGTACAATTCTGGAGCTCAGCAAAAGCCTCGTTTTAACCGAACTCGGGAGGACACTTTCAGCATACCATGGAGGAGGTAGTTCGCACAACCATAGTGGCCCCAAGAATGGTAATGGGAATGGAGGAAGCAACGGACAGAACCGCACCAACCCATCAACACCAGCCAAGAGGGATCTGAGCCACATTACCTGCTACAAATGCCAGAAAACTGGACATTATGCCACCGAATGTCCTGAAGTGAAGAATGGAAATGGCAATGGAAGCTTTGGGAAGAAGCCCAACCCTTTCAACAAAGGACAGGTGAACCACGTTAGCGTGGAGGAGGTTGAAGCTCAACCAGATGCAGTAATAGGTAAGTTTTTGTTAAGTCATTTACTGCAATCGTTCTTTTTGATACTGGTGCATCGCATTCATACATATCAAGGGGATTTGTGGACAAGTATAAACTGCCAACCCAAGCCCTTAGGTCACCCATGTTAGTAACCTCGCCAGGAGCAGAGTATATGACTAGTCTATGGTGTGATCGGTTACCATTAAGGATTGGTAACTACATGTTTCCCTCAGACCTAATAGTATTGGAATCACAAGGACTGGATGTGATATTAGGCATGGATTGGTTATCGAAGTATGCAGGGAACATTGAATGCGCCAGTAAGTCAATTTTGCTTACCACGCCAGAAGGAAGAAGGATCAAGTATGTATCCCGGTATGTGCCAAAGAGGACTCAAGTAAATTCCTTATCAGGAGTTGTACAGGAGGAAGTACCAGTGGTGAAGGATTTTCTTGACGTATTTCCAGAGAAGTTGCCAGGCATGACACCGGATAGAGACATTGAGTTTTTGATTGAGCTTTTTCCAGGCACATGACCAATATCTAAGAGACCGTACAGGATGCCCAGAAAAGATTTGGAGGAAATTAAGAAGCAGATTAAGGAGTTACTGGATAAAGGCTATATTCGCCCAAGTTCTTCACCTTGGGGATCACCAGTGCTTCTAGTGGAGAAGAAGGATGGATCATTAAGGATGGTTGTTGATTATCAAGGATTAAATGAAGTGACAATCAAGAAAAGTACCCACTGCCGATGATCAATGACTTGTTTGACCGATTGCAAGGAGCTAAGATATTTTCCAAGATCGATCTGCGATCAGGATACCACCAGTTGAAGATTTGAGAGCAGGATATACCTAAGACGGCTTTTACCACCAGGTACGGGCTGTATGAGTATACCGTTATGTCATTTGGTCTGACTAACGCACCTGCCTATTTCATGAACATGATGAACAAGGTGTTTATGGAGTTTCTGGATAAGTTCGTCATGGTGTTCATTGATGATATTTTGGTCTACTCGAAGAATGAAGAAGAGCATAAGGAGCATTTGCGTTTGGTACTGGAGAAGCTCAGAGAACATCAGTTATACGCCAAGTTCAGCAAATGTGAGTTTTGGTTGAAGGAAGTTGGAATCCTCGGACATGTTATATCCGGAGAAGGAATAGTAGTAGACCCCACCAAAGTTGTCACTGTGACAAACTGGGAAGCCCCAACAACAGTTGGAGAGAGCCAGAGTTTTCTTGGACTCGCAGGATACTACCGAGGTTCATTGAGAATTTCTCGAAGATTGCAAAGCCCATGACGGAGTTATTGAAGGACACCAAGTTTAAATGGACAGAGGAATGTGAGGCCAGTTTCTAGGAGTTGAAGAAACGTTTGGTTACATCACCAGTGTTGATTCTGCCTGATCAGCGCAAGGATTATGAAGTATATCGCGATGCTTCTTGTCGAGGACTTGGAGCAGTGCTTATGCAGGAGGGAAGAGTTGTTTCGTATGCCTCACGACAGCTTAAACCCCATGAGTTGAATTATGCTACACATGATTTGGAGTTAGCAGCCGTAGTGCATGCTTTGAAGACATGGAGACATTTTCTCATCGGAAACCATTGTGAGGTGTACACGGATCACAAGAGTTTGAAGTACATCTTCACGCAGAAGGAGTTGAATCTCAGGCAAAGGAGATGGTTGGAGCTCATCAAGGATTATGATATGAGATTGCATTATCACCCCGGAAAGGCTAACGTAGTAGCCGATGCGTTGAGCCGCAAGAGCCATGTCAACACACTCATGACCGGAGAGTTACCAAAGGAGTTAGCCGAGGATCTTTGCCAGCTATGTTTGGAGATAGTTCCCAGGGGCTATGTAGCAGCATTAGAGATTCAGTCTACTTTGATATATAAGATCAGAGAAGCTCAGAAGACTGACAAGGAGATTGCCGAGACAAAGGAGAAGATTAGCAAAGGAAAAGCTAAGGAATTTCATGAGGATGAGCATGATACCCTATGGTTTGAGGACCGCGTTTATGTACCTAATGACCCGGAGATCAGGAAGTTGATTCTACAAGAGGCCCATGATTCGCCGTAGTCGATACACCCAGGAAATACCAAGATTTATCTGGATTTGAAGGACACTTTCTGGTGGACCGGAATGAAGAAGGATATTGCGGAGTATGTAGCAGTATGTGATTTATGTCAGAGAGTGAAGGCAGAGCATCAGAAGCCAGCAGGATTGCTACAGCCATTGCCAATACCCGAATGGAAGTGGGACAAGTTAGGCATGGATTTTACCACGGGATTGCCAAGGACTCGTTCAGGCTATGACTCGATATGGGTTGTAGTCGATCGTTTGACGAAGGTAGCTCATTTCATCCCAGTGAAGACCACTTACACCAGTGCTAAGTTGGCAAAGATATATATGACCAGGATCATATGTCTGCATGGAGTTCCGAGGAGCATCATATCAGATAGAGGAACCCAGTTTACCTCAAAGTTCTGGAATCAGTTGCATGAAACTTTAGGTTCCAGGCTAGAGTTCAGTACAGCCTTTCATCCGTAGACAGATGGACAGACCGAGAGAGTCAATCAGATTCTGGAGGACATGCTGAGAGCTTGTGCGCTAGATTATGGATCTAGTTGGGATGACAATTTGCCATATGCGGAGTTCTCTTACAACAACAATTATCAATCCTGTTTGAAGATGGCCCCTTTCGAAGCTCTGTACGGAAGGAGGTGCAGGACACCACTGTTGTGGGATGAAGTTGGAGATCGTCAGTTGTTTGGACTAGATTTGATTAAAGAGTCTGAACAGAGGGTGAAGTTGATTCGCGATAGACTCAAGGTAGCCCAGTCCAGGCAGAATAGCTACGCAGATTCTAAACGCAAGGAGACACTTTACGAAGTCGGAGACAGAGTTTATCTTCGTGTATCTCCACTTCGAGGAGTTAAGCGCTTTGGAGTTAAGGGAAAGTTAGCACCACGTTTTGTCAGACCATATAAAGTTTTGGAGCGTATGGGAGAAGTTGCTTACAAGTTGGAATTGCCCAAAGGATTTTCAGGAGTTCATGATGTGTTTCACGTTTCCTAGTTGAAGAAGTGCCACGCAGAGATGGCTGATATACCGTTGACAGATACCGTGCCACTGGAAGCGATTCAGTTGGATAGTGATTTGACCTATGAGGAGAAACCAGTCAAGATTCTCGAATATGCTAGCCGAGTCACCTGCAGCAAGGTTACTAAATTTTGCAAAGTTCAGTGGAGCCACCATATCGAGGATGAAGCCACCTGGGAGCGAGAGGAAGATCTACTGAAGGACCACCCTCACCTATTTTCTAGCCAACCTGAATCTCGAGGACGAGATTCATCTTAAGGGGGGGTAGGTTTGTAACATCCCAAATTTTCAATTTGGAATATTATACATTAGATCATCATTGCATATCATATTTTATTGCATTTTGGCTTGATCCTAGAAATTTTACGCAACTCAAGGACCCACAGAGAGAGTTTGGGATTTCGTTATTTTCATATTTGAGTTTTCTCAAATTTTGAAAATAGGATCATTTGATTTTAATTATTTTATCTTCAATTATTTATTTTATAAAAATATGAGAGAGGGAATAAAATGACTTTCCCAAAATAAAGAAATATTGAGGATTTAATAATAAAATCAAACAAGATTTTATTTCGGAGTTTTGTCGCTATTTTATTTGAATTAGGGAAAATGCACATTTTTCAAAATTGCATTTAGGCCCCAAATAAATGTTCATCTTGTCTGTCTTGATTATAGAAGTCGGGTAAAATTTATTTTAGGATTTTTGGAGTCCGTTTAGTATTTCTTTTATTCGTTTTTCTGCGTGTAATTAATTATTTAAAAAAAACGCGAACCGACCTAACCGGGCCGTGTCCGACTAGGACACTTGGCCCGGCCGGCCTTTATAAGCGTCGGGAGGCCACCCCGAGCCCACCCGAAACCCTAGCCGCCGCCGCCGGACACCGCCTCTGCCGCTGACGCCGCGCCTCGCCGCCGCCGCCGCCGGATCGCCGCGCCGCCGCCCGTCCCAACCGCCCCGCCGCCCGTCGCCGCCCCCCGCACCACCAGAGCACAACGCCGGACCTCGCCGGAGGTAGCCGCCCCGCCGCCGGCGGTTTTCAGAGAAAAACCGCCCTGTTTTTTTAAGCCGCGGTTTATTTTTATTTTATTAGATCGGTTTTATTTTTTTCAGTTTAGTCTATTTAGCGGACGTTCGTCCATACGTTCGTGTTAACGAATGGTTTTCGTCGTTTAGCCGCAGACAGCGAACGTTCGTTCTTTAGCCTGTTCGTCTCTTTTTCTTTTTTTCTCAGATTTTCCGCGATTATTTTCGATCGCGATTTCCGATCTGATTTTTGTTCTAGTATAAATTTTTGCCCGTTTATCGGAATCAAGAGATTCAAGCGCCTAGAGTTTAGTCTCAAAACCTTCTTTCCGTTTAACCAACTCAAACAAATTTTTGCTACTATAAAATTTGACTTAGGTCCAGATTAGTAAAACGAAGTTTGTTTCTTTTGCCGTTTGATTTTCGTTGTTTCGTTTGATTTGATTCTTTTTGCAAACCGGAGTTCTTAAGTTGAACTTTCTGGTTAGAACTCTTATTTGAGTTTTACCTGTGCATTGGATGAGTGCTTATTGTATGGTTGTTTGTTTGCGATAGAGTACCCGAAGTGCGCCGCTTGCTACTTTGAATATCTAGGTTTCACGGATCATCAGCAAGGCAAGTAACACTTTGTTCATACCTCTTTACTACCCAGTTTTATTGCATTAGATCAATCCTCAAACAATTGCATGATTATGATCTGATTAATATGTGGGTTTTGGGAAGTAGATGAGGTAGAACCTATTACCTGTTTTGTTATCAAACCTTTGGGAGTTACTTCTACGTTTGCTTATATTGCCATGCTATGCTAGTAGACGTGGATTGGGTGAGTGTATCCATGACAGATGTGAGATTATTAATTGATGGTTTACTTAAGGTGGCAACTTAAATTCACATCTGGGTGGATTGAGGCACCTGGGGAACCCAGTGTTGTCTGTATTTTTGGAAATCCCGGGGTACCGTGTGATTCTCATATGGACCGCCACCCAGGCTCAAAGGGATCATGAGATTTTTCATGCTAGAAACTCCCGTGTGCAGCCGCAAGCTACTATGGGCTTTAGCATAGTTGATTAAGTTGCGTGAGCTCTTGAAGAGGTAGACTAGCAGATGTAGGGGATGTAGGTTGGTACTGTCTACCCGGAGTAGAGAGTTAATGCTTCTGAAAGACTATGTCTCGGTCATCCGTTTCTCAAACACCATGTAGTGCGAGAAATCAAGCGGAGGAGATTGAGTCTTGTAGGGAAAAGTGCGCAAACCTCTGCAGTGTATAAACTAATCATGGTTAGCCATGTCCCCGGTTATGGACGTTTTGAGTATCTAGTACTTAGATTATCATGTGAATCTCATCATGTTACTTAATTTAATTTTGTTGGGGTAATGATGATGTTTAATTGGTATTGAGTTGGAGTACCCTTCTCAATGTTTAACAACCACCATGATAGTTAAATAAAATTTATTCCTTTGCAGTAGGGAAAAATTGGCTTTATGCAAAACTGTAACCATAGAGCTTTTCACCAGCCATATATGCATGTAGTATAGTATATTTCTGTTCATTACTCTCTATGTGTTACATGCCAGCATATTCCATGTGCTGACCTGTTTCTGGGCTGCAACGTTCATGTTGCAGACCTTTCAGACGACGAGTAAGGTGCCTTAGGTCGTGATGTTATACTCAGTGATGCCGTTGGAGTTGATGGACTCGCTTATCTTCCAAGCCTTCCGCTTTTATCGTTATTCGATGGCCTTAAGCCATATTTATTATAATAAGTTCTTTTTTGAGACATTCGATATAATAAGTGTGTGATTGCTACTCTGTTATAAATCCTTCAAGTACTATACGTGTCAGCATTACCGATCCAGGGATGACACTGATGCACAGAGATCGGACTATTTGAGGTCTGGTCGCTACAACAGTGGACTTAAGATCCACATGCGTCCTTCCTGATATTTATAACGTTGTGATCATCGAAGAACTAATCAGTGTCTAGGTTTAAGTGGCTAGCCCGTTGTTTTGGTAAGCTGTGGTCGCGGGATTGAAACCTGGGTGAAATCTTTTTCTCTTAATATTGACAGGTGGGACCCACTGGACATATAGAGAAGAAAAATGCCACATCCATATGGTCTTTTTTGCCAAAAAATATATATATTGAGGGGGTTTTCGAAAAAAACATTCTGCCTGGTTGACAGGTTGACAGCGGACTGCATGCGCGTAGTCAGCACAGAATATGTATACAAAACGGGATATGCACTGTATTTGCACGCCTAAACCAAGTTTTTACACCATTTCAATGTATACCGCGACTTCTAGCACCAAAATGACCATTTACGCCAAGTTGTATCACCACCGGTGTAACTGACTCTTAAAGTTGTCGAATATTTGACTCGAGAAAAAAATTGTCGAATATTTTGTACAAGAGGTTAAAAAAAGAGGTTATGGTTGGACTTAAAGTTGGACATGTAGACAGATAAGTTGGGTTCGAATAGGAAATGTATGGGTATACACACAACATAACATGTGCAAACATAATAGTACATGTACGCAAAGGAGCCAGTGGCATTTGGCGGGGCCTGAACGACCGGTGCGGTATTGTAGTAGTATCAATAGGAAGGAGCGTCCGTAATCATCTCGGGGACGTAGTCAGTGTGTGGTGTACCTCATTAACGAGTCTCGGTGTTGTGCCTCTTGTGTGATTGCTTGTCCTTAAATAATCGACTACGCGCCTCAGATTTCTAACAAGTGGTATCATGAGCGAGTTTTAATGTTTGGTGGTTGCGGAGTGTTTATCTAGAGGAAAAAAGCTTGATATGGATCTGTGTCTGTTTGTAGAGGAGATGTCGCCATGAGGTAGCATGTCTGGACGATGGGACAGTGTGAAAGTCGGCGAGTACGAGAAGCAAACGAGAGAGCGGAACAAGAAGAAGCCGCCATGGTGTGTTCTGGTCGAGTCACTTAGAGCTCTTCATACTCAGAGAACCTAGTTTCAACATTTCAGAACCGCCTTTATTTGTTTTTCAGAACCGCGGAGCCAATCTCAGTTGAAATATTCTTTGTTTGCTTCAGCTCCTTAGAGTAAGAGATTTTTCATTAGCACTTTTGATCCTTCTCGGTTGGCTTCTTTGTGAGTCAAGGTATAAGTTCGGTACATTTTCTTCTTTTTTTCACTGGAACTTTCAAGTTGTGACTCGGTCTTTCTTCGTGGATCCTTTGTAGAACTGATATGTCTACTTCGGTACTATCAAGCAATTGGTTTACCCAGTAGTTCTGAGCCGTTCTATCTTCGCATGAAAACAACTACATTTTTCATTCGGAACCACCATATATCTTTCTACTGATACTTTCGAGTATTGTATTATGTCTAGTTCCTAAATTTAGCCCTAGCCCTTCAAATTTATTTGATCTGTCTCGGTAGTTTCACAAGTTTTCGTCCAGTACTTCTAAGTTAGTTAGTTTTTTGAGTAATAGTCAGTTTTTGAATCCTCTATATTATCTTTGCATACCCTTTTGTGGCTACATCCATCATATCCAATTCACACACACATTCGACACCAAGTCACACACCTCCCTTCGCTCCACTCCACTCCATCCATCCACCACATAGAGTAAGAGAGATACAGTGCAAGGATAGAAGAAGACAAGTGTTTCCATGTCACTTCTTTGCTTCTATGAAGGGTATGAAACAAACATGTTCATCTTCTCACGACCGCGGAATGACTTCGGAAATCTCTTCACCTTCTTTGAAATCTATCACCTGCAAAAGGCAGTCTGTGACTCCTGGCGGCAGCAAGTATCCCAGCTCAAAGAGGTGAGGGAGATGCGCTACAATGGCGGTGGAAGCCATACACTTCCTCTTCATGTCAGAGACGAGCTTCAACTTCCATTTATCGCCAGTGATGCCCTTGTCATGGACGACCTTCTTACCCATGGCGCCGCCCTTGGTTGGATGTATCTTGGTCAATTTATGGCCATCAGATGGCGGTGGAGGAGAGCGCACTCGGGGGAGAGCATGGAGCAGGGAGAGCGAGAAGGCTTGGGCAAAGCAGGCAATGGAGGCTGAGCTCTCAGGGTAGAGAGATGGAGAAGGAGGAGAGAAGAAAATGCTCAAGCGTCGTGACCCTTGATGGTTTTCCCCTTTATAAACCCCTGCATATTGAAAAATAACTATAACGTCGTGCCACACGACAACACAAACTAGCTCATATCTCACTAACACACGCATAATGCATGCAAGGATCGAGGTGTGCCATCCCGTCATGTCGTCATGACTGACAAGGCATGGACTTAGTGGGCCTCGCACCCCTTCGTGCATGTCATGTGACTGGCGGTCAACATGATCAAGATGATCTGGCTCGATTAGATAGACCGAAGCCTAGTATGTCTACTCCAAAGGGATCAGGCTCAAAACTTTGAAAGATTTCGCATGTGCTCTGCGGGAAGTCACCTCGCGGGAAGACGACTTTCTCAGGAGAACTTTCCTCTAGAGATCGACGTCTATACCAACAATTTAGGATTGGATACGACCGCCACCATATCGGCAGGCCGGATTCAAAGAGTAGGGCGACTAAAGAAATCGATCGTAATACACAACCTGTTCTCTCAACCGAATTGACGATGTAGATTCACTTTCAGGGAACCTTTGGGAATTGGGTATGAACTCGATAAGCTTGTAGAAGTCAGTGCTTCAGATCAACTTTGGCCAAGATGCGGAAAAGTTCGAAGACCTATTCAGGGGCTAGTGATGGTGTTACGACCTAGGGGTGCCTCAGGTTACCAAAAGCCAGCCCAAGTAGGCTAGCCTGGGGCCCGTTAGGTCGGTTGAGCCTTAGGCTAAATAACTTGGCCCATGGGCCCTACAACAAGACCCGGAGGACTTGGAGTACACGACAAGGTGGTCAACGTCCTGGAAGACTCCTCCAACATACTAGGGTCATGTAACCCTAGTCCTTGAACCCATGTAGGTCGGGACTAGGTGTTATTGCTTGTGTATATCCTTCCATGTTTCCCATGTGATCTACTTGTCTGGCTAGAGTAGTCTATCGAGGGGTCTGCCGGAAAATACTCCAATAACAACCCAGAAACCAACATAATCAGTCCAGCGGGGTTAGCCGGATGGAACCATCTCATGTGTGATTGTTCTGCACAATGTCCGGCTAACGATTTTAGCTACCGAAGTCTCAGTGAGGGAAAGCCAAACAGGGCCAGTAGACGTACAAAAACTCTATGTTGGACAGCTACGTGACTAAACATCTGCCTCCAATTTTGTGGTTTCGATGTTTCGGAGAAAGTAGCCAAATAGTTCGGCGACTTTCTGGACTTTTCGACTTGCACATGAAATGTGTATTTTCACTATTTCTTTTGGCATCAAAGTATAAATTTTGGTTAGGCTTATTTTGCCTTGGAATTTTTTGGGTATGAGTGGAATGGAATGATTATTTTGAGCTAAGCAAATCTTTCACACTCTTTGACCCCCTCTTAGTAGTGAGGATCCCTATAACTCAAGAATAAAGTGAAAAACTTTGTTTCTTATCGTTGTTGCACATTTCTTGAGTCATAATCATTTTGGGGTCTATCGTGGATTTGTCACGGCAGATGTCCTAGCGAAAGGACTTAGTCGTGGAGCCATCGCTACGAGTTTACTTGAAGGGGTTAAAGCGGACACAAAGACACGAGGGTTTTATACTAGTTCGGCCCCTTCGATGAAGGTAAAAGCCTACGTCTAGTTGCGATGGAATTGATGTGGTCTCGATGGCTAGGGAGCAAACAAGCTTCGCCTAGACTCGAGTTGTTGTTCTCCCCGAACCGCCGCAGGGTCGTCCCCTTATATACACGGGTGACGCCCGTCGGTCCATAGAGTCCCAACCGGTCCATACTCGTATCCCGGTTGGTATCTCTCTGTTCCTAACTTACAATACAAGTTACACATCAGGCCGGTTTACGGCTACAGGTTCTAAACCGGCTACAGGCCTTGGGCCTTCATCTGTTTATACCACTAATGAAGTTATCCCGGCCCAAGCAGGCCGGTTCACGCCTAGTGGTAATATCCCCAACATTAGGCTCCAGATTGATTTGAACTGGTTCATGTCAATCCCTCACAAAATCTGGTGTCTTGGACATCTTCGGGTAATTGGTAAACCGCCGTGTCGTCATCATTTCTGGTTGCTGTAAGCCGGCATGACGTCATCATGAAATTTTATCATTTATAACGCCCTCTTTTAACAATAGCTCCTGCATCCGCGCGCTTGACCTAGCTCTGTTGCCTTATAAATAAGACCGAAGGGTCATTTCTTTCCCTTTCCCTTCGTCCCTTCTTCTTCGTCTTCCTCGCGTCGCCAGCCTTGGAGCTCCGCCACCGCCGTCGACCTCTGCCTCGTCTTGGGCCGCTGCATCAACCTGAACGTACCAGAGCATTGCGGCATCTTTCCGCATCTTCTCCGTTCCCAGTAAGCTTTCTCCTCTTCTTGACCTAGATCTGTTCTTAGGGTTCCATGTTCGTGCTGTGTTCATCGCATGCTCATACCTGTTTTCTGACCTTGAATGAATCTGTGAATCCCTGCTGCGTTTAGTAGTAGTCTTTAAGCATCCACCTGTAGTTTCTCATCTAAGTCCATATATCTCTCGCACATACCCGCTCAATGGTTCACTTCTGTTTCTGCCTTACTCTTCGGAATATTTTCTGTTTTTGTGAGCTCGCTGTAGATCCGCGGCTGTGATAAGATCATGTGAAACTTGTTTCTGCATACCTAGTTATCCATAGCTTCAATTTCTTCCGATGCTTAGGTCAGGCGGTTTAACTTATCATAGAAAAAATTTACTAAACCGGTATATACCATTAGTCCCCTGGTTGAACCGCCAGAATCCACATGATGCCACATTGTGGAAGACCGGTTTATAGGTACTGCCTCCGGTTTATCGTAGTTTAGATCAACACCTTCTTTTACCCACCGTGTTCTTGAACCGGATCACCTATTTCTTGTAGATCTCGCCATGGACAAACAAGTGTATGAGTGCAATTGGGTTCCTTCTCGCGTCACGGAATCACAGTTGGACGATCTAGTCTTGATCGGCGCTTTAGACAGTAAAGATACGATCCACTGGAGGGTTCCTGGAAATTAATGTCCTCCCACCCCCCAGGAAGGAGAGGTTGTGGTCTTCGCAGATCACTTGGCCCGGGGCTTCAAACCGTCCGGCTCTAAATTTTACCGGGATGTGTTAGCCAATTTTCAGCTCCGTCCACAGGATATTGGCCCCAACTCTGTTACCAATCTATGCCACTTTCAAGTGCTCTCTGAGGTATACCTTCAAGAGGAGCCTTCAGTTGAGTTGTTTAGAGACCTCTTCCATTTAAACCGTCGCACTGAATTCACCGATGGCCCCAACACTGAATTGGGTGGTATGGCCATTCAGAAGAGGAAGGAGATCACTTATCCCCACGTCAAACTCCATACTCACCCCAAGGAGTGGAATGCAACTTGGTTTTATTGCAAGGATACCTCCCCTGACAATGAAAATCCCTTGCCTGGCTTCCATCCGGAACGGCTCAGCAACACGCACCCTTTTCCACAAAGACTAAGCGCCAAGGAAAGAATTAAATACGCTCCGCAACTGTCCAAGCTCCGAGCTTTTATGGCCAACGGCTTAACGGGAATAGATCTTGCACGCTGTTGGATATCATGGAGCATACTACCTCTGAGCCGGCGCTCCAGTTTGATGTGCAGGTATACTGATAGTGTCGATGACCCACTCCGACACACTAAAATCCAACTCTCCGATGATGAAGTCACAGAATCTGTAAAAAAGATGATGAATGAACCGGAGCACCTCTGTGCTCAAACTGGTCTGCCTCCTTATTGCACCACCAACAAACCGCCAGCTGTAAGATTTTAATTGCTCTATTGTTGAACCGGTTACTGCTTTATCTGTTTGACATTTAATTACTGCTGATCCAGGGCGATAATCCGTTTTGGAGCAAGAAGCTTTCGCAAGACAAAACGGAGAAGGCGGGGCGGCCAATCCGGCCCAAGACCAAGGTTATCAAGAAGCCAGCTCACAAGAGAAAAACCACCGCTTCATCTGACCCAACTATTGATGACGATGTGGGTAACCCGGACCTTGAGGTAGAACTTGACTCGCTTGGCTTATTTTTTACACGCCTTATTGATGATGATGCTTGTCAGGATGACACTGAAGCCAGCAATGCGGAATTCGTTGAGGTAACTATTCTCTCTTCCGATTCAGAAATCTTGCCTTTGCCAAAATTTCGACAGGCAAATCGAAAAGTTAAATTTTCTCATCCTCTTGCTTATTTGGATCCTAAATTTCTTATGAAGACTCAGCAACATGAAGCTCGCCGCACAACCCGGCACAGTGGCGAGGTAGTTACCTCCACCGGTTTACCAAATAGTCCGGTTCGAAAACGCCGCTCCGAGGTCTCTGACCTTTTTATTGATTTAAATCCTAAAGCGGGTTTCTTCCGTCAACCTCTTAACCCATCCGACTCCGATTATCAGGTTACTTCTCATTCATCTTCTGGTGAATCGTCGGCCACTCAGTTGCCACCGTTAAAAACGGTTCTTGGGTAAGCTAAGCTGAACATATGCTTCCAGTACACTATGTAATGGCTTATGCTTTTCCTTGACTCTTTGATTTTCTTTCAGGGCCAAACCTAAACTGAGCAAGAAAGCCCGCCTGGATAAAGCGGCTGAAGAAGATGTAGCCCCAGAACATGACAAAACGCCAGATCTTGAAGCATTTGCTCCTGAGGATATTCCCAATGATCCTCCTTTACAAGACGATGCTATTCCCGAAGAGAGGCCTATTAATACTTCAGTCTCTGCTGACCCGCCTGTCAGCTCCGTCCGAATTGAGAAATCCCACAGTCCTGCTGACAAACCGATCGCACCAACACAAACCGGTGAGTCCAAAGATGATGATGTTGTGATTACCGGTGTAGGCCGCTTTGAACCCGGGAATCCTGTCACCTTAACCAAGCATACCATAAAAGAGGATTTTTCCGCTCTGAATAAAGAAAAATGGGATATTGAACTGGAGACATATGCTGCTCTGAGTGCCCAAGATCTTCATTCCGGCTATCTAAACCGGCTTTATACTAGCCGTGACTGTGAAGCTGGTCTGGTAAAAATGATGAGGAATAAACTTGAGGTAACTTACTTCTTTACTGACTGCCTTTGCATCAATCCTCCTAGCCCCCAAGGGTCGGTTTGTAGCCTTCGTCAAACCGGGACTTGAATATGATCCTCAACACTTTTGAAATCCATTAATATAGCCCTCAAGGGCCGGTTTAACTTAGCAGAATTAGACCGGGGCTCCAATAGAAAACTACCCTTAGAACATAATTTGAGCAAATAGCCATTAGCCCCCAAGTGCCAAGTTGAATACCTGTATTGAGCTTGGGACTTTGCAATCTAGTAACTTTTGAAAACTGAAGGTTCATTAGCCCCCAAGTATCAGGCGTATAACTTTGTTATGTGGTTGATACTTCAATTTCTTGGACCGCTTGTTTAAAGCTAAATGCTGTCTGTATGCAGGCTGAGGTGAGAATCAAGGAGGACCGGATTGCTGATTTGTAGGAGGCCTTGAAAACTCAACAAGCTGAAACAGACAAGGCAAAGGAAGAATTAACCAGCGCCTTGAGCACCGCTGAACAGCTGAAGGAAGGCTTCAAGAAAGAGCGGGCTGATTGGGCCACTGAGAAGGCCGCTTTAACCAAAAGAGCGGAAAATGTTGAAGCTGCCCTTAAACCGGTGGCGGATGAACTGACGTCCGTAAAGCGGCAAATACACTCCATGACCGTTGCGATCTTTGGTAAGCTCCTTTTAACTTTTGTGATAATTTGAACCTGCTGCAGCGTAAATCCGGTTTGAAACCGTCCCTATATTATTGTAGGCACACACATCGGGCACTTAGGAAATGATGTGCGGAAGAAACTGAAGGCTGCCTACACCTTAGTGGAACAATTATACACCGGAGCCCAGCGGATCATCACCACAGCCTCTCATAACAACCCGACACCTTCTTTAATCCAGGACACTCTTAACAGGTTGTCGATGCTTCCGGCCCGGATGGAGGAGCTGAAGAAATCTGCTGCTCGAACTGGAGCTATTAACGCCTTGATCCGGGCAAAGGCATGGGTGCCAGATTTCGACCCTGTGGAAGCATCTCAAGGCTATCCCAGCCTGAAGGAAGATGGCTCTGAATTCAACGAAGAGGATTTAAGGGCAATAAACCGTGGAGTGCGCCCTCTGGCTTGTCAGCTAGCTGAAGAGGCAGACTTGACGCATTATCAAGCACAATACAATGACCAGAACAAGTGAGTGCCTGCCCCAACTCTTGAAGCGGAGAATCTGATCCCTCTAATCCGTAAGCACACTTACGCTCCTGATATTGAACCGTCTTCCCTGATACATGAAGAGGCTGTTTTCCAAGCTTTAATGGGAATCGATTGGACCACTGTTGATTTCCAGCCAATGGGTAGGGACGAAGAAGCTGAGGCGGATGATGACGAGGAGCAGGCCTAAACCGGGAGCCGGTTTGTATAGCTGTCCTTGGAATCTTTCCAAAATAACAAATGATCTTTATTCGGGCACCGTGTTGCCTTGTAACAGGATAGTTAATACTTCTATCTTGAATATGCCTTCGTGCATAAGTACTGAAGCTTTTGTTCGAAAAAAACCTCCATTCATATTTCCTGCAATCAGAAAAATTTGAACTTCGGTGGCGGTTATACCGCCAGCCGGTTTATGATCTTGATATGTGTATCAGTAATGTAACAAATAGGTGATACAAAATACCTGCCATGTCTTGGCATGAAGCTGGTTTAGCCAAGCTTTGAAGCGGAGGTTTTATAAACCATTACCGTCAACAAGGGGGGAGAAAACAGCTCCCGTATAGACCGTACTGGGTCAATATAAACCCCCTTGTTACTCCATGATGTTAACAGGAAAAAAATAAAAAATAAACCGGGCATACTTCTCCGGATTAAAGGGGAATCAAATCCATAGGCTGAACCGAAAAAAAGGTGTTTGTTGACATAAAAGGAATCCAACAAAAAACTAAGAACAAACAAGCCATGAAAATACCAAGGAAACCAAGGCAATGATAAAAACTGTTTGCAAAAATATGCTATACTGAGCTGATCAGATGGTATTACCATGGTCGGACAGGACCAAGCCCCCAATAGGAGTGACAATGATTCAAGTCAGCCAGGACCCCAAATGATTCGTGGCATATATGCCAGATCAAGAGGCGTGGCAATGGTTCGGGTTCGACCAAGCCCCCAAGTGATTTTGTGGCCTTAGGCCGACCAAGAGGCGTGACTGGTTCAGACTTGACCATGTCCCCAAGTGATCTGGTGGCTGTCGCCTATCAAAAGGTGTCGCGTTGGTTCGGACACGACCAAGGCCCCCAGTGATGTATAAAAAGCAAATGTCAAGGGGTAAACCGGAGTCCGCTTTAAAAACAGAGCCACTCCATGTAACCACGCATGATAAGAAAGACAGAGACCCCGCTTTAGCTGAGGCTCCGGTTTTATTATATCAAAGATAATATATACACTGTCATGATATGTACATAGATAGAGCCGATGGCTCAAGTGTAGTAAGGCCGAAGATGAGCTATATTCCACGGCCTGTTGGTCTCCTCCTCTGATGTACGTGAGTCTTTATGCTCTCGAATATCAATCAGATAGTACGACCCGTTGTGCAGATTCTTGCTGACCACGAAAGGTCCCTCCCAAAGTGGGGATAACTTGTGCATATCTGTTTGGTCTTGGATGAGCCGAAGCACCAAATCTCCTTCTTGAAAAGTTCTGGTTCTAACCCGGCGACTGTGATAGCGACGAAGATCTTGTTGGTAAATCGCCGA
This sequence comes from Triticum aestivum, assembly GCF_018294505.1. Classification (NCBI taxonomy): domain Eukaryota; kingdom Viridiplantae; phylum Streptophyta; class Magnoliopsida; order Poales; family Poaceae; genus Triticum; species Triticum aestivum. The sequence continues at coordinate 139,848,605 of NC_057807.1, forward strand.
ACGGGCAGCTGCTATATCACGCTCCTCATCCAATAGGTCCAAAGCGTCTTGCCGTGCTATCTCATTGTCCGGTTCGACATAAGCTGCCACCCGAGGCGAATCATGCCGGATATCACTAGGGAGAACTGCCTCTGCTCCGTAGACCATGAAAAATGGCGTGTATCCTGTGAATCGGTTTGGCGTAGTATTGATACTCCATAGCACAGATGGTAGCTCTTCAACCCAACATCCTGGTGTTCTCTGCAATGGGACCATAAGCCGGGGTGCGGCGCCCCTGGTCTGCGGCGCCCCTGTATTTGGGTGTGCCGTGATGTTCGAATACTCGACGTGTTGCATTGCTTTGTAGAGCTTGCTTTCTTGGCCCATAGATAGACCTAACTGGGCCATCCTTTTGGGGTGAATCCTTATGCGAATCGCGTGCCGGCTTATGTGCGGCACCGTTTGCCGCTCTGCGTTTGTTGTGTAGTCGTCTATCCGACCGGGCGGCCTCTTTGTTCTTTGGTTGTGGGGGCTCTACGGCCTCCTCGTCAAATTCGGGCAGTAGTTTGCGCTTCGGGTAGCTCTTTGTTTGGCGACTATCATCGTATTTGTCTGCGGTGTTGAGTACTTTGCTCCATCTCGTTCTGAGTGTGTTTTCCGCTGTTTTGAGGTTACGCTTCTTCTTCTTTAGACTACGTGCAGTGGCGACAAGCCTTTTGTGGAGGTTCTTCTGCTCCAACGATGTGTTCGGCGTGAGATCGTCCGGACTGTTATCTTTGCCAGGGACGGATTGTTTATCCAAGTTATCCTGTTCGTATGGTTGATCGAGGGCGTGTTCATCGTCCACTGGTTCGCCCTGCTCTATGGCTGGGTTTGTATGGGTGCTGTCTTTGTCGAGGCGGGACTTTGAGCGGCGCTTACATCGCCGTTTTGACTGCTTTTCGAGGGAATTATCCTTCGCGACATCCCGTTGTTCCTCGTTATCGCTTCCTTTAGGTGTATCCACCATATATACATCATGAGTTGAGGTGGCCTTCCAGTGCCCTATAGGCACTGGTTCTTGGTCATCTCCGGCATCATCGTCCATACCGTCGATGTCTTCGGAGTCAAAGTCGAGCATGTTGGTTAAATCATCGACAGTGGCTACAAAGTGGGTGGTGGGTGGGCGTTGAATTTCTTCATCGTCCGCATCCCAACCTTCCTGACCATAGTCCGGCCAGGGCTGATAAAGAGAGAGACTTTAGTGAATTCAGGATGTCGCCAAAGGGCGAGTGCTGAAAGATGTCTGCGGCAGTGAACTCCATAACCGGCGCCCGATCGGATTTGATTGGCAGGGGCGCGGGAGGTTCGGAGTCCGGAGAGGAGTCCGACACCTTGGAGTCACGAGCTTCACAAAGGACAGGGTTGGTATCCGGCTCTATCGCCGTAGAGGTAACAGCCCCCGAGGCGGTGTCCAGCCACCCGTCCTCGATCGGCGAAGTTGGCTCCGAGCTAAGGGTCGGAGCGGACACTTGTGCGGCCTCCAGGGCACTGTCCGGCAGCAGAGCTAGATCATGCCCATCGTGATAGTGCGGCGCGCTTGGCTGTGGCTCGAACCCGTCGAAGATCAAGTCTCCGCGGACGTTAGCCGTATAGTTCAAACTTCCAAATCTGACCTGATAGCCAGGGGCGTAGCTTTCAATCTGCTCCAAATGGCCTAGCGAATTGGCCCGCAGTGCAAAGCCGCCGAATACGAAGATCTGTCCGGGGAGAAAAGTCTCACCCTGGACCGCGTCGTTGTTGATGATCGAAGGAGCCATCGGGCCTAAAGGTGACGACACAGAGGAACTCTCAATGAAAGCACCAATGTCGGTGTCAAAACCGGCGGATCTCGGGTAGGGGGTCCCGAACTGTGCGTCTAGGCGGATGGTAACAGGAGACAAGGGAGACGATGTTTTTACCCAGGTTCGGGCCCTCTCAGTGGAGGTAAAACCCTACTCCTGCTTGATTAATATTGATGATATGGGTAGTACAAGAGTAGATCTACCACGAGATCAAAGAGGCTAAACCCTAGAAGCTAGCCTATGGTATGATTGTTGTTCGTCCTACGGACTAAAAACCCTCCGGTTTATATAGACACCAGAGAGGGCTAGGGTTACACAGAGTCGGTTACAATGGTAGGAGATCTACATATCCGCATCGCCAAGCTTGCCTTCCACGCTCAGGAAAGTCCCATCCGGACACGGGACGGAGTCTTCAATCTTGTATCTTCATAGTCTTGGAGTCCGGCCAAAGATGATAGTTCAGCTATCCGGACACCCCCTAGTCCAGGACTCCCTCAGTCCTCATCCTCGGAGTCTGAAGTTTTCTTCTTCCTCTGCCTAGTCTGAGCCTTAGGCAGATTGCTTGGTGTACTCCTGCTACCTTCATCATAGCTTCCAGAGGGACTGGTGCCCTCACTCAAGTCCATCTGCTCCTCTGACCTGTTCTGACTATCACTTTGATTAGACATTCTGCATAGCAAACTGAGAGCTGACCCTGTGAATAGTTGTAGATGAGATAGAGTAGATGAGCATCACAAAGTGCAGAGTTTTTGCAAAAAGAATGAGTCAAAAACTTAGTTTTAGTTTTCTACAGGAAGCATTTCAGAGCTACCGATTTGTAAAACACGGTGACACCGAAGCAACTTTGGAGTCTAAACTAGTGGAATCGGTTAGACCGAGACACAGTTCGGTGACTCCAAGTTTGCTAGGGTTTCACAAAGTCCTGATCTCGGTCACACCGATTTGCTATTTTCGGTCAGACCAGAAATCACATGTACAATGGCCTTAGCCAAATCGGTGAGACCGATTTCTACAATTCGATCGGTCCGAGATGAGTCCGGCGCAAACCTAACCCTAAATTTTCAAATCAAATTTAATCTAAAGGATGATTTCTCTGGATGGTTCGATCTCATACTTGGAAAGAAACATGGCATTGCCTTTGTGCTAGGAATCAGAGTTAAAAGAAAGCACAAAGTGTTGAGCTCATACCCTAGCTTGGCGATGAGCTCGCTACGGCGGCATTGGAGGGGAGGATTTCTGATGACGGTGGAGGAGACCAGTGGCGGGAGGTCACTGGCGACAAGAACACAATCCGGAGACCCGAGGCGTCAGAGCAGGACACGCGCAGGCAAAGAGGTTTTGGAGGAATTTGCAAAATTTGACCCGTCGGTATATATATCCTGGCACTGTCGGTGTGACCGAGTGGAACAACTCGGTGGCATCGAGATGCAGAATTGCAAGAGGTTATTGCAACTCGATGAGACCGAAGAATTCTAATCGGTTGCACTAAGATTGAAAACTTGATCAACCCAGTGAACTCGGTGTGACTGAAATGGAGGAATCGGTCAGACCGAAATACACAGAGAGGTTTCGGAAGTTTTAAGTCTATGAAAAATCGGGACTCCAAGTGCTTCTCACCCAGAGGATTTGAATTTGACTTCGATCAAACTTTGTGATGTAGCATGAATAGAGTTAGAGATAAGAAAAACATAGATAGCTAGAGGAAGTTCTTAGGCATTCTTGTCCATCCATTTGGCAAAAGAAGAAAATCCAAACAATCAAAGCTACAAATGGATGTCCTCGATTGAGAAAAGTATGCAACCAACATGCTCACACAATAAAATGGCAAATGAAATATGTGGCAAAGCATGCACAATCACTCTAGCATCTATCAAGCAATTGGCGATGACTAGGTCATCTATATGAGTATACTGACTTAGGAGTCAAATGAGAACATTTGATCATAGGTCATACTCATCATTTAAGAACAAGTGGGGTTACCACTTTTACATAAAGCATTGTTGTGTTCACACCATTAGAGTTGCTTTATCTCAATTCTTAGAGTAAAGGTCCCCCTAGATGTGATATCCCCCCTAAGAGGGATGAACTAACCTTGGGTTTTGTCGATGATGACTTCATGTTGATGTTTAAGATGTGGATGCTCATTGTTGATGTAGATCATTTGAAGCAATCCATTGGAGTGAGTTGCACTTTCAATACCTACATGGGTGAGTCCCACAAGGAACAAACAAGGATATCCATAGACATAGAGTAAAGCACACACATGATGATGTCCATGAAAGCATTAGGTTACCTTGTCCCTTGTCTTACCAACAAGAGGGTTTGTGACTCCTTGAACTAGTGCAAGATGTGGAAGTTGTTTGCACTTGTCCTTGCCAAAAAGAATATGAGTGAAGTATGTTGGTGGAGTCGCCCTCAAGAACTCTCTAGTTCTTCTTCTTTGGGATCCACATCATCTTGATGGGAATCCTTAGGGTTGTAGATGTACTTGATGAAGTAGAACTTGATGTAGTCTTGGAACCCACTTGACCAAGGCCTTTGGAGCATCTTCAAATGCATCAATCTCCTCTTGAAGATTGTCCTTGCCTTTTAGCTTGGGGTCTTGTGGTGGAAGATCATCTTGAGCTTGTGTTCCCTTGAAGGAAGTCGGATCATACTTCTCTTGTTGAGGAAAAAACTTCGTCTTTGGGGTATTGATCTCCTTCCCACTCAACTCCATTGGCATTGAACTTTCGTTCAAAACCAACACCTTGATTCTTCCGATGCCTTCCTTGCTTGCGTACAATTTCCTCAAATTGCTTACTTCCAGCAAGGCTCTTGTAAACACCTTTGTCTATAATTCCCTTCAATAAGCTATTTTCTTGCTCAAGTGTAACTTGGCTAAGAGAATCATTAGTGGAATCAAGAGAACTACTAGAAGCAACAATATTGGATTTAGCATGATTATTGTTACTACTAGAAGAAGAATCTTTCTTGTTCTTGTTGCTAGATTTTACTTGTGGCATGTAAGTAGACAAGAGTAAACGCTTGGCAATGTAAGAAGAAATTTTCTTCCGAAGATCATCATTGATGGCCTTTAAGAACCCATGTTCTTGCTTAACATTGAGCTTTTCGAAACGTAACTTCTCATGAGTTTTTAAAAGTTCTTGATGATCTTCTAAAGTAGTTTCACAAGCTAACTTAAGAGTGTTTAATTCTTTAGTTAGACGCTCAATCTCCTTCTTATCATTGTCATTCGTTTCATCTTGATTAGCATGATTAATAGCATTTTCATCATAGTATTCATCACTAGAGTTGTCAACAAGTAAATCATCATCACCTAGCAAATCATCTTCATCACTATTGAAATCAACATACTCGGGGTGTGATACCTTGGGGCTTTTAGCCATGAAGCATCTTCCAATTCCTTCATTTGGTGACTCAAATATGTCATAGGAGTTGGTTGACACAAGTGCTAGACCGGCAACACCTTCATCTTGAGTATATTTGGAGTTGGAGTGATAACTTCTCTCGGAGTGGTGGTCGGAGTCGGAACCTGATACCCATTCACCAACATGAGCTTGATGTCTTTGTTTTGTATAGCTCCTTGATGACTTGTCCTTCCTTTCTGGATCCTTGCTTCTGTGAGAGGTTCTTCGTTCATAGCGGTCATCTCTACTCCTTCTCTCTCTTGGAGGTGATTCTTCCCTTTTGCTTCTCCTTTTAGGTGAGTCTTCTCTTCTTTTGTATGGTGTTGTACACTCATTGGAGTAGTGTCCGGGTCTTCCACAATTGTAGCAATTTTGCTCACGACTAGAAGATCTTTTGTCATTGTAGGACCTTGACCTGGAACTCCTTTCCTTGCTTCTACTCTTGTAGAATTTGTTGAAGTTCTTCACCATTAAGCTCAATTCTTCATTGAAGGCTTGTTTCTCACTTGATGATGTAGGAGCATCACATGAGGCTTTGTAAGCACCACTAGACTTGTTGTGAAGCTCGTCTTTATCCTTGAGTGACATCTCATGAGCAACAATTCTTCCAATGACTTCGGTTGGCTTGAGATTTTTGTAATTTGGCATCATTTGGATCAAAGTGCACACGGTATCATATTTTCCATCCAAGGATCTTAGGATCTTCTTGGTGATGAATTTGTCGGTCATCTCTTCACTTCCTAAGCCGGCAATCTCATTTGTGATGAGAGCAAGCCTAGAGTACATTTCAGCGACATCTGCACCATCCTTCATTTTGAACTTGTCAAGTTGACTTTGAAGCACATCCAACTTGGATTCCTTGACGGAGTCGGTACCTTTGGGCATATCAATCAAAGTATCCCAAATTTCCTTTGCATTCTCAAGACGACTGATTTTGTTGAATTCTTCGGGGCACAATCTGTTGAAGAGGATATCACAAGCTTGAGCATTTTATTGCAACATCTACAATTCTTCCGGGGTAGCTTCACGATTTGGTTCTCTCCCATCGAAGAATTCACCTTGCAAACCAATACACACAATAGCACAAACGGCGGGGTTATGTCTAAGAATATGCATTTTCATCCTATGTTTCCAACTAGCAAAATTAGTACCATCAAAGTAAGGACCTCTACGGTGGTAATTTCCCTCGCTAGATGCCATACTCTCCTAGGTTCTAAAACCAAGGCTATGATCACCAAATATATAGAAATCAAGGCAAATGGGGACCAAAGCTCTGATGCCACTTGTAGGATCGAAAGTATGTCTAGAGGGGGGCTGATTAGACTACTTGACCAATTAAAAACCTAGTCTTTTCCCAATTTTAATTCTTGGCAGATTTTAGCAACTTAGCACTAGTCAAGCAATCAACCTACACATGCAATTCTAAGAGTATAGCAGTAGAATGTAAATCATTGCATATGAAGGTAAAGGGGAGGAGTTTTGAGGGAGCAAACACAATGTAGACACGGAGATTTTTGGCATGGTTCCGATAGGTGGTGCTATCGTACATCCACGTTGATGGAGACTTCAACCCACGAATGGTAACGGCTGCTCGAGTCCACGGAGGGCTCCACCCACAAAGGGTCCACGAAGAAGCAACCTTGTCTATCCCACCATGGCCATCGCCCATGAAGGACTTGCCTCACTTGGGTAGATCTTCACAAGTAGGCGATCTCCTTGCCCTAACAAACTCCTTGGTTCAACTCCACAATCTTCACGGAGGCTCCCAAGTGAAACCTAACCAATCTAGGAGTCACCACTCTCCAAAAGGTAATAGATGGTGTGTTGATGATGAACTCCTTGCTCTTGTGCTTCAAATGATAGTCTCCCCAACACTCAAATCTCTCTCACAGATTTGGCTATGGTGGAAAGATGTTTTTAGTGGAAAGCAACTTGGGGAAGGCTAGAGATCAAGATTCTTGTGTTTGGAATGGAATGTCTTGGTCTCAACACATGAGTAGGTGGTTCTCTCTCAGAAAATGAATGCTGGAAGTGTAGGCATGTTCTGATGGCTCTCTCCACGAATGAAGAGTGGGTGGAGGGGTATATATAGCCTCCACACAAAATCTAACTATTACACACAGATTCCCAAACTCGGTGAAACCGAATAGTGAAACTCGGTCAGACCGATTCAGTTCAAAATGTGAACGTTAGGCTTTTCGGTGGGACCGACATGATCAACTCGGTGGGACCGATGTGCTAGGGTTAGGGCATAACTTGATCTCAGTGAGACCGATCACATGAACTCGGTGGGATCGATTTCATTAATAGGCAAACTAAGAGTTGGTCAGGCAAACTCGGTGGGACCGATTCGCTCATTTCGGTGAAACTGAACCGTTACAAAAAGGAAACAGGGAGTTTGCATTACAAACTCGGTGGGACCGATCGCTCATTTCGATTAGACCGAAATGTTATGAAGGGATTGATGTCTACTATGTAACCTTCTTCTTGTAGACGTTGTTGGGCCTCCAAGTGCAGAGGTTTGTAGGACAGTAGAAAATTTCCCTCAAGTGGATGACCCTAAGGTTTATCAATCTGTGGGAGGCGTAGGATGAAGATGGTCTCTCTCAAACAACCCTGCAACCAAATAACAAAGAGTCTCTCCTCTTGTGCCCCCAACACACCCAATACAATGGTAAATTGTATAGGTGCACTAGTTCGGCGAAGAGATGGTGATACAAGTGCAATATGGATGGTAGATATAGGTTTTTGTAATCTGAAAATATAAAGACAGCAAGGTAGCAAGTGGTAAAAGTGAGCGTAAACGGTATTGCAATGCTAGGAAACAAGGCCTAAGGTTCATACTTTCACTAGTGCAAGTTCTCTCAACAATAATAACATAACTGGATCATATAACTATCCCTCAACATGCAACAGAGTCACTCCAAATTCACCAATAGCGGAGAACAAACGAAGATATTATTGTAGGGTATGAAACCACCTCAAAGTTATCCTTTTTGATCGATCTATTCAAGAGTCCGTAGTAAAATAACACGAAGCTATTCTTTCCGTTAGATCTATCATAGAGTTCGTACTAGAATAACACCTTAAGACACAAATCAACCAAAACCCTAATGTCACCTAGATACTCCAATGTCACCTCAAGTATCCGTGGGCATGATTATACGATATGCATCACACAATCTCAGATTCATCTATTCAACCAACACAAAGTACTTCAAAGAGTGCCCCAAAGTTTCTACCGGAGAGTCAAGACGAAAACGTGTGCCAACCCCTATGCATAGATTCCCAAGGTCACGAAACCCACAAGTTGATCACCAAACATACATCAAGTGAATCAACCCATTGTCACCACGGGCATCCTACACAAGACATACATCAAGTGTTCTCAAATCCTTAAAGACTCAATCTGATAAGATGACTTCAAAGGGAAAACTCAATCCATTACAAGAGAGTATAGGGGGAGAAACATCATAAGATCCAACTATAATAGCAAAGCTCGCGATAGATCAAGATTGTGCCAAATCAAGAACACAAGAGAGAGAGATCAAACACATAGCTACTGGTACATACCCTCAGCCCCGAGGGTGAAATACTCCCTCCTCATCATGGAGAGCGCCGGGATGATGAAGATGGCCACCGATGATGGATTGCCCCTCCGGTAGGGTGCCGGAACAGGCTCCCGAGAGGTTTTTGTGGGCTACAGAGGCTTACGGCGGTAGAACTCCCGATCTATTATGCTCCTCGACGTTTTCAGGGTATATGGATATATATAGGCGAAAGAAGTCGGTCAGGGGAGCCACGAGGGGCCCACGAGGGTGGGGGCACGCCCAGGGGGTAGGGCGCACCCTAGACCCTCGTGGCCACCTCGTTGCTTCCCTGACGTCTACTCCAAGTCTCCTAGATTGCGTTTGTTCCAAAAATAACTCTCCCGAAGGTTTCATTCCGTTTGGACTCCGTTTGATATTCCTTTTCTGCGAAACACTGAAATAGGCAAAAAAGCAGCAATTTGGGCTGGGCCTCCGGTTAATAGGTTAGTCCCAAAAATAATATAAAAGTGTATAGCAAAGCCCATTAAACATCCAAAACAGATAATATAATAGCATGGAACAATCAAAAATTATTGATACGTTGGAGACGTATCAAGCATCCCCAAGCTTAATTCCTGCTCGTCCTGTAGTAGGTAAATGATAAAAACAGAATTTTTGATGTGGAATGCTACCTAGCATAATTCTCAATGTAATTTTCTTTATTGTGGCATGAATGTTCAGATCCAAAAGATCCAAGATAAAATTTTAATATTGACATAAAAATAGTAATACTTCAAGCATACTAACAAAGTAATCATGTCTTATCAAAATAACATAGCCAAAGAAAGGATTTTTGATGTGGAATGCTACCTAGCATAATTCTCAATGTAATTTTCTTTATTGTGGCATGAATGTTCAGATCCAAAAGATTCAAGATAAAAGTTTAATATTGACATAAAAAATAGTAATACTTCAAGCATACTAACAAAGTAATCATATAGTTAGGCCATGCATCATTTTCATCACACAAAATGCTCCCATCATGCACAACCCTGGTTTCAGCCAAGCAATTGGTTCATACTTTTTAACGCGCTTCAGCCTTTTCAACCCTTACCCAATACATGAGCGTAAGCCATGGATATAGCACTATGGGTGGAGTAGAGTATGATGATAGGGGTTATGTGGAGAAGACAAAAAAGGAGAAAGTCTCATATTGATGCGGCTAATCAACGGGCTATGGAGATGACCATCAATTGATGTCAATATGAGGAGTAGGGATTGCCATGCAATGGATGCACTAGAGCTATAAATGTATGAAAGCTCATCAAAAAGAAACTAAGTGGGTGTGCATACAACTTGCCTACTCACAAACACCAAGGGCAATTTGAGGAAGCCCATCATTGGAATATACAAGCCAAGTTCTACAATGAAAAATTCCCATTAGTATATGAAAGTGACAACATAGGAGACTCTCTATCATGAAGATCACGGTGCTACTTTGAAACACAAGTGTGGAAAAAGGATAGTAACATTATCCCTTCTCTCTTTTTCTCTCATTCTTTTTTATTTTGGTGGGCTTCTTTGGCCTCTTTTATTTATTTATTTATTTATTTGGGCTTCTTTGGCCTCTCTTTTTTATTTTTTTATTTTTCGTCCGGAGTCTCATCCCGACTTGTGGGGGAATCATAGTCTCCATCATCCTTCCTTCACTGGGACAATGCTCTAATAATGAAGATCATCACACTTTTATTTACTTACAACTCAAAAATTACAACTCGAAATTTAGAACAAAATATGACTATATATGAATGCCTCCGGCGGAGTACCGGGACGTGCAATGATTCAAGAGTGACATGTATGAAAGAATTATGAATGGTGGTTTTGCCACAAATACGATGTCAACTACATGATCAAGCAAACGAAATATGACAATGATGGAGCATGTCATAATAAACGTGTAACACCCACGATGCGGCTATATCTCCCACGTGTCAAAGCACGACTTAGAGGCATAACCGCATTGTGGTTTTGTCGCTAGAAGGGTCACCTTCTCACAATGCCATGTAATGAACAAGACTGGGATAAAGAGTTGGCTTACAATCGCCACTTCACACGAGTACTTAAATAAATCATACGTCATTCAGAGTACACACATAGTCCGACTACGGACGAAGCCAAAAGAAAAGAAGATAACCCAACTGCTAGATCCCCGATCGTCCCAACTGGGCTCCACTACTGATCAACATGAAACAAAACATATCAACGACTAAGATCTTCGTTGAGCTCCCATCTAAGCTTGGTTGCATCACCTGCATTGGTATCATCGGCACCTGCAACTGTTGTGATAGTATCTGGTGAGTCACGAGGACTCAGCAATCTCAAAACCCGTGAGATCAAGACTATTTAAGCTTATGGGTAGGAAGTGGTAATGAGGTGGAATTGCAGCAAGCACTAAGCAAATATGGTGACTAACATACGCAAATAAGAGCGAGAAGAGAAGCCACGGAACGGCCGAGAAGCTAGAAATGATCGAGAAGTGATCCTAAAACTGCTTACGCACAATCATAACACCAAGACCGTGTTCACTCCCCGGACTCCACCAAAAAGAGACCATCACGGCTACACACGCGGTTGATGCATTTTAATTAAGTCAAGTGTCAAGTTCTCTACAACCGGATATTAACAAATTCCCATCTGCCACATAACCACGGGCACGGCTCTCGAAAGTTTATACCCTCCAGGGGTGTCCCAACTTAGCCCATCACAAGCTCTCACGGTCAACGAAGGATATTCCTTATCCCAAGAAGACCTGGTCAGTCTCGGAATCCTGGTTACAAGACATTTCGACAATGGTAAAACAAGACCAGCAAGACCACTCGAATGTGCCAACAAATCCCGATAGGAGCTGCGCATATCTCGTTCTCAGGGCACACTGGATAAGCTAAGCGTACAAGTACCAACATAACCCAAGTTGCCAAGGGACGGTCCCGCATGGTGCTGTAGTTTGGACCAACACTCAGAGGAGCACTGGCCCGGGGGGGGGGGGGTAAAATAAAGATGACCCTTGAGTCTGTAGAACCCAAGGGAAAAAGGCTTAGGTGGCAAATGTTAAAACCAAGGTTGGGCCTTGCTGGAGGAGTTTTATTCAAAGCGAACTGTCAAGGGGGTCCCATAAATCACCCAACCGCGTAAGGAACGCAAAATCAAGGAACATAACACCGGTATGAAGGAAACTAGTGCGGCAAGAGTGGAACAAAACACCAGGCATAAGGCCGAGCCTTCCACCCTTTACCCAGTATATAGACGCATTAATTAAATAAGAGATATTGTAATATCCCAACATAATCCGGTCCAACATGGAGCAATCTTCAACTTCACCTGCAACTAACAACGCTATAAGAGGGGCTGAGCAAAGCGGTAACATAGCCAAGCAACAGTTTGCTAGGAAGGGTAAAAAAATGTTAGAGGCTGACATGGCAATTTGGGAGGCTTGACAGACAAGTGATAGATAGCGCAGCATAGCAATAGAACGAAGCAACTAGTAAGCAAAGATAGAAGTGATACCGAGGGTAATGGTCATCTTGCCCGAAATCACGCTAGGAAGAAGAACGAATCCATGAAGAAGACAAACGGACGTAGTCGAACGAATCCTCACAACTCCGAAATGAAACCAAAGCTAACGAGAAAAACAAACCGGAAAGAAGCAAATAACATGGTAAACACACAAGAGTAAACATGGCATGATGCACAAACAGGTATGATGCATGTCCGATTTAATGAGGCATGGCATGGCAATATGCACAAACAACACTACAAGTTAAGTGGAGCTCAATATGCAACAAGTTGCATATTGACGAAACACCACATCAATTATTTAGTTCTCTCTCGTTTAGGAACACAACAATATTACATGTTGTTATAAACATGGCAAGAGGTGAAGCATAATTAAACTACCTATCTAGGCAAGTTTAAGTGAGGCCGGAAACAAGAAACAACAATTCCGGTAAATCCCCACATGTCAATTAGCAATTTAATGCAACAACAATTTTAAGCATTTAAATGTTGTTATCATGATGCGGATGACATATACAAGTTATATGCAATTATTATGAAAATGTTGACATGAGCACGTTATGAAGCATTTGTCACAGTGGTGGAACGAAAGGGGTGCCACGGCAACGACAACGAAAATGGTGCCACGGCAACATTCCGATGATCCGATAACTCATTGAGATACCGGTGCAAAAGAGCAAGTGTGTGGATGTGCGGAACATGCAAAAGATGGTGGGGTGATCCCGGTTACCGGGTTCCCACGGGTCGACGGCATGGCAAAGGAGGAGGAACGTGCATGAAGCAAACGGGCACGGTGCAAACATAAGCATCTCATACAACACACATGCATTCGTTCACGGGCATTGTCTCGGGGTTATACCTTTGAAGCGTCGAAGGAAGTAGTGGTACTCACGGTTCGTGGAAGTAGTCGTTCACGTTTCGTAGTCGTACATGTCGGCGGTAGTGGAAGTAGTGGTACACGGCGACGGTAGTTGTGCACGTTAAGTAGATGTTCAGGTCGTCGGTAGAGGTACTTGGTGAAATCCACGGGCGTCAGTAGTTGTACATGGTCTTCGCGTTGTAGTCTGACTTGGCGATTCCAAAACGTTCATCGGTAGTGGAACTTGGCCGTCTCGACGGTCGTCGTGGTACTTGTCGAAAGGAATCCACCGAGGCGGCCTTGTGTCCATGGATTCAGGGGCCTTGGCAACGACAAAAGGGGCAGCATCACGTAGCATGCTTGGCGAGGGGCTACAAGTGAGGGGCGATGGCAGCGGCAAGGCGAGCAGCAGCAACACGAGTCACGGACAGAGGAGGTGCTGCCGGGCACTGATGGTGGTGGAGCAAGTGAAGTCAACGCGGGCTCGCGTGTGGCCTCCAGCGGGACTTGGCGAATGATGCAGAAGCAAGGCAGCAGCGGCACTGCTCCTGAGGCTTGGCAGGTGGCTTGCAGAGGAGGTCAACTCCGATGGGGATGGGCGACCGGAGTTAGATCCGACCGGGAACGGGCAAGGGCGGCGGAGGCCATCCGGATCTGGACGAGGTTGGAGGAGGACTGCGCTCCCGTGGTTGAAGACGAACAGCGACGGTGCGACACTCTAGGAGGCAACAGGGCGCGAGGATGGCAGGGGCGTGGTCGTGGGGGCTCGTCCATGGCGGCCCTGACCTCTGGATCACAACAGGGCGGCGAGGAGGGGGAACAAGGGGAGATGAGGATCGAGCAGATTCTCGCTAGGGTTAGAAAGGGTTGGGCCTCAAGGGGTTTGGTGGGCCGGCCTGGCCTAGTGGCATGCTGCTGTTGGGCTTATGGAAGGTTGGGCCGGTGTGGATGGAGGTCCAAGTGGTTAGCTGCGCTGCTGCTAGAAGGTGCAGCTGGGCTGGGCTCTCTCCTCTCTCTCTTTAATTTCTATAACAGAAAATCATTAGAGAGAAGGAAAATGAAGAGGGGGGTTAGGGAAAGAATATGTGCATAGGGTTAATTTTCCTGGACTCCTAAAAATGAGCTTGATCCAAGTAAAATAGAAGTGGGCATGAATGGAAGTTTAATTTCAAACTCATTTGAATATCATTCAAATGGGTTTGAATTGGGACTAGGTTTGGTGTCGTCAAAAATGTTGAGAATTTTGGTGGAGCTCAGGAAAGTGATGAAAGAATTTATGGACAAAGTTTGGAGACCAAACTTGAAGCAGAAAAGGAACGAAATTATTTTGCAGGTGTGTTTATGGGTGATTCCGAAATAGTGGAATATTTAATATAGCTCCCTAATAATATTGAGAGACTTTTATATGTTGTAAAGAGAAATCACCATGTGCATTTCCCTCGATTTAAATGGATCAAAGATCCATGCAATTTATTTAGCTGAGTTTTTATAAGGATTGCATGATGACATGATGCAATGAGATGAGATGCATGAACAAAATGCAAAACAAAAGACAAAATCCCAACCACGAAGGAAATATCATATCGCATCTCCGGAAAAGGCAAAAATTGGAGTTACGAATATGGAAAGTTGTATCCGGGGCGTTACAACACTCCACCACTACGAGAGGATCTCGTCCCGAGATCTTGGATGGCACCGGAGGGAAAAGGAAGAGGAGGAGAGGAGGTAAAACTAAGTTTCTTCTTCGACCAATGAGTGAAACCAAAGAACCTTAAGTGGTTGGAAAGTTGAAAGAAAGAACATAACAGAGTCGAAAACAATTGAGAGCATTGTGGTAGAAAATAGAAACAAGGGACACCATGTGAACCTTGGAGGTTGAAAGACATAAGAAAAATGGTTACAATGGACAAGAAGTACATGCAAGCACTCCAGTTGAAACGAGATGTACAAGGAATGATAAAGATCAATTACGACAACACTCCGGTTGGAATTGGGAGGAATAGAACATGAACTTGAGAAGATGGGATGATACTTGATGAAATCAACTACACACTGCCTCTAGAACTATTGAAAGAATGGAACAAGGGGTAAGAAGGATTTCAGACAGCACTCCGATTGAAATGAGAGGCAAAACTTGATAAGATGAAAGAACTTAAATGAGAACACAACACCCCGGTTAGATGGATAAGCACGAAAAGAACACGATCCTCACAATTCGAGATGATGAGTGAAAAGAGCAACCTCACAATGCCTCCGGAAGAAAGAATAGAAGATAGATCATTGGAATAACAGAATGGAGAAGAAAATGCCAACTTCTGCCACCAAAGAACTTGGAAAGCACCCTACCAAGAAGGTTATAATGGGGTTGTTGGAAAACCAACAACGAAACGAATAAGCTTGTAGTGGGCTTATGGAAAACTTCTCAAAATTGAGGCAAAATTCTGCCACTACAGAAAACAAATAATATAATTGATAACACCAACGAGATGAAATACTTCTTCCACCAAGATGATAGAGAGATAACTTGGATCATTGATAAGCACCACAAAAGCAACATTCCTTAGGGAAGGTTTTTAGGTGAAATATGATACAAGATAACTCCAATGAAAAGATTAATAGATTTAAAATACCTCAATCTTGACAACATGTGAATCACGAAACATGAATGGAAATTGTCAAGAATGATATAACACCACCTCAAAAGATAAGGTAGAAAGAATTGCACCTCGAAATGCAAGATGAAGAATACTTGAACTCCCCAAAACAAAACGTGTGTTGGGCACCATGTTTATTTTAGAGTATAGCTTGGCGGATCTTAACTTCGAGAGAAATCTTGAAGAACAATTGAAGAATGAAAGGAATCCTTAACGAACCACCATGTAGAGCCTCCATGAAGAAATCCGGTAATAAAAGGATGATAGAAAGAAAGAGAACTTGAAAACACAAGGTGAAGCCTTGCGATGATTTAGATGGAGCTTCGCGACGAGATAAATCGGAAGATTTGAAACTCCGGAAGAAAGATGAACAACATATAACTGAGAAATTTATGTCACAGACAAACTCCGGTAGAAAAGAATTAAACACTTGGATGAAACAAGAATAAGAATTATGTTATGCGTACCCTTCACCAATTTAAATTGATGACAAGCAACGGATTTGGCATACTACTTATTCTGCTTCAGGGATTAAGGATAGAGATAGCGCAAACTTGAGAAGGTATTGATGGAACCATCGGTGGGATTTGGAAACAACGAATGAATTGATATGATAACGAAGGAAGTGAAATCTTGAACGAACCACCATAAAATTGAAAATGGAAGTAGCAAAGTCACAAATCATCGGGAAGAATTGGAAAACGAATGAAGATACTTGAGGGGATTTAGATACATGAGAACAAAGAGATCATGAACTTATTAGAGGATATTTGAACGATGCATCGGAAGAATTCGAGAACGAGAGTTGAAAGCTGAGAATGAATAATTCTGAGATGATGGCCTATGGAGAATCAAACTGAAAAGCCTCCTGAATTGCTCCGGATGGGTATGAAAGGAATTCTCACAATCAAAAACAATTATGAGAGGAAGGCATCAAGCTAGAACCATGAATCTTTGAGAGAACGGACCAAGATTTGAGAGAAACTCTTCTTTAATCTTCAAATGCAAAGAATGACGATGAGAAACGACACCACGAATTGTTGAGATACTCCGGGAGAATGAAAAACAAAGAGGTTGAGCCAACAATGAGAAATAATTTGAAACTGATCTTGGAAAACATCTGACTGATGAAATTCATTCCTATGTCAAACTTCGAAAAGAATTTGGGAATGGCTCCGGGAAAATTAGAAGAGTCAGGTAAGATCCTGGGAAAAAACCTGTGGGTTAGGGCCCACTCAAAAGAAACATCGTTGAAGGATTGCTTGAAATAGAGGTTACACCGGTAGAATTAAATGGCTTGAATGAGATAACAATCTCCAAATATCTTGAACGGATTAAGAATGGAAACACAAATCTTCTGAGATATCTTCAACACTCTAAAACAAATGAATAACAATAGGTGAGTGATTGAGAGGTGCACCGGTATGAAAACATTTGAAACGAGGAAAGGATATGATCAACAAAGCTTGAATTGAAACCACCGGAGAAGAAAAGTGAACAAAGAATAATAAACTTGAAACTCCTGACCATCTTCATGATAATCACCGGGTAAGAACATTGATTGAAAAGAATGAAGAGACTTCACATGAATAAAATGGATACTTGATTAAGAAATCGGATTCCTTGAAGGAAAAGGGTTGGGAGGGCGGGAAAACAAAGACAACTTGGGACAGATGAAACAAACACCATTGAGAAAAACTAAGAATTGATCTTGCGGATGTTGAAATGATCGGATCCACTTGAAGAGAAGCACACCGGTTGGAAAAGAATTGACATGATGACCTCGATGATCAAGAAAGATTAGTATTCACATAGCAATATGAGAACACCGTTTAGGAAAGGTATGGATTCGACATTTGACTTTGAAGCAACTCAAATACCACATATAAAACTAAACAAAGGATTTGGCTTGCAGAATAAGCCGGAACAAACATATGATAGAGATTCCGTCCAAAGTTTTCATGGTGGGGCCCACACGGGCTCGATCGTACAACACCATCATGTACAAGGCAGTGCACATGACATACGAAGTGTCCCCAAACCAGCATAGACAAGGGTTCTTTAAGACACAACGAGACCACTGTAAAAACGACCGTGGATAGGCGGACCACTAGACGTCGAACCCCAATCTCATATCATGCATCTTTCGGAAAGGAAAAAACTAGAGCTACTTGAATTCCCACCTATAAAACTCCCGAAACTTTCTGGTTATGCAATCTGGTGTTGGGGATACAGGGGAAGCAATATATCTCACCCAAACTAACAATCCCTACATCCAGCTGTATCCATCCGTCAACACATAACCAAGAAACCTTCGAAAATCGTGTACCTCAACCTTCTAAAAGCATCAGTTATACGAGCTATGGCAATACTCCCGAACTCCCCAGTACTGGGTGTTGGGGAATGTAGCAGAAATTCAAAATTTTCCTACGTGTCACCAAGATCTATCTATGGAGAAACCAGCAATGAGGGGAAGGAGAGTGCATCTACATACCCTTGTAGATCGCTAAGCGGAAGCGTTCAAGAGAACGGGGTTGAAGGAGTTGTACTCGTCGTGATCCAAATCACCGGAGATCCTAGTGCCGAACGGACGGCACCTCCGCGTTCAACACACGTACAGCCCGGTGACGTCTCCCATGCCTTGATCCAGCAAGGAGAGAGGGAGAGGTTGAGGAAGACTCCATCCAGCAGCAGCACAATGGTGTGGTGGTGGTGGAGGAGCGTGGCAATCCTGCAGGGCTTCGCCAAGCAACGCGAGACAAGAGGAGTACTTGGGAGAGGAGAGGGCTGCGCCAGAACTTGGGGTGCGGCTGCCCTCCCACCCCTCCACTATTTATAGGTGGGGGGAAGAGAGGGCCAGCCCCCCTACATCCCATCTAGGGTTGGGGCGGTGGCCAAGGGGGGAGGAGTGCCTCCCAAGTCAAGTGGAGGCCCTCCCCTTTAGGGTTTCCCCCTTCCCATGCGCATGGGCCTTGGGGGGCTAGTGCCCCTGGCCCATTAAGGCTAGGGCGCCCCCCTACATCCCATGCTACTGTATTGGATGTGGTGGAACAATTTCCGGACCTCCGGACCCCTCCGGAATCCTCCGGAACCCTCTGGAAGCTTCCCGGTACAATACCGGAAAAACCCGAACTTTTCCCGGAACCCGAACAACAACTTTCCATATATAAATCTTTACCTCCGGACCATTCCAGAACTCCTCGTGACGTCCGTGATCTCATCCGGGACTCCGAACAACATTCGGTAATCACATACAAACTTCCTTTATAACCCTAGCGTCATCGAACCTTAAGTGTGTAGACCCTACGGGTTCGGGAGACATGTAGACATGACCGAGACGTTCTCCTGTCAATAACCAACAGTGGGATGTGGATACCCATGTTGGCTCCCACATGTTCCACGATGATCTCATAGGATGAACCACGATGTCAAGGACTCAATCAATCCCATATACAATTCCCTTTGTCTAGCGATATAGTACTTGCCCGAGATTCGATCGTCGGTATACCAGTACCTTGTTCAATCTTGTTACCGGCAAGTCTCTTTACTCGTTCTGTAACACATCATCCCGTGATCAACCCCTTGGTCACATTGTGCACATTATGATGATGTCCTACCGAGTGGGCCCAGAGATACCTCTCCGTTTACCGGAGTGACAAATCCTAGTCTCGATTCGTGCCAACCCAACAGACACTTTCGGAGATACCTGTAGTGCACCTTTATAGCCACCCAGTTACGTTGTGATGTTTGGTACACCAAAAGCATTCCTACAGTATCCGGGAGTTGCACAATCTCATGGTCTAAGTAAATGATACTTGACATTAGAAAAGCTTTAGCATACGAACTACGATCTTTGTGCTAGGCTTAGGACTGGGTCTTGTCCATCACATCATTCTTCTAATGATGTGATCCCGTTATCAACGACATCCAATGTCCATGGTCAGGAAACCGTAACCATCTATTGATCAACGAGCTAGTCAACTAGAGGCTTACTAGGGACATGGTGTTGTCTATGTACCCACACATGTATCTGAGTTTCCTATCAATACAATTATAGCATGGATAATAAACGATTATCATGAACAAGGAAATATAATAATAACTAATTTATTATTGCCTCTAGGGCATATTTCCAACAGTCTCCCACTTGCACTAGAGTCAATAATCTAGTTCACACCGCCATGTGATTAACACTCACAGGTCACATCGCCATGTGACCAACATCCAAAGAGTTTACTAGTGTCATTAAACTAGTTCACATCATCATGTGATTAAGACTCAATGAGTTCTGGGGTTTGATCATGTTTTGCTTGAGAGAGGTTTTAGTCAACGGGTCTGCAACATTCAGATCCGTATGTACTTTGCAAATCTCTAGGTCATATTGTAAATGTTGCTTCCACGCTCTACTTGGAGCTATTCCAAATGGTTGTTCCACTATACGTATCCGGCTTCTCTACTCAGAGCTATCTGGATAGGTGTTAAGCTTGCATCGACGCAAATCTTTACGTCGAACTCTTTATCACCTCCATAATCGAGAAACGTATCCTTATTCCTCTAAGGATAATTTTGACCGCTATCTGGTGATCTACTCCTTGATCACCTTTGTACCCTCTTGCCAGACATGTGGCAAGGCACACATCAGGGCGGTACTTAGCATAGCATACTGTAGAGCCTATGTCTAAAGCATAGGGGACGACCTTCGTCCTTTCTCTCTTTTCTGCCGTGGTCGAGCTTTAAGTCTCAACTTCGTACCTTACTACTCAGGCAAGAACTCCTTCTTTCACTGATCCATCTTGAACACCTTCAAGATCATGTCAAGGTATGTGCTCATTTGAAAGTACCATTAAGCGTTTTGATTTATCATCATAGATCTTGATGCTCAATGTTCAAGTAGCTTAATCCAGGTTTTCCATTGAAAAACACTTTTCAAAATAACCCTATATGCTTTCCAGAAATTCTACATCACTTCTGATCAACAATATGTCAACAACATATACTCATCAGAAATTCTATAGTGCTCCCACTCACTTCTTTGGAAATACAAGTTTCTTATAAACTTTGTATAAACCAAAAATCTTTGATCATCTTATCAAAGTGCATATTCTAACTCCGAGATGCTTACTCCAGTCCATGGAAGGATCGCTGGAGCTAGCATACCTTTTAGCATCCTTAGGATCGACAAAACCTTTCTGATTGTATCACATACAACCTTTCCTTACGAAAACTGGTAAGGAAACTCGTTTTGACATCCATCTGCCAGATTTCATAAATGCAGCTAATGCTAACATGATTCCGACGGACTTTAAGCATCGCTACGGATGAGAAAATCTCATCATAGTCAACTCCTTGAACTTGTGAAAAACTCTTCGCCACAAGTCGAGCTTCATAGATGGTGACATTACCATCCACGTCTGTCTTCTTCTTAAAGATCCATTTATCTCAATGGCTTGCCGATCATTGGGCAAGTCCACCAAAGTCCATGCTTTGTTCTGATACATGGATCCTATCTCGGATTTCATGGCTTCTAACCATTTGTCGGAATTTGGGCCCACCATCGCTTCTCCATAGCTCATAGGTTCATTGTTGTCTAGCAACATGAACTCTAAGACAGGAGTGCATACCACTCTGAAGTAGTACATATCGTTGTCGACCTACGAGGTCCGGTAATGACTTGATCTGAAGCATCATGATCACTTTCATCAGCTTCCACTTCAATTGGTGTAGGTGCCACATGAACAACTTCCCGTGCCCTGCTACACACTGGTTGAAGTGATGGTTCAATAACCTCATTAAGTCTCCACCATCCTCCCACTCAACTTTCGAAGACAAACCTTTCCTCGAGAAAGGACCCAATTCAAGAAACAATCCCTATTGCTTTCGGATCTGAATTAGGAGGTATACCCAACTGTTTTGGGTGTCCTATGAAGATGCATTTTATCCGCTTTGGGTTCGAGCTTATCAACCTGAAACTTTTTTACATAAGCGTCGCAGCCCCAAACTTTTAAGAAACAACAACTTAGGTTTCTCCAAACCACAGTTCAAACGGGTCATCTCAACGGAATTACGTGGTGCCCCATTAAAGTGAGTGCGGTTGTCTCTAATGCCTAACCCATGAACAATAGTGGTAATTCGATAAGAGACATCATGGTACGCACCATATCCAATAGGGTGCAACTATGATGTTCGGACACACCATCACACTATGGTGTTCCAGGCGGTATTAATTGTGAAACAATTTCCACAATGTCTTAATTGCGTGCCAAAGCTCGTAACTCAGCTACTCATCTCTATGATCATATCATAGACATTTTATCCTCTTGTCACAATGATCTTCAACTTCACTCTGAAATTACTTGAACCATTCAATAATTCGGACTTGTGTTTCATCAAGTAAATATACTCAACATCTACTCAAATCATCTGTGAAGTAAGAACATAACGATATTCACTGCATGCCTCAGCACTCATTGGACTGCACACATCAAAATGTGTTACTTCCAACAAGTTGCTATCTTGTTCCATCTTACTGAAAACGAGGCTTCTCAGTCATCTTGCCCATGTGGTATGATTTGCATATCTCAAGTGATTCAAAATCAAGTGAGTCCAAACGATCCATCTGCATGGAGTTTCTTCATGCGTATACACCAATAGACGTGGTTCGCATGTCTCAAACTTTTCAAAAACGAGTGAGTCCAAAGATCCATCAACATGGAGCTTCTTCATGCGTTTTATACCAATATGACTTACATGGCAGTGCCACAAGTAAGTGGTACTATCATTACTATCTTATATCTTTTGGCATGAAAATGTGTATCACTACGATCGAGATTCAATAAACCATTCGTTTCAGGTGCAAGACCATTGAAGGTATTATTCAAATAAACAGAGTAACCATTATTCTCCTTAAATGAATAACCGTATTGCGATAGACATAATCCAATCATGTCTATGCTCAACGCAAACACCAAATGACAATTATTCAGGTTTAATACTAATCTTGATGGTAGAGGGAGCGTGCGATGTTTGATCACATCAAACTTGGAAATACTTCCAACACATATCGTCAGCTCACCTTTAGCTAGTCTCCGTTTATTCCGTAGCTCTTTTATTTCGAGTTACTAACACTTAGCAACCGAACCGGTATCTAATACCCTGGTGCTACTAGGAGTACTAGCAAAGTACACATTAACATAATGTATATCCAATATACTTCTATCGACCTTGCCAGCCTTCTCATCTACCAAGTATCTAGGGTAATTCTGCTCCAGTGGTTGTTCCCCTTATTACAGAAGCACTTAGTCTCGGGTTTGGGTTCAACCTTGGGTTTCTTCACTAGAGCAGCAGCTGATTTGCCGTTTCATGAAGTATCCCTTCTTGCCCTTGCCCTTCTTGAAACTAGTGGTTTCACCAACCATCAACAATTGATGCTCCTTCTTGATTTCTACTTTCGCGGTGTCAAACATCGCGAATACCTCAAGGATCATCATATCTATCCCTGATATGTTATAGTTCATCACGAAGCTCTAGCAGCCTTGTGGCAATGACTTTGGAGAAACATCACTATCTATGGAAGATCAACTCCCACTCGATTGAAGTGATTGTCGCTCTCAGACAATCTGAGCACAAGCTCAACGATTGAGCTTTTCTCCCTTAGTTTGCAGGCTAAGAAAATCGTCGGAGGTCTCATACCTCTTGACGTGGGCACGAGCCTGAAATCCCAATTTCAGCCCTCGAAACATCTCATATGTTCCGCGACGTTTCGAAAAAACGTCTTTGGTGCCTCAACTCTAAACCGTTTAACTGAACTATCACGTAGTTATCAAAACGTGTATGTCCGATGTTCGCAACATCCACAGACGACGTTTGGGGTTCAGCACACTGAGCAGTGCATTAAGGACATAAGCTTTCTATTGTCCGCATAATCGCTACTGTCAACTTTCATCTATATTTTCTCTAGGAACATATCTAAACAGTGGAACTAAAGCGCGAGCTTACGACATAATTTGCAAAGATCTTTTGACTATGTTCAGGATAATTAAGTTCATCTTATGAACTCCCACTCAGATAGACATCCCTCTAGTCATCTAAGTGATTACATGATCCGAGTCAACTAGGCCGTGTCCGATCATCACGTGAGACGGACTATTCATCATCGGTGAACATCTTCATGTTGATCGTATCTACTATACGACTCATGCTCGACCTTTCGATCTCTTGTGTTCCGAGGCCATGTCTGTACATGCTAGGCTCGTCAAGTCAACCTAAGTGTTTCGCGTGTGTAAATCTGGCTTACACCCGTTGTATGTGAACGTAAGAATCTATCACACCCGATCATCACGTGGTGCTTCGAAACGACGAACTTTCGCAACGGTGCACAGTTAGGGGGAACACTTTCTTGAAATTTTAATGAGGGATCATCTTATTTACTACCGTCGTTCTAAGCAAATAAGATGCATAAACATGATAAACATCACATGCAATCAAAAAGTGACATGATATGGCCAATATCATTTTGCTCCTTTTGATCTCCATCTTCGGGGCTCCATGATCATCATCGTCACCGGCATGACACCATGATCTCCATCATCATGATCTCCATCATCGTGTCTCCATGAAGTTGTCTCGCCAACTTATTACTTCTACTACTATGGCTACCGGTTAGCAATAAAGTAAAGTAATTACATGGCGTTGTTCAATGACACGCAGGTCATACAATAAATAAAGACAACTCCTATGGCTCCTGCCGGTTGTCATACTCATCGACATGCAAGTCGTGATTCCTATTACAAGAACATGATCAATCTCATACATCACATATCATTCATCACATTCTTCTTGGCCATATCACATCACATAGCATACCCTGCAAAAAC
The DNA here is from genome assembly GCF_018294505.1 of Triticum aestivum. Lineage (NCBI taxonomy): Eukaryota > Viridiplantae > Streptophyta > Magnoliopsida > Poales > Poaceae > Triticum > Triticum aestivum. The sequence goes on from NC_057807.1 coordinate 139,873,306, forward strand.
AAGTTAGACGTCCTCTAATTGTTGTTTGCATGTTTTACGTGGCTGCTATGGGTTTCTAGCAAGAACGTTTCTTACCTACGCAAAAACCACAATGTGATATGTCAATTGCTATTTACCCTTCATAAGGACCCTTTTCATCGAATCCGATCCGACTAAAGTGGGAGAGACTGGCACCCGCTAGCCACCTTATGCAACAAGTGCATGTCAATCGGTGGAACCTGTCTCACGTAAGAGTACGTGTAAGGTCGGTCCGGGCCGCTTCATCCCACGATGCCGCCGAATCAAGATTGGACTAGTAACGGTAAGCATATTGAACAACATCAATGCCCACAACTACTTTGTGTTCTACTCGTGCAAAGAATCTACGCAATAGACCTAGCTCATGATGCCACTGTTGGGGAACGTAGCAGAAATTCAAAATTTTCCTACGTGTCACCAAGATCTATCTATGGAGAAACCAGCAACGAGGGGAAGGAGAGTGCATCTACATACCCTTGTAGATCGCTAAGCGGAAGCGTTCAAGAGAATGGGGTTGAAGGAGTCGTACTCGTCGTGATCCAAATCACCGGAGATCCTAGTGCCGAACGGACGGCACCTCCGCGTTCAACACACGTACAGCCCGGTGACGTCTCCCATGCCTTGATCCAGCAAGGAGAGAGGGAGAGGTTGAGGAAGACTCCATCCAACAGAAGCACAATGGCGTGGTGGTGGTGGAGGAGCGTGGCAATCCTGCAGGGCTTCGCCAAGCACCGCGAGAGAGGAGGAGTACTTGGGAGAGGGGAGGGCTGCGCCAGAACTTGGGGTACGGCTGCCCTCCCACCCCTCCACTATTTATAGGTGGGGGGAAGAGGGGGCCGGCCCCCCTAGATCCCATCTAGGGTTGGGGCGGCGGCCAAGGGGGGAGGAGTGCCTCCCAAGTCAAGTGGAGGCCCTCCCCTTTAGGGTTTCCCCCTTCCCATGTGCATGGGCCTTGGGGGGGCTGGTGCCCCTGGCCCATTAAGTCTAGGGATCCCCCCTACAGCCCATGCTACTGTATTGGACGTGGTGGAACAATTTCCGGACCTCCGGACCCCTCCGGAATCCTCCGGAACCCTCTGGAAGCTTCCCGGTACAATACCGGAAAAACCCGAACTTTTCCTGAAACCCGAACAACAACTTTCCATATATAAATCTTTACCTCCGGACCATTCCGGAACTCCTTGTGACGTACGGGATCTCATCTGGGATTCCGAACAACATTCAGTAACCACATACAAACTTCCTTTATAACCCTAGCGTCATCGAACCTTAAGTGTGTAGACCCTACGGGTTTGGGAGACATGTAGACATGACCGAGACGTTCTCCTGTCAATAACCAACAGCGGGATCTGGATACCCATGTTGGCTCCCACATGTTCCACGATTATCTCATCGGATGAACCACGATGTCAAGGACTCAATCAATCCCGTATACAATTCCCTTTGTATAGCGGTATAGTACTTGCCCGAGATTCGATCGTCGGTATACCGATACCTTGTTCAATCTCGTTACCGGCAAGTCTCTTTACTCGTTCCGTAACACATCATCCCGTGATCAACCCCTTGGTCACATTGTGCACATTATGATGATGTCCTACCGAGTGGGCCCAGAGATACCTCTCCAGTTACCGGAGTGACAAATCCCAGTCTCGATTCGTGCCAACCCAACAGACACTTTCGGAGATACCTGTACTGCACCTTTATAGCCAGCCAGTTACGTTGTGACATTTGGTACACCCAAAGCATTCCTACGGTATCCGAGAGTTGCACAATCTCATGGTCTAAGGAAATGATACTTGATATTAGAAAAGCTTTAGCATACGAACTACGATCTTTGTGCTAGGCTTAGGATTGGGTCTTGTCCATCACATCATTCTTCTAATGATGTGATCCCGTTATCAACGACATCCAATGTCCATTGCCAGGAAACCGTAACCATCTATTGATCAACGAGCTAGTCAACTAGAGGCTTACTAGGGACATGGTGTTGTCTATGTACCCACACATGTATCTGAGTTTCCTATCAATACAATTATAGCATGGATAATAAACGATTATCATGAACAAGGAAATATAATAATAACTAATTTATTATTGCCTCTAGGGCATATTTCCAACACTAGGTGGCGTCGAGGTTATCTTACCACTAGCTGCATAAAAGAGATTTTTGATGTCGGTGAAACTCAGGTATTCTGGAACTGCAACGATAAAATTATGACCACAACACCTCGGAGCTCAACTCCCCGGGACACTACCACAACCCCTAAATGTCAGGAGGCACCAAGAACAATGTTTTCGTCATAAGAATATCAGAACGATCCCAAGATACCCGCATGATCCTAAAAAAAATTTAGTGAAATTTGAGTAGAGGAAAGACAAAACATCTACGTCAGGAGGCCTCACCAGAGCGACAAAGGGACTGAGGAGTAAAAAGAATCCTACTCTTTGATATATATATAATCCGAAGACTCAAAACATTTTGTTCTAGACTCAACAACGCCAGCGACTCGATCAAGCAGGGGCTCCTAAGTCGGGGATGGCTCTGATACCAACTTATAACGCCCACGATGCGGCTATATCTCCCACGTGTCGAAGCACGACTTAGAGGCATAACCGCCTTGTGGTTTTGTCGCTAGAAGGGTCATCTTCACCCAATCCTATGTAATGAACAAGACTAGGATAAAGAGTTAGCTTACAACCGCCACTTCACACAAGTACTTAAATAAATCATACATCATTCAGAGTACACACATAGTCCGACTATGGACGAAGCCAAAAGAAAAGAAGATAACCCAACTGCTAGATCCCAAATCGTCCCAACTGGGCTCCACTACTGATCAACATGAAACGAAACATAGTAACGACTAAGATCTTCGTTGAGCTCCCATCTAAGATCGGTTGCATCACCTGCACTAGTATCATCGGTACCTGCAACTGTTGTGATAGCATCACCTGCACTGTCACGAGGACTCAGCAATCTCAAAACCCGCGAGATCAAGACTATTTAAGCTTATGGGTAGGAAGTGGTAATGAGGTGGAATTGCAGCAAGCACTAAGCAAATATGGTGGCTAACATACGCAAATAAGAGCGAGAAGAGAAGCAATGGAACGGCCGAGAAGCTAGAAATGATCAAGAAGTGATCCTAAAACTGCTTACGCACAATCATAACACCAAGACCATTTTCACTTCCCGGACTCCGCCGAAAAGAGACCATCACGGCTACACACGTGATTGATGCGTTTTAATTAAGTCAAGTGTCAAGTTCTCTACAACCGGATATTAACAAATTCCCATCTGCCACATAACTGCGGGCACGGCTCTCAAAAGTTTATACCCTCCAGGGGTGTCCCAACTTAGCCCATCACAAGCTCTCACGGTCAACGAAGGATATTCCTTCTCCCAGGAAGACCCGGTCAGTCTCGGAATCCCGGTTACAAGACATTTCGACAATGGTAAAACAAGACCAGCAAGACCACCCGACTGTGCGGACAAATCCCGATAGGAGATGCACATATCTCGTTCTCAGGGCACACCGGATAAGATAAGCGTACAAGTACCAACATAACCCGAGTTGCCAAGGGACGGTCCCGCACGGTGCTCTAGTTTGGACCAACACTCAGAGGAGCACTGGCCCGGGGGGTAAAATAAAGATGACCCTTGAGTCTGCAGAATCCAAGGGAAAAAGGCTTAGGTGGCAAATGATAAATCCAAGGTTGGGCCTTGCTGGAGGAGTTTTATTCAAAGCGAATTGTCAAGGGAGTCCCATAAATCACCCAACCGCGTAAGGAACGCAAAATCAAGGAACATAACACCGGTATGACGGAAACTAGGGCGGCAAGAGTGGAACAAAACACCATGGATAAGGCCGAGCCTTCCACCCTTTACCCAGTATATAGATGCATTAATTAAATAAGAGATATTGTGATATCCCAACATAATCCGGTCCAACATGGAGCGATCTTCAACTTCACCTGCAACTAACAACGCTATAAGAGGGGCTGAGCAAAGCGGTAACATAGCCAAGCAACGGTTTGCTAGGAAGGGTGAAAAAATGTTAGAGGCTGACATGGCAATTTGGGAGGCTTGACAGACAAGTGGTAGGTAGCGCAGCATAGCAATAGAACGAAGCAACTAGCAGGCAAAGATAAAAGTGATATCGAGGGTAGTGGTCATCTTGCCTGTAATCACGCTAGGAAGAAGAACGAATCCACGAAGAAGACAAACGGCCGTAGTCGAACGAATCCTCACAACTCCAGAACGAAACCAAAGCTAACGAGAGAAGCAAACCGGAAAGAAGCAAATAACATGGTAAACACACAAGTGTAAACATGGCATGATGCACAAACAGGTATGATGCATGTCCGATTTAATGAGGCATGGCATGGCAATATGCACAAACAACACTACAAGTTAAGTGGAGCTCAATATGCAACGAGTTGCATATTGACGAAACACCACATCAATTATTTTGTTCTCTCTCGTTTAGGAATACAACAATATTACATGTTGTTATAAACATGACAAGAGGTGAAACATAATTAAACTACCTATCTAGGCAAGTTTAAGTGAGGCCGGAAACAAGAAACAACAATTCCGGTAAATCCCCACATGTCAATTAGCAATTTAATGCAAGAACAATTTTAAGCATTTAAATGTTGTTATCATGATGCGGATGACATATACAAGTTATATGCAATGTTTATGAAAATGTTGACATGAGCATGTTATGAAGCATTTGTCACCGTGGTGGAACGAAAGGGGTGCCACGGCAACGACAACGAAAATGGTGCCACGACAACATTCCGATGATCTGATAACTCATTGAGATACCGGTGCAAAAGAGCAAGTGTGCGGATGTGTGGAACATGCAAAAGATGGTGGGGTGATCCCAGTTACCGGGTTCCCACGGGTCGACGGCATGGCAAACGAGGAGGAACGTGCATGAAGCAAACGGGCACGATGCAAACATAAGCATCTCGTACAACACACATGCATTCGTTCACGGGCGTTGTCTCGGGGTTATACCTTCCAAGCGTCGAAGGAAGTAGTGGTACTCGCGGCTCATGGAAGTAGTCGTTCATGTTTCGCAGTCGTACATGTCGGCGGTAGTGGAAGTAGTGGTACACGGCGATGGTAGTTGTACACGTTACATAGATGTTCAGGTCGTCGGTAGAGGTACTTGGTGAAATCCACGGGTGTCAGTAGTTGTACATGGTCTTCGCGTTGTAGTCTGACTTGGCGATTCCAAAATGTTCATCGGTAGTGGAACTTGGCGGTCTCGACAGTCATCGTGGTACTTGTCGAAAGGAATCCACCGAGGCGGTCTTGTGTCCCTGGATTCAGTGGCCTTGGCAACGACAAAAGGGGCAGTATCACGTAGCATGCTTGGCGAGGGGCTACAATTGAGGGGCCATGGCAGCGGCAAGACGAGCAGCAGCAGCACGAGTCACGGACAGAGGAGGTGCTGCCGGGCTTGATGGTGGTGGAGCAGGGGAAGTCAACGCGGGCTCGCGTGTGGCCTCCAGCGGGACTTGGCGAATGATGCAGAAGCAAGCCAGCAGCGGCACTGCTCCTGAGGCTTGGCAGGTGGCTTGCAGAGGAGGTCAACTCTGATGGGGATGGGCCACGGGAGTCAGATCCGACCGGGAACGGGCAAGGGCGGCGGAGGCCATCCGGATCTGGACGAGGTTAGAGGAGGACTGCACTCCCGCGGTTGAAGACGAACGGCAACGGTGCGGCACTCTAGAAGGCAGCAGGGCGCGGGGACGGCAGGGGCGTGGTCGCAGGGGCTCGTCCATGGCGGCCCTAACCTCCGGAGCACAACAGGGCGTTGAGGAGGGGGAACGGGGAGCTCCTAACTGGCGCGTTACGCGCCGCCGAACGGAACCGGCGCTCACGCGCTCCCTGGAGTGGGCCAGCCCATCTATTTATTTCCTATTTTCCAAAACTAACAAAAAAAGCGGAACTGGTTGCACTCGAACACGCGACCTCAGGTTTGGATTAGCACGCACAAACCAACCGGCCACCAGTTCTCACATGAAAATTCTAACATCGTTTCCTTCTTTACTTCTTTTCACTTTTCTTTTTTCTTTTTTCATTTTTCTTCTTCCTGGTTCGACGGTTTTATTTTAATTCTTGATTTTTTTTCACAATTGATGAATTATTTCTCAATTTGGTAAATTTATATTCACCGTGTATTACATAAAATTTCATTGTATTAAGAAAAATGTTCATTGTATATTATGAAAATTGTTCACCTTTGCATATAAAAATGTTCATCGTGTATTATAAAAATGTTCATCGTATATTATGAAATTTTTCAACGTTTTAACTAAATGTTGAATGCGTAAATTGTTCAACACATATATTCATGTTGTTTCAAAAATGTTCATCGTGTATTATTTAAAATGTTCAATGGATATAAAAAATGTTCAGGATTTTTTTTTCTATTTTGGTTTTGGTTATTCAATGAGTATACAATTGTTCACTATGTTTCTTGATTTTGTTCAGTATATATTACACAATGTTCAATGTGTATTCACAAATTGTTCAACGTATTTTCACAAATGTTCAGTACGTGTCCGAAAATTCTTCAGCGCATATATTCCTATTTTTTAAAGTGTTCATCGTATATTAAAATATGTTCATCTGTATTATTTAAAATATTCAGCTTATTTTAAGAAAATGTCAACGGATATCGCAAAATGTTCAACGGATATTACAGAAAACAAGATCACGCAGTTTTTGAGAAAAGGTACAGAGAAAAAAGAAAAAAAAAGAAAAGACGAATACAGAAGAAAAGAAGAAAGAGGGAAGAAGACAATAGAAAAAACGATGGAACCAGTCACACTAGATGAGGGTGGCTGGTTGGTCACTGCATTCACGCTGAACAAAGGAAGTCCTGTGTTCGAATCCCACCTCTCTAGCGAAATTTTTGCTGACAGAAAAAAGTAAAGGAAATGGGCCGGCCCAGCGGGGAGAGGGGGGTGTGCTCCCTGTACGGGTTGGCCTTTAAGGGGCGCTTAAGGCGCCGTTTAGGAAATGCCGGGGGAACGAGGGGAGATGAGGATCGGGAAGACGCTCGCTAGGGTTAGAAAGGGTTGGGCCTCAAGGGTTTGGTGGGCCGGCCTGGCCTAGTGGCATGCTGCTGCTGGGCTTATGGAAGGTTGGGCCAGTCTGGATGGAGGTCCAAGTGGTCAGCTGCGCTGCTGCTAGAAGGTGCAGCTGGGCTGGGCTCTCTCCTCTCTCTCTTTAATTTCTATAACAGAAAAGCATTAGAGAGAAAGAAAATGAAGAGGGGGGTTAGGGAAAGAATATGCGCATAGGGTTAATTTTCCCGGACTCCTCAAAATGAGCTTGATCCAGGTAAAATAGAAGTGGGCATGAATGGAAGTTCAAATTCAAACTCATTTGAATATCATTCAAATGGGTTTGAATTGGGACTAGGTTTGGTGTCGTCAAAAATGTTGAGAATTTTGGTGGAGCTCGGGAAAGTGATTAAAGAATTTATGGACAAAGTTTCGAGACCAAACTTGAAGCAGAAAAGGAACGAAATTATTTTGCAAGTGTGTTTATGGGTGATTCCGAAATAGTGGAATATTTAATATAGCTCCCTAACAATATTGAGAGACTTTTATATGTTGTAAAGAGAAATCACCATGTGCATTTCCCTCGATTTAAATGGATCAAAGATCCATGCAATTTATTTAGCTGAGTTTTTAAAAGGATTGCATGATGACATGATGCAATGAGATGAGATGCACGAACAAAATGCAAAACAAAAGACAAAAACCCAACCACGAAGGAAATATCATATCGCATCTCCGGAAAAGGCAAAAATTGGAGTTACGAATATGGAAAGTTGTATCCGGGGCGTTACAGAATGGAACAGTGGAAAGTTACATGGCAATATATCTCGGAATGGCTATGGAAATGCCATAATAGGTAGGTATGGTGGCTGTTTTGAGGAAGATATAAGGAGGTTTATGTGTGATAGAGTGTATCGTATCACGGGGTTTGGATGCACCAGCGAAGTTTGCACCAACTCTCAAGGTGAGAAAGGGCAATGCAGGGTACCTTAAAGGCTAGCAAATTGCGTAAGGGTAAGAGTGCGTATAATCCATGGACTCACATTAGTCATAAGGAACTCATATACTTACTGCAAAAGTTTATTAGCCCTCAAAGCAAAGTACTACTATGCATGCTCCTAGGGGAAGGGTTGGTGGGAGTTAACCATCACGCGATCCCGACCTCCACTCATAAGGAAGGCAATCAAAGAACACCCCATGCTTCAAATTTGTCACAAAACGTTCACCATACGTGCATGCTATGAGACTTGCCAACTTTAACACAAGTATTTCTCAATTTCAAAATTACCCAACTGGCATGACTCTAACATTACCACCTTTATATCTCAAAACAATTATAAGGAATCAAACTTCTCATAGTATTCAATGCACTTTATATGAAAGTTTTTATTATACCCAACTTGGATGCCTATCATAATAGGACTAAATTTATAACCAAAGCAAATTGCCATGTTGTTCTAAAAGACTCTCAAAATAATATAAGTGAAGCATGAGAGTTCATCTATTTCTTCAAAATAAAACCACCACGTGCTCTAAAAAGATATAAGTGAAGCACTAGAGCAAACGACAAACTACTCCAAAAGATATAAGTGAAGACCAATGAGTAGTTGAATAATTATGCAACTATGTGAAGACTCTCTAACATTTAAGAATTTTAGATCTTGGTATTTTATTCAGACATCAAGCAAAACAAAAGAAAATAAAATGACGGTCCAAGCAAAACACATATCATGTGATGAATAAAAATATAGCTCCAAGTAAAGTTACCGATGAACAAAGACGAGAGAGGGGATGCCATCCGGGGCATCCCCAACCTTAGTGATGTGGAGCATCCTACGGTCATCCCCATGGACCTACCATCGTCTCACCAAGCACCAAGAGGACCCATGACAAGAGCACGAGCTAGAGCTCTCGAGACCAAGGTGACTTATCTCCTTAGTGATATCTCATATGATCCTCTTGAGACATGGATACTACCTAAGTCTGGAATGTTGTGCCTGATTAGGTACCAATAGGACCCTCCCGAGGATGCACATGAAGATGGTCAAGCCCCCAAGTCCAAGGAAGAAGAGAGCCAATGGAACAAGGCGAGGACAGCTTCCAGGCCCTGAACATCCGGCCCCTGGAGATCTACCCCGCAGCCAGGGATCTGCAGCCGAAGCTACAGGGGTCGGACATCCGGCGTCCAGCCCGGACATCCGGTCCTTCATCCCGGAAATCCGGCCCCCAACCTGGACATCCGGACAAGCCGTACAGGGAGTATAGAAGCTTGCCCCGACATCTCGGACATCCGTCCGCGACACCGGACATCCGGCCCTTCGCATCGCCTCGGACATCCGGCCTGCGCCCGGACATCCGGACCAGCTCTACCCGAGGAGATCCAAGATGGCGCCAGGCCAGCCCGAACATCCGGCCCCTCGTGAGCGCCCGGACATCCGGCCCAACGCCCAGACATCCGCCCCCCTCCTGCCTGCGTGCAGCGCATCCGGGCCGAGGCCCATGTACCCTTTCGCCCCTTAGACTATATATACTCACTCTCCACCTATGTTTTAGGGTTAGCGTTGATTTAGCTTATTTGTGGGATAGAGCCTCGCTCATCCATCCGGATCTACTCCTCGTGAGGGACGGACACCTCTTCGGAGAGATCCATCTGGATTCAAGACCTCCATCCGGAGAAGACCATCATCAAGATCTCCTCATGGAGAAGAACCGGTTACCCTTTGTATCATCTTTTGTTGGATTTGGATATGGTACGCTCATGTGTTTCGATGATCTAGCACATGTGTGACTTTGTTCTTGTTGGTTGAGTGTTCTCTCGTGTTTTTCCCTTGTTTCCCTCCTCGTGTTCTTCTTGTTCCTCGTCGGGATCCACTCCAAACGTTTAAGACCGGACTCTAGGGTTCTACCCTACATCATCTTGGTATCATGAGCCACGTTGATCATGTTTTTGGAGCCCCTACCCGTGTTTTCTATCTTGATTTTATTGTATTCGTCCTAAATCCGAAAATCTCCACCAAAAATAGCCCCAATTTTCTATCTTGAAGTTTTGTTGGATTTGATCCACGGATCTTCTTTGCCACGTGTGGATCTAGCTTTCCCCCATCTTCCCCGCAATTTTCATCCACTAAATCGTCCGAATTTTGCCCCGGAGTTGCCCTTTTTCCCGTGGAGTTCATCTCGTTCGGCCACGATCCTAGCGTCGGACATCTGGCCGAGTCCCCCGGACATCCGGTGTCCTGGACATCCGGCCCCTGGCCCGGACATCCGGCCCCTGGCAGCTGCAACTCCATCCCCCACGCCGTTTTCCGCCTACTCTTCGCCCAATTTTGCCCTGGTGCCCACGCATACTTCGCATACCACCACCGCTTTCCGCAAGCACTACCACCGTTCAGCAATACCTCCTATGATGATTTTGACCCATTTTGGTCTTTGAGAATTTGAGTTGTGGTTCTCGTGTCCTATTGTGTTTCGGCTATATAGGTACGGTTTGACGTCAACATCACCACCGCTCATCTTCGCAAAAGACTCGTCATCGCAAAGGACGGTAACCTCGACGACATCTTTGTCATTTCCATGCCATTTGCATTGATGCCCACATAGCCTTACTTTTGCGTTTCTTACCCATCGAGACTAGCCTTTGAGTATTGCCGGCAACGTGACTTGTGCACATTAGTGATCATACTCCATAGCATACATACCATACCATAGTGGTGCATATCATGACATCATCTTTTGTGTCACAACGTTGTCATCGCATACACAATTGCTATCTTGGTTAGCGAAGTTTTGCATGAGAAAAGAGCTCAAAAGTGAAAGAGCCAAACAAGCTTTTAAGCAAAGAGGGAAAGATAAGCAAAGAGCTTATAAGCAAGAACCATAACATCATACTACATTAAGATTATCATATCCGATCATCTTGGATCATATCACCGAAATACCATACATATAGTATACTTGGGATAGAGGTCGTTGCATTTTTGCCTAGTAGGTTGTGCACAAGTTACGTATCTGCCTATTGTGCAATCGTGCTAGCGTCTCTCTTGTGTTGTGCAACAAGAGCATTTTCGTGGAGTCCACATTTTGGCTCATTTTTTGTTTGCACAATCCCACTTATCTATTTGCGTGTGTGTTTCTGTGTACCTCGACTTGCTTGGTCTACTTGTTGCATTTGCAAATTTGTGAATCTTTTCCAACATTATTGAAGCTCACTTACAATTGCATCAAATTTTGTGCCACCATCCCAACCAAGCTCCACCATAAGCTTTTACTTGTGTAGGTGTGAGAACCGACAAGAATTGGTACCAATTGTGCTATTTCATTGTCCGCATTTGAGTGATCTTGATCCATCTCCAACATTGGTCAAGGTATATTTGGTATAAGTTCTTCTCCTTCTCCCACTCACATTTTGCTTGGAATGATGCATATGCCAAGTTCTTCTACCAACCCACTCTTCATCGAGCAAGACTACAACATGTCATCATTCGTCACTAAGAGCCACCTCTTTGGTGCACAACGAGCGTTGCATCAAGAGCAACAAGCGATGACCAACCGCATCGACAACCTTGCCACCAACTTGCGACTCTCCGAGAAACGTACAAGGGACTACTTTGACAACAAGCTTGACGCTCATAAGCAAGAGAACGATGCAAGAATGGACGAGATCCGTGCCTTGTTGGTGAACCACCCTCCGTCCACTTCTTCATACTCAAGACGGAGCCGCTCAAGTCGACACTCCAATGACACCTTCTCCGGCTCAAGTACACCAACATCGAACACTCTTCGACGAGCCGCGCGTCAAGACCGTCATGCAGCCTGCAATCCTCTACACGGCACTCATCCGCAAGAGCAAGTCGACGAGCAAGTCCTACGTCATCAACCTCACCAGGATCCTTTTGCACAAGCTCAAGAACGACAATGTCAACATTGCCAAGAGGAAGAACGAGCGCGTCTACATCAAGAGGAACAAGATGCCGAGGCTCAATGTCTTCAACAACAACAACGTGAAGCACAAGCTCTTGAGGCGCAACGTGCCCTTCAAGAATCTAGTCGAGCCATTGCCAAGCGCAACTGTGATAGACGCAATCAAGAGGAAGCACTTCGAGAAGAAGTCCAAGAGCGGAACTACCAACCAAGAGTGCAACGTCAAGTTCCCCAACCGCCTCCTCAAGCTTGACAAGCTCCTCCACAACCTCAAGTTCAACAAGAGCAAGTTGATCATGGACTTCCTCCATGCCAAGAGCAACATGAGGTTGATTATCCTCCAAGTCAAGGGTGTCATCATCACCCTCGACAACAACACAACGAAGAGCAACGCTATGGCAAGCTAAAATTCACCATGCCCAAGTTCAATGGAAGCAATGATCCCGAAGAGTACCTATCATGGGCATTGAAGGTTGACAAAATCTTTCGTTTGCACAACTTTGAAGAAGAGAAGAAGATCGCTATGGCATCCCTTGAGTTCCAAGACTATGTGCTCATTTGGTGGGAACAAGTCCTTGAGCGCCGGGAAGCAAGAGGTGAACCACCAATCACCACTTGGGCTCAAATGAAAGATGTCATGCGAGCATGTTTTGTGCCCACCTACTACAACCGTGACCTCTTCAAGAAACTACAACTACTCAAGCAAGGAACAAAGAGTGTTGAAGAATACTACAAGGAAATGGAGATAGCCATGATACGAGCCAATGTCACGGAAGATGATGAGCAAACTATGGCATGCTTCTTGAATGGCCTCAATCATCCCATCAAGAAGATTGCCGACTTCCAACCCTACTCCAACCTCATTGAGCTCGTGCATCAAGCTACAAAAGCCGAATGTCAAGTGCAAGATGACTTCAAGTATGCCAAGTACTCATCCAAGACCTACGTCTTATCCAACAACCAAGCTTCAACGACTCCTGCAACTTCTACCTCAACCAAGCCATCTACAAGCAACGATGACAAGTCAAATTACAAGAAAACTTCGACCACCTCAAGTTGTCCTCGTCCTACTACAAGCAACTTCAAGCCGCGCGCTTCATCATCTACTCCAACCGATGAGACCGTCAAGACAAGCTCCTTCAAGTGTTTCACTTGCGGCGGCTGAGGCCACAAGTCTTTCCAATGCACCAACAAGTGCACCATGATACTCAACGACGACGGAACCTATGACTCCATGAGGTAAGAGGAAATGGAAGCCCTTGAGCAAGTGTCCATGCACCGGCGCGTGAACAAGGATGAAGATGATCAAGTCTTTTGTGATGAGGACTCGAGCCCCGCTCTCGTTTTCTCCAAAGTCTTGACTCTTCAACATCAACAAGAAGAAGATCAACGATGCCACATCTTCCACACAAAGGCCGGTATCAACGGAAGGTCTACCAAGACTCAAGACCCGACCATGGCAGAAAATAGAAAGAGAATGAAAAGTCATTCCCTATCTCAGTCATAGGTTCTATAAAGTATGCTATGCTGTGAACCAGACCTATTGTATACTCTGCCCTGGTTTGGCAAGGGAGTACAATAGTGATCTAGGAGTAGATCACTGGACATTGGTCAAAATTATCCTTAGTGGAATAAGGATATGTTTCTCAATTATGGAGGTGACAAAAGGTTCGTCGTAAAAGGTTACGTCGATACAAGTTTTGGCACTGATCCAGATGACTCTAAGTCTTAATCTGGATACATATTGAAAGTGGGAGAAATTAGCTAAAGTAGCTCCGTGCAGAGCATTGTAGACATAGAAAATTGCAAAATACATAACGGATCTGAATGTGAAAGACCCGTTGACTAAGATTTTCTCACAAGCAAAACATGATCACACCTTAGTACTCTTTGGGTGTTAATCACATAGCGATGTGAACTATATTACTGAATCTAGTAAACCCTTTGGGTGTTGGTCACATGGCTATGTGAACTATGGGTGTTAATCACATGATGATGTGAACTATCGATGTTAATCACATGGTGATGTGATCTAGATTATTGACTCTAGTGCAAGTGGGAGATTGAAGGAAATATGCCCTAGAGGCAATAATAAAGTTATTATTTATTTCCTTATTTCATGATAATTGTTTATTATTCATGCTAGAATTGTATTAACCGGAAACATAATACATGTGTGAATACATAGACAAACAGAGTGTCACTAGTATGCCTCTACTTGACTAGCTCATTAATCGAAGATGGTTATGTTTCCTAACCATAGACATGAGTTGTCATTTGATTAACGGGATCACATCATTAGGAGAATGATGTGATTGACATGACCCATTCCGTTAGCCTAGCACTTGATCGTTTAGTATGTTGCTATTGCTTTCTTCATGACTTATACAAGGTTCCTACAACTATGAGATTATGCAACTCCTGTTTACCAGAGGAACACTTTGTGTGCTACCAAACGTCACAACGTAACTGGGTGATTATAAAGGTACTCTACAGGTGTCTCCAAAGGTACATGTTGGGTTGGCGTAATTCGAGATTAGGTTTTGTCACTCCAATTGTCGGAGAGGTATCTCTGGGCCCTCTCAGTAATACTCATCACCTAAGCCATGCAAGCATTGTAACTATGAGTTAGTTATGAAATGATGTATTACGAAACAAGTAAAGAGACTTGCCGGTAACGAGATTGAACTAGGTATTGGATACGGACGATCGAATCTCGGGCAAGTAACATACCGATGACAAAGGGAACAACGTATGTTGTTATACGGTTTGACCGATAAAGATCTTCGTAGAATATATGGGAACCAATATGAACATCCAGGTTCCGCTATTGGTTATTGACCGAGAATAGTTCTAGGTCATGTCTACATAGTTCTCGAACCCGTAGCATCCGCACGCTTAACGTTACGATGACAGTTTTATTATGAGTTTATAAGTTTTGATGTACCGAAGGTTGTTCGGAGTCCCGGATGTGATCACGGACATGACGAGGAGTCTCGAAATGGTCGAGACATAAAGATTGGTATATTGGATGACTATATTCGGACACAGGAAGTGTTCCGGATGTTTTCAGAGAAAAACCGGAGTACCGGAGGGTTACCGGAACCCCCCCGGGAAGTAATGGGCCTTGATGGGCCCTAGTGGAGAGAGAGAGGGGCCGGCCAGGGCAAGAGGCGCGCCCCCTCCCCTTGAGTCCGAATAGGACAAGGAAGGGGGGGGGGGCGGCGCCCCCCTTGCCTTCCCCCTCTCCCACTCCTTCCTTCCCCCTCCTTCCAATAGGAAAGGGAGGGGGCAAACCTACTTGGAGTAGGTTTCCCCCTCCTAGGGCGCACCTCCCCTTAGGCCCGCCCCCTCCTCCTCTCCCCCTTTATATACAGGGGAGGGGGCACCCCACAACAACACAAGTTGATGTACGGATCGTTCCTTAGCCGTGTGCGGTGCCCCCCTCCACCATATTCCACCTCGGTCATATCGTCGTGGAGTTTAGGCGAAGCCCTGCGCCGGTAGAACATCATCATCGTCACCACGCCATCGTGCTGACGGAACTCATCCCAGACGCTTCGCTGGATTGGAGTCCGGGGGACGTCATCAAGCTGGACGTGTGCTGAACACGGAGGTGCCGTACGTTCGGTACTTGGATCGGTCGATTCATGAAGACGTACGACTACATCAACCGCGTTGTCATAATGCTTCCGCTTAACAGTCTACGAGGGTACGTAGACAATACTCTCCCCTCTCGTTGCTATGCCATCGCTGATCTTGCGTGTGCGTAGGAAAATTTTGAAATTACTACGTTCCCCAACAGTGGTATCAGAGCCTAGGTTTTATGCGTTGATGTTATATGCACGAGTAGAACACAAGTGAGTTGTGGGCGATACAAGTCATACTGCTTACCAGCATGTCATACTTTGGTTCAGCGGTATTGTGAGATGAAGCGGTCCGGACCGATATTACGCGTACGCTTACGCGAGACTGGTTTCACCGTTACGAGCACTCGTGCTTAAAGGTGGCTGGCGGGTGTCTGTCTCTTTCACTTTAGCTGAATCGAGTGTGGCTACGCCCGGTCCTTGCGAAGGTTAAAACAGCACCAACTTGACGAACTATCGTTGTGGTTTTTATGCATAGGTAAGAACGGTTCTTGCTAAAGCCCGTAGCAGCCACGTAAAATTTGCAACAACAAAGTAGAGGACGTCTAACTTGTTTTTGCAGGGCATGTTGTGATGTGATATGGTCAAGACGTGATGCTATATTTTATTGTATGAGATGATCATGTTTTGTAACCGAAGTTATCGGCAACTGGCAGGAGCCATATGGTTGTCGCTTTATTGTATGAAATGCAAACGCCCTGTAATTGCTTTACTTTATCACTAAGCGGTAGCGATAGTTGTAGAAGCAATAGATGGCGTAAATGACAATGATGCTACGATGGAGATCAAGGTGTCGCGCCGGTGACGATGGTGATCACGATGGTGCTTCGAAGATGGAGATCACAAGCACAAGATGATGATGGCCATATCATATCACTTATATTGATTGCATGTGATGTTTATCCTTTATGCATCTTATCTTGCTTTGATTGACGGTAGCATTTTAAGATGATCTCTCACTAAAAATTATCAAGAACTGTTCTCCCTGAGTATACACCGTTGCCAAAGTTCGTCGTGCCCAGACACCACGTGATGATCGGGTGTGATAAGCTCTACGTCCATCTACAACGGGTGCAAGCCAGTTTTGCACACGCAGAATACTCAGGTTAAACTTGATGAGCCTAGCATATGCAGATATGGCCTCGGAACACGGAGACCGAAAGGTCGAGCATGAATCATATAGTAGATATGATCAACATAATGATGTTCACCATTGAAAGCTACTCCATTTCACGTGATGATCGGTTATGGTTTAGTTGATTTGGATCACGTGATCACTTAGAGGATTAGAGGGATGTCTTTCTAAGTGGGAGTTCTTAAGTAATATGATTAATTGAACTTAAATTTATCATGAACTTAGTCCTGGTAGTATTTTGCAAATTATGTTGTAGATCAATAGCTTGCGTTGTTGCTTTCATATGTTTATTTTGATATGTTCCTAGAGAAAATTGTGTTGAAAAATGTTAGTAGCAATGATGTGGATTGGATCCGTGATCTGAGGTTTATCCTCATTGCTACGCAGAAGAATTATGTCCTTGATGCACCGCTAGGTGACAAACCTATTGCAGGAGCAGATGCAGACGTTATGAACGTTTGGCTAGCTCAATATGGTGACTACTTGATAGTTTAGTGCACCATGCTTAACGGCTTAGAATCGGGACTTCAAAGACGTTTTGAACGTCATGGACCATATGAGATGTTCCAGGAGTTGAAGTTAATATTTCAAGCAAATACCCGAGTTGAGAGATATGAAGTCTCCAACAAGTTCTATAGCTAAAAGATGGAGGAGAATCGCTCAACTAGTGAGCATGTGCTCAGATTGTCTGGGTACTACAATCGCTTGAATCAAGTGGGAGTTAATCTTCCAGATAAGATAGTGATTGACAGAATTCTCTAGTCACCATCACCAAGTTAGTATAACTTCGTGATGAACTATAGTATGCAAGGGATGATGAAAATGATTCCCGAGTTTTTCATGATGATGAAATCGATGAAGGTAGAAATCAAGAAAGAACATCAAGTGTCGATGGTTAACAAGACCACTAGTTTCAAGAAAAGGGCAAAGGGATAGAAGGGAACTTCAAGAAGAACGGCAAGCAAGTTGCTGCTCAAGTGAAGAAGCCCAAGTCTGGACCTAAGCCTGAGACTAAGTGCTTCTACTGCAAAGGGACTGGTCACTGGAAGCAGAACTACCCCAAGTATTTGGCGGATAAGAAGGATGGCGAAGTGAACAAAGGTATATTTGATATACATGTTATTGATGTGTACTTTACTAGTGTTTATAGCAACCCCTCGGTATTTGGTACTGGTTCAGTTGCTAAGAGTAGTAACTCGAAACAGGAGTTGCAGAATAAACAGAAACTAGTTAAGGGTGAAGTGATGATGTGTGTTGAAAGTAGTTTCAAGATTGATATGATCATCATCGCACACTCCCTATACTTTCAGATTAGTGTTGAAGCTAAATAAATGTTATTTGGTGTTTGCGTTGAGCATGAATATGATTTGATCATGTTTATTGCAATACGGTTATTCATTTAAGTAAAAGAATAAACTGTTGTTCTGTTTACATGAATAAAACCTTATATGGTTACACACCCAATGAAAATGGTTCATTGGATCTCGATCGTAGTGATACACATATTCATAATATTGAAACCAAAAGATGCAAAGTTAATAATGATAGTGCAACTTATTTGTGGCACTGCCGTTTTGGTCATATTGGTGTAAAGCGCATGAAGAAACTCCATGCTGATGGACTTTTGGAATCACTTGATTATGAATCACTTGATGCTTGCGAACCATGCCTCATGGGCAAGATGACTAAGACTCCGTTCTCCGGAACAATGGAGCGAGCAACTGACTTATTGGAAATAATACATACTGATGTATGCGATCCGATGAGTGTTAAGGCTCGCGGCGGGTATCGTTATTTTCTGACCTTCACAGATGATTTGAGCAGATATGAGTATATCTACTTGATGAAACATAAGTCTGAAACATTTGAAAAGTTCAAAGAATTTTAGAGTGAAGTGGAAAATCATCGTGACAAGAAAATAAGGTTTCTACGATCTGATCGCGGAGACAAATATTTGAGTTACGAGTTTGGTCTTCAGTTAAAACAACGTGAAATAGTTTCACAAATTCGTGCCACCTGGAACACCACATCATAATGGTGTGTCCGAACGTCATAACCGTACTTTATTGGATATCGTACAATCTATGATGTTTCTTACCAATTTACCACTATCGTTTTTGGGTCATGCATTAAAGACAGCTGCATTCACATTAAAAAGGGCACCATCTAAATCCGTTGAGACGTCACAATCTGAACTGTGGTTTGGCAAGAAACCAAAGTTGTCGTTTCTTAAAGTTTGGGGTTGTGATGCTTATATGAAAAAAGTTTCATCCTGATAAGCTCAAACCCAAATCGGAGAAATATGTCTTCATAGGATACCCAAAGGAGACTGTTGGGTACACCTTCTATCACAGATCCGAAGGCAATACATTCGTTGCTAAGAATGGATCCTTTCTAGAGAAGGAGTTTCTCTCGAAAGAAGTGAGTGGGAGGAAAGTTGAAACTTGATAAGGTAATTGTACCTTCTCCCTTATTGGAAAGTAGTTCATCACAGAAATCTGTTCCTGTGACTACTACACCAATTAGTGAGGAAGCTAATGATGATGATCATGTAACTTCAGATCAAGTTACTACCGAATCTTGTAGGTAAACCAGAGTGAGATCCACACTAGAGTGGTACGGTAATCCTGTTCTGGAAGTCATGTTACCAGACCATGACGAACTTGCGAACTATGAGGAAGCAATGATGAGCCCAGATTCCGCGAAATGGTTTGAGGCCATGAAATCTGAGATAGGATCCATATATGAGAACAAAGTATGGACTTTGGTGGACTTGCTCGGTGATCGGCAAGCCATTAAGAATAAATGGATCTTCAACAGGAAGACGGACGCTGATAGTAGTGTTACTATCTACAAAGCTAGAATTGTCGCAAAAGGTTTTCGACAAGTTCAAGCTGTTGATTACGATGAGAGTTTCTCACTCGTATCTATGCTTAAGTCTGTCCGAATCATGTTAGCAATTGCCGCATTTTACGAAATCTGGCAAATGGATAACAAAACTGCAATCCTTAACGGATTTCTTAAAGAAGAGTTGTATATGATGCAACCAGAAGGTTTTGTCAATCCTAAAGGTGTTAACAAAATGTGCAAGCTCCAGCGATCCATCTATGGACTGGTGCAAGCATCTCGGAGTTTGAATATACGCTTTGATAAGTTGATCAAAGCATATAGTTTTATACAGACTTGCAGTGAAGCCTGTATTTACAAGAAAGTGAGTGGGAGCACTACAACATTTCTGATAAGTATATGTGAATAACATATTGTTGATCGGAAATAATGTAGAAATATTCTGCAAAGCATAAAGGAGTGTTTGAAAGGAGGTTTTTCAAAGAAAGACCTCGGTGAAGCTGCTTACATATTGAGCATCAAGATCTATAGAGATAGATCAAGACACTTGATAAGATTTTCAATGAGTACATACCTAGACAAGATTTTGAAGTAGATCAAAATGGAACAGTCAAAGAAGGAGTTCTTGCCTGTGTTGCAGGGTGTGAAATTGAGTAAGACTCAAGACCCGACCATGGCAGAAAATAGAAAGAGAATGAAAAGTCATTCCCTATGCCTCAGTCATAGGTTCTATAAAGTATGCTATGCTGTGAACCAGACCTATTGTATACTCTGCCCTGGTTTGGCAAGGGAGTACAATAGTGATCTAGGAGTAGATCACTGGACATTGGTCAAAATTATCCTTAGTGGAATAAGGATATGTTTCTCAATTATGGAGGTGACAAAAGGTTCGTCGTAAAAGGTTACGTCGATACAAGTTTTGGCACTGATCCAGATGACTCTAAGTCTTAATCTGGATACATATTGAAAGTGGGAGCAATTAGCTAAAGTAGCTCCGTGCAGAGCATTGTAGACATAGAAAATTGCAAAATACATAACGGATCTGAATGTGAAAGACCCGTTGACTAAGATTCTCTCACAAGCAAAACATGATCACACCTTAGTACTCTTTGGGTGTTAATCACATAGCGATGTGAACTATATTACTGAATCTAGTAAACCCTTTGGGTGTTGGTCACATGGCGATGTGAACTATGGGTGTTAATCACATGATGATGTGAACTATCGATGTTAATCACATGGTGATGTGATCTAGATTATTGACTCTAGTGCAAGTGGGAGACTGAAGGAAATATGCCCTAGAGGCAATAATAAAGTTATTATTTATTTCCTTATTTCATGATAATTGTTTATTATTCATGCTAGAATTGTATTAACCGGAAACATAATACATGTGTGAATACATAGACAAACAGAGTGTCACTAGTATGCCTCTACTTGACTAGCTCGTTAATCGAAGATGGTTATGTTTCCTAACCATAGACATGAGTTGTCATTTGATTAACAGGATCACATCATTAGGAGAATGATGTGATTTACATGACCCATTCCGTTAGCCTAGCACTTGATCGTTTAGTATGTTGCTATTGCTTTCTTCATGACTTATACAAGGTTCCTACAACTATGAGATTATGCAACTCCCGTTTACCGGAGGAACACTTTGTGTGCTACCAAACGTTACAACGTAACTGGGTGATTATAAAGGTGCTCTACAGGTGTCTCCAAAGGTACATGTTGGGTTGGCGTAATTCGAGATTAGGTTGTGTCACTCCAATTGTCGGAGAGGTATCTCTAGGCCCTCTCGGTAATACTCATCACCTAAGCCTTGCAAGCATTGTAACTAATGAGTTAGTTATGAAATGTTGTATTACGGAACGAGTAAAGAGACTTGCCAGTAACGAGATTGAACTAGGTATTGGATACCGACGATCGAATCTCGGGCAAGTAACATACCGATGACAAAGGGAACAACGTATGTTGTTATGCGGTTTGACCGATAAAGATCTTCGTAGAATATGTGGGAACCAATATGAACATCCAGGTTCCGCTATTGGTTATTGACCGAGAATAGTTCTAGGTCATGTCTACATAGTTCTCGAACCCGTAGCATCCGCACGCTTAACGTTACGATGACAGTTTTATTATGAGTTTATAAGTTTTGATGTACCGAAGGTTGTTCGGAGTCCCGGATGTGATCACGGACATGACGAGGAGTCTCGAAATGGTCGAGACATAAAGATTGGTATATTGGATGACTATATTCGGACACAGGAAGTGTTCCGGATGTTTTCAGAGAAAAACCGGAGTACCGGAGGGTTACCGGAACCCCCCCGGGAAGTAATGGGCCTTGATGGGCCCTAGTGGAGAGAGAGAGGGGCCGGCCAGGGCAAGAGGCGCGCCCCCTCCCCTTGAGTCCGAATAGGACAAGGAAAGGGGGGGGGGGCGCCCCCCTTGCCTTTCCCCTCTCCCACTCCTTCCTCCCCCCTCCTTCTTGGAATAGGAAAGGGAGGGGGCAAACCTACTTGGAGTAGGTTTCCCCCTCCTAGGGTGCGCCTCCCCTTAGGCCGGCCCTCTCCTCCTCTCCCCCTTTATATACGGGGGAGGGGGGCACCCCACAACAACACAAGTTGATGTACGGATCGTTCCTTTGCCGTGTGTGGTGCCCCCTCCACCATATTCCACCTCGGTCATATCGTCGCGGAGTTTAGGCGAAGCCCTGCACCGGTAGAACATCATCATCGTCACCACGCCGTCGTGTTGACGGAACTCATCCCCGCCGCTTCGCTGGATTGGAGTCCGGGGGACGTCATCGAGCTGGACGTGTGCTGAACACTGAGGTGCCGTATGTTCGGTACTTGGATCGGTCGATTCGTGAAGACGTACGACTACATCAACCGCGTTGTCATAACGCTTCCGCTTAACGGTCTACGAGGGTACGTAGACAATACTCTCCCCTCTTGTTGCTATGCCATCACCATGATCTTGCGTGTGCGTAGGAAAATTTTGAAATTACTACATTCCCCAACACTACGACCTATGTGTCCTAGTCAAGTGATAGCCGACAAGCAAGCCACCCATCATGGAGAGAAGAGTGAGAAAGTGATCCACCCAAAAGAGGGTGAGAGCCACAAGCCAAACCCAAGTGCCTCCACGATAAGCGTAAAGAAAAACTTCGTCCTATTCGCCACCAAAAGAGAGATGAGAGAAGTGTGTGAGAACCCATCGAGTGTTATGCACTTTGTCCTTGTGTGCAAGGATGAGGCACCAAAAACTAACACCTCTCACGATCTACCTTAGTGTTCTCTTCTCTTTTGCAGGAATTCCAAGATGTTTTCCCCGATGAGCTACCTCCGGGTCTACCTCCTCTATGAGGCATTGAGCACCGAATCGACCTCATCCCCAGAGCTCCTCTACCAAACAAATCTCCATACCACGTCAACCCCAAAGCAACTAAGGAGATCCAACGGCAAGTACAACAACTAATCGACAACGGATATGTACGTGAAAGCTTAAGCCCTTGTGCCATTCCCGTTATACTTGTGCCCAAGCAAGATGGTAGTTTTCGCATGTGCTTGGATTGTAGACCTATCAATGCTATTACCGTTCGTTATAGGCATCCCATTCCTCGCCTAGATGATATGCTTGATGAACTTAGCGGTGCCACCATTTTCTCTAAAATTGATCTTAAAAGTGGCTATTATCAAATCCGCATACAAGAAGGTGATGAATGGAAAACCGCTTTCAAAACCAAATTTGGCTTGTACGAGTGGTTGGTTATGCCTATGGGTTTATCGGAAGCTCCCGGTACTTTCATGCGTCTTATGCATTTTGTGCTTCGTCCTTACATTGGAGTGTTTGGTGTGGTTTACTTCGATGACATTCTTGTTTTTAGCAAATCCATGAAAGAGCATCTAAATCGTGTTAGGGCTGTTTTGCAAATTCTTCGCAAGGAACGTCTTTATGCCAAGATGAAAAAGTGCACATTTGGTGTTGACAAGCTTGTTTTCTTAGGTTTTGTTGTTTCTTTCAAGGGTGTCCATGTTGATGAATCTAAAATTGAAGCAATTAAAACTTGGCCCCAACCCACCAATTTGCAACAAGTGCGTAGCTTTCTTGGCCTTGCGGGCTTTTTATCGTCGCTTTGTGAAAGACTTTAGCACCATCACCGCACCTTTGCATGCTTTGAGTAAGAAAAATGCTCCTTTTGTTTGGGGACCCTTGCAATCTACCGCTTTTGATGAGATCAAATCTTTGCTTACTCATGCTCCGATTCTCGCTTTGCCCAACTTTGACAAAACTTTTGAGGTTCATTGTGATGCAAGTGGTACCGGAATTGGCGGAGTTTTGATGCAAGAAAAATGAGCAATTGCATATTTTAGTGAAAAACTCTCCGGTGCTCAACTTAACTACCCCATCTATGACAAAGAACTGTATGCTTTAGTGCGTGTGCTACATGTTTGTGAACATTATCTTAGACCTCATGAGTTTGTCATACATACCGATGATGAAACGCTTAAGTACTTAAAAGGCCAAACTAAGTTGAACAAGCGTCATGCCAAATGGAGTGAATTTATTGAATCTTTCCCCTATGTGATCAAGTACATTAAGGGTAAGGAAAATGTAATTACGGATGCACTTTCACGCATATGCATGCTTGTCACTAAACTTGAATTGAATGTTGTTAGCTTTGAGCACATAAAAGGCTTGTATGTGAATGATCCTTCCTTTTCTACTCCTTATGCTAAGTGTTTGACACATACATCTTGGGAACGATATTACATCAAGGATGATTATCTTATGAGAGCTAACAAAATTTGCATTCCCGAGTCTTCTCTTCGTTTGCTCCTTTTGCAAGAGGCTCATGGAGGCAGACTCATGGGACACTTTGGACGCGACAAGGCATTCGCCACGCTCTCCAAGAACTACTTTTATCCCAAGATGTTCCACAACGTCTCACGCTTCACCAACCGATGCTCTACATGTTGCAAAGCTAAGTCTAAAGCTCAATCCCATGGTCTTTACATGCCTCTTACTATTCCTTATCAACCTTGGGAAGACATTAGCATGGATTTTGTACTTGGTTTACCTAGAACTCAATGGCAAGGATTCCGTCTTTGTTGTTGTGGACCGATTTTCTAAAATGGCACATTTCATTCCATGCAACAAGATAGATGATGCTTGACATGTTGCCAATCTCTTTTGTAGGGAAATATTGCGACTCCATGGCGTACCAAAGACAATCGTCTCGGACCGCGATGTCAAGTTCTTGAGTTACTTTTGGAAGACACTATGCGCCAAGCTCGAAATCAAGCCCTTGTTCTCGTCGGCATACCATCCTCAAACCAATGGCCAAACGGAGGTGATGAACCGTATGCTCTCCACTCTACTTCGCGTGTTGATCAAGAGGAACATTAAGGAGCAGGAGGAGTGTCTACCCATCACCGAGTATGCCTACAATCATGCAAGACATTCGACTACCGGCAAGTCCCCCTTCGAGGTCGTCTACGGCTTCAACCCGTTGTACCCATTGGACATTCTACCTCTTCGTCCGCAAGAGCGCACCAACCTCGACACAAGCACACACGCAAGCTACCTCAAGAAGATGCATGAAGATACAAGGCACACCATATAGTGCCCAGCACAACGACGAACGACCAAGCTCAACGCCAACAAGCATCACATGATATTCAACATTGGAGATCTCGTGTGGCTACACCTTCGCAATGACCGCTTCCCCAACGAACGCAAGTCCAAACTTCTTCCTTGAGCCGATCGACCCTTCAAGGTGCTTGCACGCTACAACAACAATGCTTACAAGATCGATCTCCCACCCGACAAGTACAATGTGAGCGACATCTTCAACGTCAATGATCCCTCCCCGTACCATGGTGATGAGGATTTCGATCTGAGGTCGGATCTTTCCCAAGGGAGGGGAGATGCTGCGGAGCATCCGACGGTCATCCCCATGGACCTAACATTGTCTCACCAAGCACCAAGAGGACCCATGACAAGAGCACGAGCTAGAGCTCTCGAGACCGAGGTGACTTCTCTCCTTAGTGATATCTCATATGATCCTCTCGAGACATGGCTACTACCTAAGTCCAGAATGTTGTGCATGATTAGGTACCAAGAGGACCCTCCCGAGGATGCACATGAAAATGGTCAAGCCCCCAAGTCCATGGAAGAAGAGAACCAATGGAAGAATGCAAGGACAGCTTCCAGGCCCCGGACATCCGGCCCCTGGAGATCTACCCCGCAGCCAGGGGTCTACAGCCGAAGCTACAGGGCCAGGACATCCGGCGTCCAGCCCGGACATCCGGTCCTTCATCCCGGAAATCCAGCCCCCATCCCGGACATCCGGACAAGCTGTCCAGGGAGTACAGAAGCTTGCCCCGACATCCCGGACATCCGGCCGCGACCCTGGACATCCGACCCTTCGCATCGCCCCGGACATCCAGCCTGCACCCGGACATCTGGACCAGCCCTGCCCGAGGAGATCCAAGACGGCGCCAGGCCAGCCCGGACATCCAGCCCGACAGCCCGGACATCCGCCCCCCTCCTTCCTGCGTGCAATGCATCCGGGGCGAGGCCCATGTACCCTTTCGCCCCTTAGACTATATATACTCCCTCTCCACCTACGTTTTAGGGTTAGCGTTGATTTATCTCATTTATGAGATAGAGCCTCTCTCATCCATCTGGATCTACTCCTCGTGAGGGACCGACACCTCTTCGGAGAAGATCCACCTGGATTCAAGACCTCCATCTAGAGAAGACCATCATCAAGACCTCCTCACGGTGAAGAACTGGTTACCCTTTGTATCGTCTCTTGTTGGATTTGGATCTTGTACTCTCTTGTGTTTTGATGATCTAGCACATGTGTGACTTTGTTCTTGTTGGTTGAGTGTTCTCTCGTGTTTTTCCCTTGTTCCCCTCCTCGTGTTCTTCGTGTTCCTCGTAGGGATCCGCTCCAAACGTGAAAGATCGACTTCTAGGGTTCTACCCTACATCACTTAGGCTCTTGGTTGTCCTTGAATATTACCTTGGCGTGCCTTGGGCATCCCCAAGCTTAGGCTCTTGCCACTCCTTATCCATAGTCCATCGAATCTTTACCCAAAACTTGAAAACTTCACAACACAAAACTCAACAGAAAACTCGTAAGCTCCTTTAGTATAAGAAAATAAACCACCACTTAGGTACTGTTGTGAACTAATTATAAAT
Source organism: Triticum aestivum (assembly GCF_018294505.1). Taxonomy (NCBI): domain Eukaryota; kingdom Viridiplantae; phylum Streptophyta; class Magnoliopsida; order Poales; family Poaceae; genus Triticum; species Triticum aestivum. The sequence continues at coordinate 139,900,180 of NC_057807.1, forward strand.
TCATATTGGTGTAATATCTACTGTATTCCAACTTCTCTATGGTTCATACCCTCCGATACTACTCATAGATTCAGCAAAATAAGCAAACAACACATAGAAAACAGAATCTGTCAAAAACAGAACAGTCTGTAGTAATCTGTATCATTAGAATACTTATGTAACTCCAAAAATTCTGAAATAAATTTGTGGACCTGCCGAATTTGTCTATTAATCATATGCAAAAAATAATTAACCTAAAATCACTCTCCAGTAAAAAACAGCAGCTAATCTCATGAGCGCAAAAGTTTCTGTTTTTTACAGCAAGATCGCATAGACTTCACCCAAGTCTTCCCAAAGGTTCTACTTGGCACAAACACTAATTAAAACATAAAGCCACATCTAAAAAGAGGATATATTAATTATTTATTACTAAACAGGAGCAAAATCAAAGGACAAAAGTAAAATTGGGTTGCCCCCCAACAAGCGCTTACGTTTAACGCCCCTAGCTAGGCATGATGATTTCAATGATGCTCACACAAAAGATAAGAATTGAAACATAAAGAGAGCATCATGAAGAATATGACTAGCACATTTAAGTCTAACCCACTTCCTATGCATAGGGATTTTGTGGGCAAACAACTTCTGGGAACAATAATCAACTAGCATAGGAAGGCAAAACAAGCATAACTTCAAGATTTTCAACACATAGAGAGGAAACTTGATATTATTGCAATTCCTACAAGCATATATTCCTCCCTCATAATAATTTTCAGTAGCATCATGAATGAATTCAAAAATATAACCATCACATAAAGCATTCTTTTCATGATCTACAAGCATAGAAAATTTACTACTCTCCACATAAGCAAATTTCTTCTCATGAATAGTAGTGGTAGCGAACTCAACAAAATAATTATCATGTGAGGCATAATCCAATTGAAAACTAAAATCATGATGACAAGTTTCATGGTTATCATTATTCTTAATAGCATACAAGTCATCACAATAATCATCATAGATAGCAACTTTGTTCTCATAATCAATTAGAACCTCTTCCAAAATAGTGGATTCATCACTAAATAAAGTCATGACCTCTCCAAATCCACTTTCATAATTATCACAATAATATTCAACATCCTCCAAAATAGTGGGATCATTAATTCCTAAAGTTGACACTCTTCCAAACCCACTTTCATCAATATAATCATCATAAATAGGAGGCATGCTTTCATCATAATAAATTTGCTCATCAAAACATGGGGGACAAAAAAATATCATATTCATCAAACATAGCATCCCCAAGCTTGTGGCTTTGCATATCATTAGCATCATGCGTATCCAAAGAATTCATACTAACAACATTGCAATCATGCTCATCATTCACATATTTTATGCCAAGCATTCTATGTAATTCTTCTTCTAGTACTTCAGCACAATTTTCGGAATCCTTACTTTCATGGAAGACATTAAAAAGATGAAGCATATGAGGCACCCTCAATTCCATTTTTTTGCAATTTTTTTAAAGATTAAACTAGTGATAAAACAAGAAACAAAAAGATTGGATTGCAAGATCTAAAGATATACCTTCAAGCACTCACCTCCCCGGCAACGGCGCCAGAAAAGAGCTTGATGTCTACTACGCAACCTTCTTCTTGTAGACGTTGTTGGTCCTCCAAGTGCAGAGGTTTGTAGGACAGTAGTAAATTTCCCTCAAGTGGATGACCTAAGGTTTATCAATCCGTGGGAGGCGTAGGATGAAGATGGTCTCTCTCAAACAACCCTCCAACCAAATAACAAAGAGTCTCTTGTGTCGCCAACACACCCAATACAATGGTAAATTGTATAGGTGCACTAGTTCGGCGAAGAGATGGTGATACAAGTGCAATATGGATGGTAGATATAGGTTTTTGTAATTTGATCATATAAAGCAGCAAGGTAGCAAGTGGTAAAACTGAGCGTAAATGGTATTGCAATTCTAGGAAACAAGGCCTAAGGTTCATACTTTCACTAGTGCAAGTTCTCTCAACAATAATAACATAGCTGGATCATATAACTATCCCTCAACATGCAACAAAGAGTCACTCCAAAGTCACTAATAGCGGAGAACAAACGAAGAGATTATTGTAGGGTATGAAACCACCTCAAAGTTATCCTTTCTGATCGATCTATTCAAGAGTTCGTAGTAAAATAACACGAAGCTATTCTTTCTGTTTGATCTATCATAGAGTTCATACTAGAATAACACCTTAAGACACAAATCAACCAAAACCCTAATGTCACCTCAAGTATCCGTGGGCATGATTATACGATATGCATCACACAATCTCAGATTCATCTATTCAACCAACACAAAGTACTTCAAAGAGTGCCCCAAAGTTTCTACCGGAGAGTGAAGACGAAAACGTGTGCCAACCCCTATGCATAGATTCCCAAGGTCACGGTACCCGCAAGTTGATCACCAAAACATACATCACGTGAATCAATAGAATACCCCATTGTCACCACGGGCATCCCACGCAAGACATACATCAAGTGTTCTCAAATCCTTAAAACTCAATCCGATAAGATAACTTCAAAGGGAAAACTCAATCCATTACAAGAGAGTGGAGGGGGAGAAACATCATAAGATCCAACTATAATAGCAAAGCTCGCGATACAAATCAAGAACATGACAGAGAGAGAGAGATCAAACACATAGCTACTGGTACATACCCTCAGCCCCAAGGGTGAACTACTCCCTCCTCATCATGGAGAGCGCCGGGATGATGAATATGGCCATCGGTGATGGATTGCCCCTCCGGCAGGGTGACAGAACAGGATCCTGAGAGGTTTTTGGTGGCTACAGAGGCTTGCGGCAGCGGAACTCCTGATCTATTATGCTCCTCGATGATTTCAGGGTATATGGATATATATATATATATAGGCGAAAGAAGTCGGTCAGGGGAGCCACAAGGGGCCCACGAGGGTGGGGGCACGCCCAGGGGGTAGGGCGCGCCCTGGACCCTCGTGGCCACCTTGTTGCTTCCCTAACGTCTACTCCAAGTCTCTTGGATTGCGTTTGTTCCAAATATAATTCTCCCGAAGGTTTCATTCCGTTTGGACTCTGTTTGATATTCCTTTTCTGCGAAACACTGAAATAGGCAAAAAAAACAACAATTTGGGTTGGGCCTCCGGTTAATAGGTTAGTCCCAAAACTATAATAAAAGTGTATACCAAAGCCCATTAAACATCCAAAACAGATAATATAATAGCATGGAACAATCAAAAATTATATATATGGTTGAGACGTATCAGGGATACAAAGAGTTTGCAATCCCATCTCGGTGAGACCGAGATCCCTATCGGTGACACCGAAGTGATTAGGGTTTGTGGCAGCGGCTATGTCAAAAGAACTCGGCGGCGCCGGATATATCAAATCGGTGGGGCCAAGTTTGACTTTAGGTTTAGGACATATGTGGAAATGAGAAAGTGGTGAGGGTTTTTGGAGCATATCGCTAAGCATTTTGAGCAAGTAAGCCATTAAGCAACACGTCATCCCCTTTTAATAGTATTGGCTTTGCTATGGACTCAATGTGATCTTGGATCACTTAAATGTAAATGTAGAGTCTTGAGCTTGTTGCCAATATGTGTCCTTAGCATTTTGACGGGTCCACATCTCTAGTCCATGCCATGCCAATCATTGAACTTTCTGAAATGATCATCTTGAAAGAGTATTAGCTCAATGAGCTATATGTTGTTAAGAATTACCAAAACCACCCAGGGATTAGTTGAACTTTAAACAGGCGGTCCCGCCGAGCTGGAGGAAGAAGACGAGAAATTGAAGGTGCATCCTGACCGTTGGATATAAATCTAACGACTGTGGAAGAAAGAATCATTTGTTGACTAAGTTGACAACACCTTGCATAGCCTTGGTGTTGGGGAACGTAGCATGCAATTTCCAAAAAATTCCTACGATCACGCAAGATCTATCTAGGAGATGCATAGTGACGAGAGAGGGAGAGTGTGTCCATGTACCCTCATAGACCGAAAGCGGAAGCGTTAGTTAACGCGGTTGATGTAGTCGAACGTCTTCACGATCCAACTGATCCAAGTACCGAACATATGGCACCTCCGTGTTCAGCACACGTTCAGCTCGATGACGTCCCTCGAACTCTTGATCTAGGAGAGGGTCGAGGGAGAGTTCCGTTAGCACGATGATGTAGTGACGGTGTTGACGATCTGATCCGCGCAGGGCTTCGCCTAAGCACTACGACGCTATGACCGGAGGAGTAAACTATGGAAGGGGGCACTGCACACGGCTAAGCGAAATCTTAGTGTGCCTTTGGGGTGCCCCCTGGCCACGTATATAAACGAGGGGGAGAAGGAGGCCGGTGGCCAAGGAGGACGCGCCAAGGGGGGAGTCCTACTTGGACTCCTAGTCCAAGTAGGATCCGGCCCCCCTCCTTCCAATCAATGGAGAAGGGAAAGGGGAAGGGAGAAAGGGAGAAGGAAAGAGGGGGGCCACACCCCTCCCCTTGTCCAATTCGTATTGGGGCAAGGGGGCGCGCGCCACCTCCTGTGGCCTGCCTCCTCTCCTCCACTATGGCCCAATAGGCCCATTAACTTTCCCGGAGGGGTCCTGGTAACTTCCCGGTACTCCGAAAAATCCCCGATCTTCTTCAGAACCATTCCGGTGTCCGTATATAACCTTCCATGTTGGGGAACGTTGCAGAAAATTAAAAAATTTCCTACGGTTTCACCAAGATCCATCTATGAGTTCATCTAAGCAACGAGTGATAGGAGTGCATCTACATACCCTTGTAGATCGCGAGCAGAAGCGTTCAAGAGAACGGGGATGATGGAGTCGTACGCGCCGTGATCCAAATCACCGATGACCAAGTGCTGAACGGACAGCACCTCCGCGTTCAACACACGTACTGAGCGGATGACGTCTCCTCCTTCTTGATCCAGCAAGGGGGAAGGAGAGGTTGAGGAAGAAGGCTCCAGCAGCAGCACGACGGCATGGTGGTGGTGGAGATGCAGTACTCCGGCAGGGCTTCGCCAAGCAACTTTGGGAGGAGGAAGAGGTGTAGCAAGGGGAGGGAGGCGCCAAGACTCAGGGGTGCGGCTGCCCTCCCTCTCCCCTACTTTATGTAGGCCCCCAGGGGGGCGCCGGCCCTGGAGATGGGAATCTCCTAAGGGGCGGCGGCCAGGGGGGGTGGAGTGCCCCCCAAGGCAAGTGGTGCGCCCCCCCCCCCACCCTAGGGTTTCCAACCCTAGGCGCAGGGGGGCCCAAGGGGGGCGTACCAGCCCACTAGGGGCTGGTTCCCCTCCCACTTCAGCCCACGGGGCCCTCCAGGTAGGTGGCCCCACCCGGTGGACCCACGGGACCCTTCCGGTGGTCCCGGTACAATACCGGGTGACCCCGAAACTTTCCCGATGGCCGAAACAGCACTTCCTATATATAAATCTTCACCTCCGGACTATTCCGGAACTCCTCGTGACATCCGGGATCTCATCCGGGACTCCGAACAACATTTGGTAATCACATACAAGTCTTCCTAATAACCCTAGTGTCATCGAACCTTAAGTGTGTAGACCCTACAGGTTCGGGAATCATGCAGACATGACCGAGACAGCTCTCCGGCCAATAACTAACAGCGGGATCTGGATACCCATGTTGGCTCCCACATGTTCCACGATGATTTCATCGGATGAACCATGATGTCGAGGATTCAATCAACCCCGTATAGAATTCCCTTTGTCAATCAGTACGTTACTTGCCCGAGACTCGATCGTCGATATCCCAATACCTCGTTCAGTCTCGTTACCGGCAAGTCACTTTACTTGTACCATAATGCATGATCCTGTGACCAAACACTTGGTCACTTTGAGCTCATTATGATGATGCATTACCGAGTGGGCCCAGAGATACCTCTCCGTCATACGGAGTGACAAATCCCAGTCTCGATCCGTGTCAACCCAACAGACACTTTCGGAGATACCTGTAGTGCACCTTTATAGGCACCCAGTTACGTTGTGACGTTTGGTACACCCAAAGCACTCCTACGGTATCCGGGAGTTACATGATCTCATCGTCTAAGGAAAAGATACTTGACATTGGAAAAGCTCTAGCAAAATGAACTACACGATCTTGTGCTATGCTTAGGATTGGGTCTTGTCCATCACATCATTCTCCTAATGATGTGATCTCGTTGTTAACGACATCTAAGGTCCATAGTCAGGAAACCATGACTATCTGTTGATCAACGAGCTAGTCAACTAGAGGCTTACTAGGGACATATTATGGTCGATGTATTCACACGCGTATTACGATTTCCGGATAATACAGTTACAGCATGAATAAAGACAATTATCATGAACAAGGAAATATAATAATAATCCTTTTATTATTGCCTCTAGGGCATATTTCCAACAGTCTCCCACTTGCACTAGAGTAAATAATCTAGTTACATTGTGATGAATCGAACACCCATAGAGTTCTCGTGTTGATCATGTTTTGCTCGCGAGAGAGGTTTAGTCAACGGATCTGCGACATTCAGATCTGTATGTACTTTGCAAATATCTATGTCTCCATCTTGAACATTTTCACGGATGGAGTTGAAACGACGCTTGATGTGCCTGGTCTTCTTGTGAAACCTGGGCTCCTTGGCAAGGGCAATAGCTCCAGTGTTGTCACAGAAGATTTTGATCGGCCCCTACGCATTGGGTATGACTCCTAGGTCGGTGATGAACTCCTTCACCCAAATTTCTTCATGCGCTGCCTCCGAGGCTGCCATGTACTCCGCTTCACATGTAGATCCCGCCACGACGCTCTGCTTGCAGCTGCACCAGCTTACTGCTCCACCATTCAACATATACACGTATCCGGTTTATGACTTAGAGTCATCCAGATCTGTGTCGAAGCTAGCATCGACGTAACCCTTTACGACGAGCTCTTCGTCACCTCCATAAACGAGAAACATGTCCTTTGTCCTTTTCAGGTACTTCAGGATATTCTTGACCGCTGTCCAGTGTTCCTTGCCGGGATTACTTTGGTACCTTCCTACCAAACTTACGGCAAGGTTTACATCAGGTCTGGTACACAGCATGGCATACATAATAGATCCTATGGCTGAAGCATAGGGGATGACACTCATCTCTTCTTTATCTTTTGCCGTGGTCGGGCATTGAGCCGAGCTCAATCTCACACCTTGCAATACAGGCAAGAACCCTTTCTTGGACTGATCCATTTTGAACTTCTTCAAAATCTTATCAAGGTATGTGCTTTGTGAAAGACCTATGAGGCGTCTCGATCTATCCCTATAGATCTTGATGCCTAATATGTAAGCAGCTTCTCCAAGGTCCTTCATTGAAAAACACTTATTCAAGTAGGCCTTAATGCTGTCCAAAAGTTCTATATCATTTCCCATCAAGAGTATGTCATCTACATATAATATGAGAAATGCTACAGAGCTCCCACTCACTTTCTTGTAAATGCAGGCTTCTCCATAAGTCTGCATAAACCCAAACGCTTTGATCATCTCATCAAAGCGAATGTTCCAACTCCGAGATGCTTGCACCAGCCCATAAATGGATCGCTGGAGCTTGCATACTTTGTTAGCATTCTTAGGATCGACAAAACCTTCCGGCTGCATCATATACAGTTCTTCCTTAAGATGTCCGTTAAGGAATGCCGTTTTGACGTCCATCTGCCATATCTCATAATCATAGTATGCGGCAATTGCTAACATGATTCGGACGGACTTCAGCTTCGCTACGGGAGAGAATGTCTCATCGTAGTCAACCCCTTGAACTTGTCGATAACCCTTAGCGACAAGTCGAGCTTTATAGATGGTAACATTACCATCCGCGTCCGTCTTCTTCTTAAAGATCCATTTGTTTTCTATCGCTCGCCGATCATCGGGCAAGTCTGTCAAAGTCCATACTTTGTTTTCATACATGGATTCTATCTCGGATCGCATGGCTTCAAGCCATTTGTTGGAATCTGGGCCCGCCATCGCTTCTTCATAGTTCGAAGGTTCACCGTTGTCTAACAACATGATTTCCAAGACAGGGTTGCCGTACCACTCTGGTGCGGAACGTGTCCTTGTGGACCTACGAAGTTCAGTAGCAACTTGATCCGAAGTACCTTGATCATCATCATTATTTTCCTCTCCAGTTGGTGTAGGCATCACAGGAACATTTTCCTGAGCTGCACTACTTTCCTGTTCAAGAGGTAGTACTTCATCGAGTTCTACTTTCCTCCCACTTACTTCTTTCGAGAGAAACTCTTTTTCCAGAAAGGATCCGTTCTTGGCAACAAAGATCTTGCCCTCGGATCTTAAGTAGAAGGTATACCCAATGGTTTCCTTAGGGTATCCTATGAAGACGCATTTTTCCGACTTGGGTTCGAGCTTTTCAGGTTGAAGTTTCTTGACATAAGCATCGCATCCCCAAACTTTTAGAAACGACAGCTTAGGTTTCTTCCCAAACCATAATTCATACGGTGTCGTCTCAACGGATTTAGACGGTGCCCTATTTAAAGTGAATGTAGCTGTCTCTAGAGCGTATCCCCAAAATGATAGCGGTAAATCGGTAAGAGACATCATAGACCGCACCATATCCAATAGAGTGCGATTACGACGTTCGGACACACCGTTACGCTGAGGTGTTCCAGGCGGCGTGAGTTGTGAAACGATTCCACATTTCCTTAAGTGTGTACCAAATTCGTGACTTAAATATTCTCCTCCACGATCTGATCGTAGGAACTTTATCTTTCGGTCACGTTGATTCTCTACCTCATTCTGAAATTCCTTGAACTTTTCAAAGGTCTCAGACTTGTGTTTCATTAAGTAGACATACCCATATCTACTCAAGTCATCAGTGAGAGTGAGAACATAACGATATCCTCCGCGAGCCTCAACGCTCATTGGACCGCACACATCGGTATGTATGATTTCCAATAAGTTGGTTGCTCGCTCCATTGTTCCGGAGAACGGAGTCTTGGTCATTTTGCCCATGAGGCATGGTTCGCATGTGTCAAATGATTCATAATCGAGAGACTCTAAAAGTCCATCAGCATGGAGCTTCTTCATGCGCTTGACACCAATGTGACCAAGGCGGCAGTGCCACAAGTATGTGGGACTATCGTTATCAACTTTACATCTTTTGGTATTCACACTATGAATATGTGTAACATTACGCTCGAGATTCATTAAGAATAAACCATTGACCATCGGGGCATGACCATAAAACATATCTCTCATATAAATAGAACAACCATTATTCTCGGATTTAAATGAGTAGCCATCTCGTATCAAACGAGATCCAAATACAATGTTCATGCTCAAACTTGGCACTAAATAACAATTATTAAGGTTTAAAACTAACCTCGTAGGTAAATGTAGAGGTAGCGTGCCGACGGCGATAACATCGACCTTGGAACCATTCCCGACGCGCATCATCACCTCGTCCTTCGCCAGTCTCCGCTTATTCCGCAGCTCCTGCTGTGAGTTACAAATATGAGCAACGGCACCGGTATCAAATACCCAGGAGTTACTACGAGTACTGGTAAGGTACACATCAATTACATGTATATCACATATACCTTTAGTGTTGCCGGCCTTCTTGTCCGCTAAGTATTTGGGGCAGTTCCGCTTCCAGTGACCCTTCCCTTTGCAATAAAAGCACTCAGTCTCAGGCTTGGGTCCATTCTTTGACTTCTTCCCGGCAACTGGCTTACCGGGCGCGGCAACATCCTTGCCGTCCTTCTTGAAGTTCTTCTTACCCTTGCCCTTCTTGAACTTGGTGGTTTTATTGACCATCAACACTTGATGTTCTTTCTTGATTTCTACCTCTGCCGACTTCAGCATTGAAAATACTTCAGGAATAGTTTTCACCATCCCCTGCATATTGTAGTTCATCACAAAGCTCTTGTAGCTTGGTGGGAGCGACTGAAGGATTCTGTCAATGACCGCCTCGTCCGGGAGGTTAATGTCCAGCTGGGACAGGCGGTTGTGCAACCCAGACATTTTGAGTATGTGCTCACTGACAGAACTATTTTCCTCCATCTTACAACTATAGAACTTGTCGGAGACTTCATATCTCTCGACCCGGGCATGAGCTTGGAAAACCATTTTCAGCTCCTCGAACATCTCATATGCTCCGTGTTGCTCAAAACGCTTTTGGAGCCCCGGTTCTAGGCTGTAAAGCATGCCGCACTGAACGAGGGAGTAATCATCAGCACGTGACTGCCAAGCGTTCATAACGTCTTGGTTCTCTGGGATGGGTGCTTCACCTAGCGGTCCATCTAGGACATATGCTTTCTTGGCAGCTATGAGGATGATCCTCAGGTTCCGGACCCAGTCCGTATAGTTGCTGCCATCATCTTTCAGCTTGGTTTTCTCTAGGAACGCGTTGAAGTTCATGTTGACATGAGCGTTGGCCATTTGATCTACAAGACATATTTGCAAAGGTTTTAGACTAAGTTCATGATAATTAAGTTCATCTAATCAAATTATTTCAATGAACTCCCACTCAGATTAGACATCCCTCTAGTCATCTAAGTGTTACACGATCCGAGTCGACTAGGCCGTGTCCGATCATCACGTGAGACGGACTAGTCATCATCGGTGAACATCTCCATGTTGATCGTATCTTCCATACGACTCATGTTCGACCTTTCGGTCTCTGTGTTCCGAGGCCATGTCTGTACATGCTAGGCTCGTCAAGTTAACCCTAAGTGTTTTTGCATGTGTAAAACTGTCTTACACCCGTTGTATGTGAACGTAAGAATCTATCACACCCGATCATCACGTGGTGCTTCGAAACGACGAACTTTAGCAACGGCGCACAGTTAGGGGAGAACACTTTCTTGAAATTGTTATAAGGGATCATCTTATTTACTACCGTCGTTCTAAGTAAACAAGATGCATAAACATAATAAACATCACATGCAATTATATAGTAGTGACATGATATGGCCAATATCATATAGCTCCTTTGATCTCCATCTTCGGGGCTCCATGATCATCTTCGTCACCGGCATGACACCATGATCTCCATCATCATGATCTCCATCATCGTGTCTTCATGAAGTTGTCACGCCAACGACTACTTCTACTTCTATGGCTAACGCGTTTAGCAATAAAGTAAAGTAATTTACATGGCGTTCTTCAATGACACGCAGGTCATACAAAAAATAAAGACAACTCCTATGGCTCCTGCCGGTTGTCATACTCATCGACATGCAAGTCGTGATTCCTATTACAAGAACATGATCTCATACATCACAATATATCATTCATCATTCATCACAACTTTTGGCCATATCACATCACAAGGCAATTGCTGCAAAAACAAGTTAGACGTCCTCTAATTGTTGTTGCATCTTTTACGTGGCTGCAATAGGGTTCTAGCAAGAACGTTTTCTTACCTACGAAAAAGCCACAACGTGATTTGTCAACTTCTATTTACCCTTCATAAGGACCCTTTTCGTCGAATCCGCTCCAACTAAAGTGGGAGAGACAGACACCCGCTAGCCACCTTATGCAACTAGTGCATGTCAGTCGGTGGAACCTGTCTCACGTAAGCGTATGTGTAAGGTCGGTCCGGGCCGCTTCATCCCACAATACCGCTGAAGCAAGATAAGACTAGTAGCGGCAAGAAAGTTGACAACATCTACGCCCACAACAAATTTGTGTTCTACTCGTGCAATAGAGAACTACGCATAGACCTAGCTCATGATGCCACTGTTGGGGAACGTTGCAGAAAATTAAAATTTTTCCTACGGTTTCACCAATATCCATCTATGAGTTCATTTAAGCAACGAGTGATAGTAGTGCATCTACATACCCTTGTAGATCGCGAGCGGAAGCGTTCAAGAGAACGGGGATGATGGAGTCGTACTCGCCGTGATCCAAATCACCGATGACCAAGTGCTGAACGGACAGCACCTCCGCGTTCAACACACGTACGGAGCGGATGACGTCTCCTCCTTCTTGATCCAGCAAGGGGGAAGGAGAGGTTGAGGAAGAAGGCTCCAGTAGCAGCACGACGGCGTGGTGGTGGTGGAGATGCAGTACTCCGGCAGGGCTTCGCCAAGCAACTGCGGGAGGAGGAAGAGGTGTAGCAGGGGGAGGGAGGCGCCAAGACTCAGGGTGCGGCTGCCCTCCCTCCCCCCTCCTTTATATAGGCCCCCAGGGGGGGCGCCGGCCCTGGAGATGGGAATCTCCCAAGGGGGCGGCGGCCAGGGGGGTGGAGTGCCCCCCAAGGCAAGTGGTGCGCCCCCCACCCTAGGGTTTCCAACCATAGGCGCAGGGGTGGCCCAAGGGGGGGCGCACCAGCCCACTAGGGGCTGGTTCCCCTCCCACTTCAGCCCACGGGGCCCTCCGGGATAGGTGGCCCCACCCGGTGGACCCCCGGGACCCTTCCGGTGGTCCCGGTACAATACCGGGTGACCCCGAAACTTTCCCGATGGCCGAAACAGCACTTCCTATATATAAATCTTCACCTCCGGACTATTCCGGAACTCCTCGTGACGTCCGGGATCTCATCCGGGACTCCGAACAACATTCGGTAATCACATACAAGTCTTCCTAATAACCCTAGCGTCACCGAACCTTAAGTGTGTAGACCCTACGGGTTCGGGAATCATGCAGACATGACCGAGACAGCTCTCCGGCCAATAACCAACAGCGGGATCTGGATACCCATGTTGGCTCCCACATGTTCCACGATGATTTCATCGGATGAACCACGATGTCGAGGATTCAATCAACCCCGTATACAATTCCCTTTGTCAATCGGTACGTTACTTGCCCGAGACTCGATCGTCGGTATCCCAATACCTCGTTCAGTCTCGTTACCGGCAAGTCACTTTACTCGTACCGTAATGCATGATCCCGTGACCAAACACTTGGTCACTTTGAGCTCATTATGATGATGCATTACCGAGTGGGCCCAGAGATACCTCTCCGTCATACGGAGTGACAAATCCCAGTCTCGATCCGTGTCAACCCAACAAACACTTTCGGAGATACCTGTAGTGCACCTTTATAGTCACCCAGTTACGTTGTGACGTTTGGTACACCCAAAGCACTCCTACGGTATCCGGGAGTTACACGATCTCATGGTCTACGGAAAAGATACTTGACATTGGAAAAGCTCTAGCAAAACGAACTACACGATCTTGTGCTATGCTTAGGATTGGGTCTTGTCCATCACATCATTCTCGTAATGATGTTATCTCGTTGTCAACGACATCTAAGGTCCATAGTCAGGAAACCATGACTATCTGTTGATCAACAAGCTAGTCAACTAGAGGCTTACTAGGGACATATTATGGTCTATGTATTCACACGTGTATTATGATTTCCAGATAATACAATTACAGCATGAATAAAGACAATTATCATGAACAAGGAAATATAATAATAATCCTTTTATTATTGCCTCTAGGGCATATTTCCAACATTCCAATATATTAATCTTTACCTCTCAGCCATTTCGAGACTCCTCGTCATGTTCGTGATCTCATCCGGGACTCTAAACAAACTTCGTCATCAAAAACACATAACTCATAATACAAATCGTCATCGAACGTTAAGCATGCAGACCCTACGGGTTCGAGAACTATGTAGACATGATCGAGACACATCTTCGATCAATAACCAATAGCGAAACCTGGATGCTGATACGTCTCCAACGTATCTATAATTTTTTATTGCTCCATGCTACTTTATCTACTGTTTTGGACTATATTGGGCTTTATTTTCCACTTTTATATTACATTACTTTTGGGACTAACCTATTAACCGAAGGCCTAGCCCAGAATTGTTGTCTTTTTGCCTTTTTCAGTATTTCGAAGAAACAGAATATCAAACGGAGTTCAAAAAGAATGAAACCTTCGGGATCGTGATTTTCCAACCGAACGTGATCTAGGAGACTTGGACCCTACTCCAAGAAGTCTCCAAGGAGGTCACGAGGGTGTAGGGCGCGCCCCCCTGGGCGCGCCCCCCTACCTCGTGGGCCCCTCGGAGCGCCACCGAGGTACTCCTTCCTCCTATAGATACCTACGTATCCCCGAACGATCAGAACAGGAGCCAAAAACCTAATTCCACCGCCGCAACCTTCTGTATCCACAAGATCCCATCTTGGGGCCTGTTCTGGAGCTCCGCCGGAGGGGGCATCCACCATGGAGGGCTTCTACATCATCACCATAGCCCCTCCGATGAAGTGTGAGTAGTTTACTTTAGACCTTCGGGTCCATAGCTAGTATCTTGATGGCTTCTTCTCTCTTTTTGGATCTCAATACAATGTTCTCCCCCTCTCTCATGGAGATCTATTCGATGTAATCTTCTTTTTGCGGTGTGTTTGTTGAGACCGATGAATTGTGGGTTTCTGATCCAGTATTATCTATGGAAAATATTTGATTCTTCTCTGAATTCTTTTATGTATGATTGAGTTATCTTTGCAAGTCTCTTCGAATTATCCTTTTTGGTTTGGCCAACTAGATTGGTAGTTCTTGCAATGGGAGAAGTGCTTAGCTTTGGGTTCAATCTTGTGGTGTCCTTACCCAGTGACAGAAGGAGCAGCAAGGCACGTATTGTATTGTTGCCATCGAGGATAACAAGATGGGGTTTTTATCATATTGCATGAATTTATCCCTCTACATCATGTCATCTTGCTTACGGCATTACTCTGTTTTTAACTTAATACTCTAGATGCATGCTGGATAGCGGTCGATGAGTGGAGTAATAGTAGTAGATGCAGAATCGTTTCGATCTATTTGTTTTGGACGTGATGCCTATATACATGATCATTGCCTAGATATACTCATAACTATGCTCAATTCTGTCAATTGCTTAACAGTAATTTGTTCACCCACCGTAGAATACTTATGCTCTTGAGAGAAGCCACTAGTGAAACCTATGGCCCCCGGGTCTATTCTCATCATATCAATCTATATCACTTTATTTACTTGCTTTGTTTTTACTTTGCCTTTACTTTTTACTTTGCATCTACCTATCAAAAATACCAAAAATATTATCTCTATCAGATCTCACTCTCGTAAGTGTCCGTGAAGGGATTGACAACCCCTAAGCGTTGGTTGCGAGTTGCTATCGTTTTGTGTAGGTACGAGGGACTTGTGTGTGGTCTCCTACTAGATTGATACCTTGGTTCTCAAAAACTGAGGGAAATACTTACGCTACTTTACTGCATCATCCTCTCCTCTTCGGCGAAATCCAACGCAGTGCTCAAGAGGTAGCAAGAAGAATTTCTGGCGCCGTTGCCGGGGAGTCTCACGCAAGCAAGTCAACCATACCAAGTACCCATCGCAATCCCTATCTCTCGCATTACATTATTTGCCATTTGCATCTCGTTTTCCTCTCCCCCACTTCACCCTTGCCATTTTATTCGCCCTTCTTCCGTTCGATCTTATGTTTGCTTGTACCTTCTTTTTGCTTGCATCTTCGCTTGCTAAAATTTTATGGATCCTCATCCGCTTGCCAATCTTTTTAAGAGATCCAATTATGATGAACCAATTGCTAGTGAGTTTTGTGCACTAGATTATCTTTATGAAGTTTTGCTTGAAATTCGTGAATCTAGAAATTGTAATGAAGTACTTTATGAAGAGATTCATGATAACTCTTTGAATAAAAAGCATGGTTGCATTTATTTTACTATAAGTTCTCTTGATGACAATTGTGCTAATAATATGCAAAACCCTAAGCTTGGGGATGCTAGTTTTGCTATGTCTACTATTTGTTGCAATGATCACGATTGGGGTGATTCTTCTTATGATCATGAAAAATTATTTAATCCCCATGATGAATATGAGATTGAAAATATTGTTTGCAATGATATTAAAAGTGGGTTTGGAAGAGTGTCAACTTTAGATCCCACATATTTGGAGAATGTTCAATCTTATGAATTTTTTTATGAAAGTGGGTTTGGAGAGGTCATGACTTTAGTTAATGATAATCCCACTTTGGAAGAGTGTCAACTTCGCATGCATGTGGATCGTGTTGAGAATATGTTTGGTGATAGATATTTTGTTGAATTTGCCTATGATACTACATGTAATTATTATGAGAGAGGAAAATATGGTTGTAGAAATTTTTATCTTGTTAAATTACCTCTCGTCATGTTGAGATTGCTATCGTCTCTTTCTTCTTCCTTGCTTATGCTAGTTTTTGCTTGCCTTGCAAATTTGTTTGCTTATAATATGCCTATGCATAGGAAGTATTTTAGACTTAGATGTGTTTGTCACGTGTTTCATGATGCTCTCTTTGTGTTTCAATTCTTGTCTTTCATGTGAGCATCATTAAAATCTCAATGCCTAGCTAAAAAGGCTTTAAAGAAAAGCGCTTGTTGGGAGGCAACCCAATTTTATTTTGTGTTTTTTGTTTTTGCATCTGTTTAGGTATAAATAATCCATCTACCTTCTGTTTGGATGTGGTTTTATGTTTTAATTAGTGTTTGTGCCAAGTAGAACCTATAGGATAACCTACGATGATAGTTGATTTGATTCTGCTGAAAAACAGAAACTTTGCGTGCACGAATTTAGTTATGATAAATCACAGGAACGTGCTTTTGCGTTGATTCTTTTTGCTGATGATCAATAAATAAATTTTCCAGGACTTCCTATTTTGGTAGAATTTTTAGAGTTCCATAAGTTTGCGTTAGTTACAGATTGCTACAGACTGTTCTGTTTTTGACAGATTCTGTTTTCGTGTGTTGTTTGCTTATTTTGATGAATCTATGGCTAGTAAATTAGTTTATAAACCATAGAGAAGTTGGAATACAGTAGGTTTAACACCAATATAAATAAATAATGAGTTCATTACAGTACCTTGAAGTAGTCTTTTCTTTTCTCTCTCTAACGGAGCTCACGAGATTTCTGTTGAGTTTTGTGTTGTGAAGTTTTCAAGTTTTGGGTGAATCTTTTGATGGATTATGGAACAAAGAGTGGCAAGAGCCTAAGCTTGGGGATGCCCATGGCACCCCCAAGATAATCCAAGGACACCAAAAATTTGAAGCTTGGGGATGCCCCGGAAGGCATCCCCTCTTTCGTCCACTTCCATCGGTAATTTACTTGGAGCTATATTTTTATTCACCAACATGATATGTGTTTTGCTTGGAGCGTCTTGTATTATTTGTGTCTTTTCTTGTTAGTTTACCACAATCATCCTTGCTGTATACATCTTTTGAGAGAGCCATACATGATTTGGAATTTGTTAGAATACTCTATGTGCTTCACTTATATCTTTTGAGCTTGATAGTTTTGCTCATAGTACTTCACTTATATCTTTTGAGCGTGATAATTTTTGCTCTAGTGCTTCACTTAGATCTTTTAGAGCACGGTGGTGGATTTGTTTTAAAGAAACTATTAATCTCTCATTCTTCACTTAGATTATTTTGAGAGTCTTTAATAGCATGGTAATTTGCTTAATGTTAATATACTTGGTGTTCAAGATATGTGAAACTTTCTTTTGAGTGCGTTGAATACTAAGATAAGTTTGATGCTTGATAATTGTTTTGAGATATGGAGGTGATAATATCAAAGTCGTGCTAGTTGGGTGATTATGAATTTGAGAAATACTTATGTTGAAGTTTGCAAATCCCGTAGCATGCACGTATGGTTAAAGTTGTGTAACAAATTTGAAACATGAAGTGTACCTGGCTTGTGCATCCTTATGAGTGGCGGTCGGGGACGAGCGATGGTCTTTTCCTACCAATCTATCCCCCTAGGAGCATGCATGTAGTACTTGAATTTTTGATGACTTCTAAATTTTTTCAATAAGTATATCAGTTCTTTTGACTAATGTTGAGTCCATGGATTATACGCACTCTCACCTTTCCGCCTTTGCTAGCCTCTTCGGTACCATGCATTGCCCTTTCTCACCTTGAGAGTTGGCGCAAACTTCGCCGGTGCATCCGAACCCCGTGATATGATATACTCTATCACACATAAACCTCCTTATATCTTCCTCAAAACAACCACCATACCTACCTATCATGGCATTTCCATAGCCATTCCGAGATATATTGCCATGCAACTTCCATCATCATCATGACATACATTACTTTTGTCATATTGCCATTGCATGATCATGTAGTTGACATCGTATTTGTGGCAAAGCCACCATGCATTATTTTCCATACATGTCACTTTTGATTTATTTCACCGTCCCGGTACACCGCCAGAGGCATTCATATAGAGTCATATCTTGTTCTAAGTTTCGAGTTGTAATCCTTGTGTTGTAATCAATAGAAGTGTGATGATCATCATTATTAGAGCATTGCCCAAATAAAAAAAGGAGAAAGGCAAAAAAAAGAAAGGCCCAAAAAAGGGGGGCAATGCTACTATCTCTTTTTCCACACTTGTGCTTCAAAGTAGCACCTTGTTCTTCATGTAGTGAGTCTCATATATTGTGCTTCAAAGTAGCACCTTGTTCCTCATGTAGTGAGTCTCATAAGTTGTCTTTTCATACTAGTGGGAATTTTTCATTATAGAACTTGGCTTGTATATTCCTACGATGTGCTTCCTCAAATGCCCTAGGTCTTCGTGAGCAAGTGAGTTGGATGCACACCCACTAGTTTTCTTTTGTTGAGCATTCATAGCTCTAGTGCATCCGTTGCATGGCAATCCCTACTCCTCATGTTGACATCAATTGATGGGCATCTCCATAGCCCGTTGATTAGCCTCGTCAATATGAGACTTTCTCCTTTTTTGTCTTCTCCACACAATCCCCATCATCATATTCTATTCCACCCATAGTGCTATATCCATGGCTCACACTCATGTATTGCGTGAAGGTTGAAAAAGTTTGAGATTATTTAAGTATGAAACAATTGCTTGGTTTGTCATCGGGGGTATAGAAGTTGGGAACATCTTCGTGTGACGAAAATGAAGCATAGCCTAACAATATGATTTTGTAGGGATGAACTTTTTTTTGCCATGTTATTTTGAGAAGATATGATTGCTTTGATTAGTATGCTTGAAGTATTATTATTTTTGTATCAATATGAACTTTTGTCTTGAATCTTTTGGGTCTGAATATTCATATCACAATTAAGAAGATTTACATTGAAATTATGCCAAAGTATCACTCCGCATAAAAAATTCTTTTTTATCATTTACCTACTCGAGGACGAGAAGGAATTAAGCTTGGGGACGCCTGATACGTGTCCAACGTATCTATAATTTTTTATTGCTCCATGCTACTTTATCTACTGTTTTGGACTATATTGGGCTTTATTTTCCACTTTTATATTACTTCTAGGACTAACCTATTAACCAGAGGCCCAGCCCAGAATTGCTGTTTTTTGCCTATTTCAGTGTTTCGAAGAAACGAAATATCAAACGGAGTCCAAACGGAATGAAACATTCGGGACGTGATTTTCCAACCGAATGTGATCTAGGAGACTTGGACCCTACTCCAAGAAGTGCTAGAGGCGGTCACGAGGGTGGAGGGCGCGCCCCCCTTCCTCGTGGGCCCCCTGACGCTCCATCGACGTACTCCTTCCTCCTATATATACCTACGTATCCCCGTACGATCAGAACAGGAGCCAAAAACCTAATTCCACCACCGCAACCTTCTGTATCCACGAGATCCCATCTAGGGGCCTATTCCAGAGCTCCGCCGGAGGGGGCATCCACCATGGAGGGCTTCTACATCATCACCATAGCCCCTCCGATGAAGTGTGAGTAGTTTACTTCAGACCTTCGGGTCCATAGCTAGTAGCTAGATGGCTTCTTCTCTCTTTTTGGATCTCAATACAATGTTCTCCCCCTCTCTCGTGGAGATCTATTCGATGTAATCTTGTTTTTGCGGTGTTTTTGTTGAGACCGATGAATTGTGGGTTTATGATCCAGTATTATCTATGGAAAATATTTGATTCTTCTCTGAATTCTTTTGTGTATGATTGAGTTATCTTTGCAAGTCTATTCGAATTATCCTTTTTGGTTTGGCCAACTAGATTGGTAGTTCTTGCAATGGGAGAAGTGCTTAGCTTTGGGTTCAATCTTGCGGTGTCCTTACCAAGTGACAGAAAGGGTTGCAAGGCACGTATTGTATTGTTGCCATCGAGGATAACAAGATGGGGTTTTTATCATATTGCATGAATTTATCCCTCTACATCATGTCATCTTGCTTATGGCGTTACTCTATTTTTAACTAAATACTCTAGATGCATGCTGGATAGCGGTCGATGAGTGGAGTAATAGTAGTAGATGCAGAATTGTTTCGATCTACTTGTTTTGGACGTGATGCATATATACATGATCATTGCCTAGATATACTCATAACTATGCTCAATTCTGTCAATTGCTCAAGATTAATTTGTTCAACCACCGTAGAATACTTATGCTCTTGAGAGAAGCCACTAGTGAAACCTATGGCTCTCGGGTCTATTCTCATCATATCAATCTATATCACTTTATTTACTTGCTTTGTTTTTACTTTGCCTTTACTTTTTACTTTGCATCTACCTATCAAAAATACCAAAAATATTATCTCTATCAGATCTCACTCTCGTAAGTGACCGTGAAGGGATTGACAACCCCTAAGCGTTGGTTGCGAGTTGCTATCGTTTTGTGTAGGTACGAGGGACTTGTGTGTGGTCTCCTACTGGATTGATACCTTGGTTCTCAAAAACTGAGGGAAATACTTACGCTAGTTTACTGCATCATCCTCTCCTCTTCGGGGAAATCCAACGCAGTGCTCAAGAGGTAGCAGATGCTCTTATTGGCTCCTACATATTCTATGAAGATCTTTATCGGTCAAACCGCACAACAACATACGTTGTTCCCTTTGTCATCGGTATGTTACTTGCCCGAGATTCGATCTTTATCGGTCAAACCGCACAACAACATTCGAGAAATATTTCCTTAGTCCTCTTAGGTAACTAAGGATAACTTTGACCGCTGTCCAGTGATCCACTCTTGGATCACTATCATACCCCCTTGCCAAACTCATGATAAGGTACACAGTATGTCTAGTACACAACATAGCGTACTTTATAGAACCTATGACTGAGGCATAGGGAATGACTTTCATTCTCTTTCTATCTTCTGCCGTGGTCAGGCTTTGAGTCTTACTCAACTTTACACCTTGTAATACAGGAAAGAACTCCTTCTTTGATTGATCCATTTTGAACTCTTTCAAAATCTTGTCAAGGTATGTACTGATTGAAAAATCTTATCAAGCGTCTTGATGTATCTCTGTAGATACTGATGCTCAATATGTAAGCAGCTTCACCGAGGTATTTCTTTGAAAAACTCCTTTCATACTCTCCTTTATGCTTTCCAGAAATTCTACATCATTTCCGATCAACAATATGTCATTCACATATACTAATCAGAAAAGTTGTAGTGCTCCCACTCACTTTCTTGTAAATACAGGCTTCTCCAAAAGTCTATATAAAACCATATGCTTTGATCACATTATCAAAGCATATATTCCAACTCCGAGAGGCTTGCACCAGTCCATAAATGGATCGCTGGAGCTTGCACACTTTGATAGCACCTTTTGGATCGACAAAACCTTTTGGTTGCATCATATACAACTCTTCTTTAAGAAATCAATTAAGGAATGCAGTTTTGACATCCATTTGCCAAATTTTGTAATCATAAAATGTGGCAATTGCTAACATGATTCGGACAGACTTAAGCATCGCTACGGGTGAGAAGGTCTCATCGTAGTCAACTCTATGAACTTGTCGAAAACCTTTCGCAACAAGTCGAGCTTTGTAGACAGTAATATTACCGTCAGCCTCAGTCTTCTTCTTGAAGATCCATTTATTTTCTATGGCGTACCGATCATCGAGCAAGTCCACCAAAGTCCACACTTTGTTCTCATACATGGATCCCATCTCAGATTTCATGGCCTCAAGCCATTTCGCGGAATCTGGGCTCATCATCGCTTCCTCATAGTTCGTAGGTTCGTCATGGTCAAGTAACATGACTTCCAGAATAGGATTACTGTACCACTCTGCTGCGGATCATGCTCTAGTTGACCTACAAGGTTTGGTAGTAACTTGATTTGAAGTTCTATGATCATCATCATTAGCTTCTTCACTAATTGGTGTAGTAATCACTCAAACTGATTTATGTGATAAACTACTTTCAAATTTGGGAGACGGTACAATTACCTCATCAAGTTCAACTTTCCTCCCACTCACTTCTTTCGAGAGAAACTCCTTCTCTAGAAAGGATCCATTCTTACCAATGAATATCTTGCCTTCAGATCTGTGATTAAATGTGTACCCAACAGTTTCCTTTTGGTATCCTATGAAGACGCATTTCTCCGATTTGGGTTCGAGCTTATCAGGTTGAAGCTTTCTCACACTAGCATCGCTGCCCCAAACTTTAAGAAACGACAACTTGGGTTTCTTGCCAAACCACAGTTCATATGGTGTCATCTCAACGGATTTTGACGGTGCCCTATTTAAAGTAAATGTAGTTGTCTGTAATGCATAACCCCAAAACGATAGTGGTAAATCGGTAAGAGACACCATAGATCGCACCATATCCAATAAAGTGTGATTACGACATTTGGACACACCATTACACTGTGGTGTTCCAGGTGGCGTGAGCTGTGAAACTATTCCACATTGTTTTAAATGAAGGCCAAGCTCGTAACTCAAATATTCTCTTCCACGATCAGATCGTAGAAACTTTATTTTCTTGTTACGATGATTCTCCACTTCACTCTGAAATTCTTTGAACTTTTCAAATGTTTTAGGCTTGTGTTTCATTAAGTAGATATACCCATATCTTCTCAAATCATATGTGAAGGTCAAAAAATAATGATACCCACCACAAGCATCAACACTCATTGGACCGCATACATCGGTATGTATTATTTCACAGTAGCTCGTTCCATTGTTCCGGAGAATGGAGTTTCGGTCATCTTGCCCATAAGGCATGGTTCGCAAGTATGAAATGATTCATAATCAAGTGATTCCAAAAGCCCATCAGCATGGAGTTTCTCCATGCGCTTTACACCTATATGACCTAAACAGCAGTGCCACAAATAAGTTGCACTATCATTATCAACTTTGCATCTTTTGGCATCAATATTATGAATATGTGTATCACTACGATCAAGATTCAATAAACCATCAACATTGGGTGTATGACCATAGAAGGTTTTATTCATGTAAACAGAATAACAATTATTCTCTGCTTTAAATGAATAATTGTATTGCAATAAACATGATCTAATCATATTCATGCTCAACGCAAACACCAAATAACATTTATTTAGGTTCAACACTAATCTCGAAAGTATAGGGAGTGTGAGATGATGATCATATCAATCTTGGAACCACTTCCAACACACGTCGTCACTTCACCCTCAACTAGTCTCTATTTATTCCGCAACTCCTGTTTTGAGTTACTAATCTTAGCAATCGAACAAGTATCAAATACCCAGGGGTTACCACGAGCACTAGTATGGTACACATCAATAACATGTATATCAAGAATACCTTTGTTCACTTTGCCATCCTTCTTATCCACCAAATATTTGGGGTAGTTCCGCTTCAAGTGACCATTTCCTTTGCAGTAGAAGCACTCAGTTTCAGGCTTAGGTCCAGCTTTAGTTTTCTTCACTGGAGTGACAACTTGTTTGCCATTCTTCTTGAAGTTCCCTTTCTTTCCCTTTGCCCTTTTCTTGAAACTAGTGATCTTGTTTAATCATCAACACTTGATGCTTTTTTTGATTTCTACCTTCGTCGATTTTAGCATTACAAAGAGCTCGGGAATCGCTTTTGTCATCCCTTGCACATTATAGTTCATCACAAAGTTCAAGTAACTTGGTGATGGTGACTAGAGAACTCTGTCAATCACTATCTTATGTGGAAGATTAACTCCCACTTGATTCAAGCGATTGTAGTACCCAGACATTCTAAGCACATGCTCACTAGTTGAGCTATTCCCCTCCATCTTTTAGGCGAAGTACTTGTCAGAGGGCTCATACCTCTCGACACGGGCATGAGTCTGAAATACCAATTTCAGCTCTTGGAACATCTCATATGCTTCGTGGCGTTCAAAACGTTTTTGAAGTCCCGGTTCTAAGCGGTAAAGCGTGATGCACTAAACTATCAAGTAGTCATCATATCGAGCTTGCAAAATGTTCATAACGTCTGCATCTGCTCCTGCAACAGGTTTGTCACCTAGCGGTGCATCAAGGACATAATTCTTATGTGCAGCAATGAGGATAAACCTCACATCACGGACCCCGTCCGCATCATTGCTACTATCATCTTTCAACTTAGTTTTCTCTAGGAACTTACCAAAAAACGTAGGGAAGCTACAACACGAGCTATTGATCTACAACATAATTTGCAAATACTATCAGGACTAAGTTCATGATAAATTAAAGTTCAATTAATCATATTACTAAAGAACTCCCACATAGATAGACATCCCTCAAGTCATCTAAATGATACGTGATCTAAATCAACTAAACCATGTCCGATCATCACGTGAGATGGAGTAGTTTTCAATGGTGAACATCTCTATGTTGATCATATCTACTATATGATTCACGTTTGACCTTTCGGTCTCAGTGTTCCGAGGCCATATCTGCTTATGCTATGCTCGTCAAGTTTAACCCGAGTATTCTGCAAGTGCAAAACCGGCTTGCACCCATTGTATGTGAATGTAGAGCTTATCACGCCCGATCATCACATGGTGTCTCGGCATGACGAACTATAGCGATGGTGCATACTCAGGGAGAACACTTATACCTTGAAATTTAGTCAGGGATCCTCTTATAATGCTACCGCCGTACTAAGAAAAATAAGATTGATAAAAGATAAACATCACATGCAATCAAAATATGTGACATGATATGGCCATCATCATCTTGTGCCTTTGATCTCTATCTCCAAAGCACTGTCATGATCTCCATCGTCACTGGCTTGACACCTTGATCTCCATCGTAGCATCATTGTCGTCTCGTCAACTATTGCTACTACGACTATCGCTACCGCTTAGTGATAAATTAAAGCAATTACATGGCGATCGCATTTCATACAATAAAGCGACAACCATATGGCTCCTACCAGTTGTTGATAACTCTGTTACAAAAGATGATCATCTCATACAACAATTTATATCTCATCATGTCTTGTCCATACACATCACAACAAGCCCTGCAAAAACAAGTTAGACATCCTCTACTTTGTTGTTGTAAGTTTTACGTGGCTGCTATGCGCTTCTAGCAAGAACTGTTCTTACCTACACATCAAAACCACAACGATTTTTCATCAAGTGTGTTGTTTTAACATTCAACAAGGACCGACCATAGTCGAACTCGATTCAACTAAAGTTGGATAAATAGACACCCGCCAGCCACCTGTGTGCAAAGCACATCGGGAGAACCTGTCCTATGAACGCGGTCATGTAATGTCGGTCCGAGCTACTTCATCCAACAATACAGCCGGATCAAAGTAAGACGTTGGTGGTAAGCAGTATGAATATTATCGCCCACAACTCTTTGTGTTCTACTCGTGCATATCATCTATCCATAGACCTGGCTCGGATACCACTGTTGGGGAATGTAGCATGCAATTTCAAAAAAATTCCTACGATCACGCAAGATCTATCTAGGAGATGCATAGCAACGAGAGAGGGAGAGCATGTCCATGTACCCTCGTATACCAAAAGCGGAAGCGTTAGTTAACGTGGTTGATGTAGTCGAACGTCTTCACGATCCAACCGATCCAAGTACCGAACGTACGACACCTCCGTGTTCAGCACACGTTCAGCTCGATGATGTCCCTCGAACTCTTGATCCAGTAGAGGGTCGAGGGAGAGTTCCATCAGCACGACGGCATGGTGATGGTGTTGATGACGTGATCCGCGTAGGGCTTTGCCTAAGCACTACGACGCTATGACCGGAGGACTAAACTGTGGAAGGGGCACCGCACACGGCTAAGAGAAATCTTGGTGTGCCTTTGGGTGCCCCCTGGCCACGTATATAAAGGAGGGTAAGGAGGAGGCTAGCGGCCAAGCAGGGCGCGCCAAGGGGGGAGTCCTACTTGGACTCCTGGTCAAAGTAGGATTTGCCCACCCCCCTCCTTCCAATCAACGGAGAGGGGAAAGGGCAAAGGAGAGAGGGAGAAGGAAAGAGGAGGGCCGCACCCCTCCCCTTGTACAATTCGGATTGTGGCAAGGGGGGTGCGCGCCACCTCCCGTGTCCTGCCTCCTCTCCTCGACTATGGCCCAATAACTTTCCCGGGGGGGGGGGTCCGGTAACCTCCCGGTACTTCGAAAAATCCCTGATCTTCTTCAAAACCATTCCGGTGTCCATATATAACCTTCCAATATATCAATATTTACCTCTCGACCATTTTGAGACTCCTCGTCATATCTGTGATCTCATCCGGGACTCCGAACAAACTTCGGTCATCAAAAACACATAACTCATAATACAAATCGTCATCGAACGTTAAGCGTGCGTACCCTACTGGTTCGAGAACTATGTAGACATGATTGAGACACATCTTCGATCAATAACCAATAGCGGAACCTGGATGCTCATATTGGCTCCTACATATTCTACGAAGATCTTTATCGGTCAAACCGCACAACAACATACGTTGTTCCCTTTGTCATCGGTATGTTACTTGCCTGAGATTCGATCATCCATATCATCATACCTAGTTCAATCTCGTTACCGGCAAGTATCTTTACTCGTTCCGTAATGCTTCATCCCGCAACTAACTCATTAGTCACACTGCTTGCAAGGCTTATAGTGATGAGCATTACCGAGAGGGCCCAGAGATACCTCTCTGATACACGGAGTGACAAATCCTAATCTTGATCTATGCCAACCCAATAAACACCTTCAGAAACACCTGTAGAGCATCTTTATAATCACCCAGTTATGTTGTGACGTTTGATAGCACACAAGGTGTTCCTCCGGTATTCGGGAGTTGCATAATCTCATAGTCAGAGGAACATGTATAAGTCATGAAGAAAGCAGTAACAATAAAACTTAACGATCATTATGCTAAGCTAACGGATGGGTCTTGTCCATCACATCATTATCCTAATGATGTGATCCCGTTCATCAAATGACAACACATGCCCATGGCTAGGAAACTTAACCATCTTTGATCAACAAGCTAGTCAAGTAGAGGCATACTTGGGACACGGTGTTTTGTCTATGTATTCACACATGTATCAAGTTTCCGGTTAATACAATTCTAGCATGAATAATAAACATTTATCGTGATATAAGGAGGTATAAAATAACAACTTTATTATTGCCTCTAGGGCATATTTCCTTCACTTGGACCTATTGGCCCACATGTCAGCCTGCAAAAATGTGGCATATATTTAACCCATGTTTTCTAGAATTTACAGTCCATTTACTGGGCTGGGTGAACAAATAATTTCGCGTTAATGCGGCCCATTTAATATTTCCTAAGAAATCCCAGCCCTTTTGCACTTTCTTGAAATACACAAATTAGCTGGGCTTGTCCTATATATAATGTTAGGTTAGAAGGAGCAATCAATATAAAAAAATAAACCGGAGCGATGCATTTTTTATATATAAAATTAATGAATTAGCGAGTTATTGCTCAAAAGAAAAATGAGCGCGTTATTATTACATTGGTCCTTAAAATCTTCGCAAGCTTTTGTACGCAAACACCAGGATTTTCCTTGCCTGTGAGTCAAAAACAACCAGGATTTTCCTTGCCAACTTCTGTTAAACATTTACTTTTATAAGCTAATAAGACGTGGGATGTTTTTATAATGTATATATAAGTCTATTAAATATACAATAATAGTAATAATATAAATATATATAATGTGGTTACAAGGGAAAACATAAATTGGACACAACATTATTATTCTTATATATAGATAAATAGAACAGAGATTTGCGTTTTATTAAAAAATACATTGGGCTGCCGATCTTTAAGAAAAAGTAAAACCTACGCTGGGAGGCCCATAGGCCGGTACATACATGATGGACCTCAAAAAATAAGTTGAAACCACTGTCTCGGTATGTCGTGGGCTACAAATGTTAAAAACCAAAACCTAGGCCTAGCTGATACTTGTTCGCCCTCTGGAAAAAAATGATACCAACTTGATCCCCGGTACCCCTTTCCCGCAACAACAACAAAAAAATCGCCGATACCCGTGGAAAAAAAGCTCCCCGATGACAGTCATCATTGGAAATTTATTTCATTTATTGACTAGGTTGACAAACCCGTGGGCCCCAATGTCAGTATACAATTAGGAGGAAGCTTTTTTTTCAATGAGGCACTTGCTTGCGTATGGCTTGGACCTAGTGGGTCCCCACTGTCAGTCTCTCGGCGTAGAGTCCTCTCCGGATTCCTCTCGTTTGTTGAGCATGTTGACAACAGCATACGGCGGCGCCACGACGAGCGCACACCGACGGGAAAGAACTAGAGCCGGGGAAGGCGCCTTCATTCTTTCGAACATACCGCACTAACCCGGTGGATGCAGCCCTCTCACCCAAAAGCTATACTGCCTGGGTTCGATTCCAATTGCTGCAGTTGAAAAATATCTAACACTTGCCAAAAATTCGTCCTTGGTTTACCCAATTTTTAGCACACTCAACATTGTGTTGGCATTTTGAAAATAGCATATCTTTTTGACTTTGCATCATATGAAGATGTGATATACATGAATGTTGATTAGCATGATGTTAACTTGTTGTTAGTTCCATTTTTTTACCATGACTAAAATTTCCAACATTATGTTATCCATGTTTGAAAAGTGCATGTTGATTTAAATGCTCTGCTTCTGAAACATGCAGTTTCTTACATGAAAATCACTTGGACAAGCAGCCATCAACGGTGTTGGATTCGATGCCGCGCTTCTTCAATCCCCCGGCAGCGTGAGGGGGAAATAAACTTCCGGCGCGTGCTGCCGGTTGGGGAATGGAGCGAACTGGATTAAAGAGGGGGCCAACGACGTGACTGAAGAAGCACATCAGATGCGATTATTTTTCTCAGTGGATGCCTCTCGATGGCGTTTTTTACTTGCCTTTGCACCATACAACTTGCTGGGCGGGCCAGCTTATTGAAAGCAGCACTTGATTTTTCATCAAGACCCAAAAACAATGCAGTACTATGTTTGTTTTGAGGCCAAAAACATTACGGCAGGGCTTGAGCGGGGGAGGGGGGAAGACAGAGCAAAAAGATAAAAAAGAGCATATGCTTCGTTGCTACCCTAACAAGCAGGTGCAATTCTTCTCGGGAAGGTGTGCCGTTGACACCCACACGTCACAAATCCCATAGTAGACATACTAACAAGTTCACACACAAGTACAACAGAAAAGGTAAACATTCGTATCAAACTCAGGTTCACAGGGCACATTCATATTCATATCCAACATTCACAATCAACAACTCAAAAGATTCATATATACACAAGTTCAGCATGTCTATGCATCCAAATGATTGGTAGATCATTCATAGATAATTCACAAAAAGATTCAGATATACACATGTTCAGTATGTTTATGCATCCAAATGATTGAGATCAC
Organism: Triticum aestivum; assembly: GCF_018294505.1. Lineage (NCBI taxonomy): Eukaryota > Viridiplantae > Streptophyta > Magnoliopsida > Poales > Poaceae > Triticum > Triticum aestivum. Next base: position 139,929,687 of record NC_057807.1, read on the forward strand.
AACGAATATCATCCATGGACAAACTTTAATTACCTAGGGTACAGACTGGTAAATGGTGTTCAGTTAGAGGTACTTCTTGCTAAAATTAATGTTTGTATGAGTAAACTTTCGAGTACATAAGAGGTAGCACAGACAATCTGAACTTTGCTTGTAGGTTTATCCTCGAGATAGTGGCCTCGATGCTGAGGGGTGAGGGAGATTTGAGCAACTTGGACACTACTTTCATCCAACTTGTTACTGGCCCATCTTGGTCCTGTTGCTCGCCAAAATTCTACATTGCAGACAAGAAAGGAGGCGGTCGATAAAATGAACCACCCAAATTTTTTGTGCAGTTCAACTGAAATGGAGCATCCCTGGCATGCAGACTGATTAAGTGCCAGATGAATATACACGTCAACCAACTTGTCTACAATCTTTAGACTCCATGCCATACAGTTCGCTACCATATGTGCCGATAACCAAAAGGCACAAGTTGGGACTCAATACTGTACTGCATTTTTCTGGGCTATGCGCCAAGCAATATTTTTGGCATTCACTCCTAATACTTGGAGTTTGACAACTGGTTGACGCTAGTTGATACTCGAATGAATATACGCACTTTTTCTTGTCAACATAGATGCTTGTCTGAGTGAACTTTGGAGTACATAGCAGCAGCATAAGTATCTGTCCATCAAATCTTTTTGTGCAGTTCTACTGACATCGCCCAATGTAATGATTTGCCTGTGAGTTCAGGCTCCAAGTTACTCCTTTATGAAATTGGCAAACAGTAGCACAATACCAAATTACCAATACATATGACAAGCACAATAATTAGGATAAAGACCGGTACCAACCTGTGTGAGGTAGAATATCAGTTACTATTTCCTTTGACTGGAAGCCGAGATAAGCGAGTGACAAGAAAGGAAGCAAGCAAGCAAGCCGAGACAAAGCGACTAACGGGAAGGGAAGGAAGCGGTCGAGGCAATGAAGCACCCAAAGTTTTGTGCAGTTCCACCAAAATCGAGCATCCCTGTTGGCACATATATTGAGAGAGTGAGATTACTGTAATAGTGGGACTAGTTGATGAAACAGACACTAACAAATAGAAGCACCCTCATTATCTTAATGGGTAAAGTTAGCAACATAGTAGTCTTGCTTAGAGAGAGGTATTAGTTTATTTAATCAGTGCCAATTAGCTCAACACTCAAAGCATTTCCATGTATCATAGGTTGCAAATCTTTAACATGCAAAGTTAAAGGAGTTTCTCATGACCGTAGCAACACAGTAGCACGATACAAATAGAGATGACAGCAAACTAATATGGATGAAGGCCTTAGGCCGGTACCAACCTCAGCAAAAGAAGCTTATTCAAGTAGTCCCAAAAGAGATGATAAAGCACTCACTGGAATCACTCAATAGTATATATTTTTGTGCACTTCAAATGTATGGTTGACATAACTCTTGTTTACCAGTGGTGAGATTATATCAAAAGATTATCAAGAACTTCCAGCAGAGTTAAAGCACTGGCTGGGATATAGTTCATTATATTCTCTTGTGCAGTTCCACTAAAATGTATGATTGGCACAACATGATCCCTGTTTGCACAAGTAGGAACAAGGTGAAACATTCATTAGCTTAGTGAGAAAGGATAGAAAGACATTAGCATATTACTTTAACAGTAGCATCAAATTCATGATGGATAATATGCAAAACATTGCCTCATTGAACAAATGGCAATAAATTGACATGCAAAACAATAGCATTATTATGTCGTGACACTACCAAGATTCCCTCCCTGCTCCACCACATGATTCACCTCCACAGACACAGATATACACTTACATGATTCAGCATAGTGTGCTACTAAAGATTTGTTTAACTCCGACAGGAAAATTAGGCAGCAATAAATTAGTGCTACATAAGTACTCCTAATTAATTAAGTGACCTTGCAGGAGAGACAGCAGAAGTGGAAGGGCTCCCTGGAGGATCATCTCATATGTAAGGGAGACGTTGCTGGAGCCCCTGAATGGCCTCGACTTCAGCATGATCACCTTGGCACTATTGATCGTGTAGAGGTGGGTCACACATGCATCCAGAATCCGGTTAATTGGTATGATGTGTCGTCAAGCCAAGTACTACTCTGCTGCATTTCTCTATCTATATCTACTCTATTATCTATTACTCTTACAAAAAACGGAGTTGGTGATGATGGTGTGCATGCCATCCTGGAATATAGGTCGTCCGATTTATATCTGATGGATTGGAAGGAAACTATGGCAATTTTGCAAAAAGATACCCACACCCCTCTCCACATTTGCAAATAAAGCCTTCCCTCGTTCATCCTTTTATCTCACAAGATAAACTACTCATACAAATGCATCTCGATGTTACGTGCAACGAACGAGCATCTCGCTAGTCTTCCAAGTAAATTAAGACTAGTAGCAAGACAGCAATACAATACCACTAGCAAGATGTCAGGATAACATAGCATGGTACCATCATGTGATCTTCTTCATTTCCTCCTTCTTCTTCTTTGTCTTCCTCTTCATGCTCTGTTTCTCTTTCTCCTCACCAGTTGCTGAAACCAAGTACATGATTGGCCTTCTATTTCAGAATTGATTTTGTCAGTGAGGGCATACAAGTGTACTACTAAACAATAGGATTATTTTCTCATGGCAGTCGCAAAATAGAGATGAACGCATGCATTAAATATCATTCTTACCTAAAGGAAGGTTATGGTGCCAATATGGATGATGAAGATTGGAGCACAGATCTCCCTTTGTGCAGTTCCACCGAAATGAACCAGCGTTTCCATTCTGCCATTCCGGTTAAACAACACAAAAGTCACTTCTTTTAAGAAGTGTTTTGTGTAGTGCACCAAAAGGTCACAATAGCAATGAGGTGAAATGGATATCCCTGTTTGCACAAGAAGCAACAGAGGAAACAATCAGAGTCTCAAACAATTATTGGCAAAAACAATTGGCTAAACTTGTCATGGCTTATAACAGTGGCATGGCTTCATTTTACCTGGGGCATTAGATTAAGAACAGCTAAATATTTGCTATAAGGGCATGGGACAGTGGGTGCACCAATAGTCCAGCACCTTGTACCTAAACCGGGGCATAAAGTAGTGATTCAGAGTTTGTTGCCCCGAGAAACAAACATCCAAGAAACATATCTGGGTTGGTCCCATTTTTGTTCACTCTAGCCACCTACTCCTATGTGTGGATAGAAAATCTAGTCTGGGTCATACCACTGTATAAAGTGTTTTCCCTATATTTCCCTTCTCGACCAAGAGATGGGTTGGATGACTAGTCTGTACTACTTTCACCCCCTTTCCTTCCTGTTTGTACCAAGTCCGATGTACATACTAAATTTCCCCCCTTTATTTTTTGCTTGAACCAAGTACAAGATTCGACTCCATGAAGTAGCTTTACCTCTAACAATAGAAAAAAAATTAGGTGGCGTTGGACCATCCGATCGAGAGGGGTTGAGAGGTAGAAAATGATGCACATGCAGCGATATAGCGAGCTGGGGAAGTAGAGCTAGGCTGGTTTCAAAGGAAGATATACCTGAAGGTCGTAAGGATGTGGATAGGTGGGCGGCGGGAGGTGCTACCTCTTGATTACTGCGTTGGTTTTCCCTTGAAGAGGAAAGGATGATGCAGTAAACTAGCGTAAGTATTTCCCTTGGTTTTTGAGAACCAAGGTATCAATCTAGTAGGAGGCTCCTCACAAGTCCCTCGTACCTACACAAACAAACAAGAACCTCGCAACCAACGCGATAAAGGGGTTGTCAATCCCTTCACGGCCACTTGCGAAAGTGAGATCTGATATAGGTAATAAGATAAGATAAATATTTTTGGTATATTTATGATATAGATTGGAAAGTAAAGATTGCAAAATAAAGTAGATCGGAAACTTATATGATAAAAGATAGACCCAGGGGCCATTGGTTTCACTAGTGGCTTCTCTCAAGATAGCATAAGTATTACGGTGGGTGAATAAATTACTGTCGAGCAATTGATAGAAAAAGTGCATAGTTATGAGATTATCTAGGCATGATCATGAATATAGGCATCACATCCGTGACAAGTAGACCGAAACGATTCTGCATCTACTACTATTACTCCACACATCGACCGCTGTCCAGCATGCATCTAGAGTATTAAGTTCATAAAAATAGAGTAACGCATTAGGCAAGATGACATGATTTAGAGGGATAAACTCAAGCAATATGATATAAACCCCATCTTTTTATCCTTGATGGCAACAATACAATACGTGCCTTGCTGCCCCTGCTGTCACTGGGAAAGGACACCGCAAGATTGAACCCAAAGCTAAGAACTTCTCCCATTGCAAGAAAGATCAATCTAGTAGGCCATACCAAACTTATAATTCGAAGAGACTTGCAAAGATAACCAATCAGACATAAAAGAATTCAGAGGAGATTCAAATATTTCTCATAGATAAACTTGATCATAAACCCACATTTCATCGGATCTCGACAAACACACTGCAAAAAGAGTTACATCAAATAGATCTCCAAGAAGATTGAGGAGAACTTTGTATTGAGATTCAAAGAGAGAGAAGAAGCCATCTAGGTAATAACTATGGACCCAAAGGTCTGTGGTAAACTACTCACAACTCATAGGAGAGGCCTTGGCGATGATGTAGAAGCCCTCCGTGATTGATTCCCTCTTCGGCGGAGCGCCGGAAAAGGCTCCAAGATGGGATCTCACGGGTACAGAAGGTTGCGGCGGTGGAAATAGGTTTTCGTGGTGCTCCTAGATGTTTTCAAGGTATGGAGGTATATATAGGGGAAGGAGGTCGGTCAGGGGAGCCACGAGGGGCCCACGAGGGTGGGGGCACGCTCACCCCCTGGCCCCCCTAGGGTATGCCTTGCACCCTCGTGGCCGCCTTGGCTGCTTCTTGACGTCCACTCCAAGTCTCCTAGATTGCGTTTGTTCCAAAAAGATCGCTCCCGAAGGTTTCATTCCGCTTGGACTCCATTTGATATTCCTTTTCTTCGAAACACTGAAATAGGCAAAAAAACAGCAATTCGGGCTGGGCCTCCCGTTAGTAGGTTAGTCCCAAAAAATGATATAAAAGTGTAAAGTAAAGCCCATAAACATCCAAAACGGGTAATATAATAGCATGGAGCAATCAAAAATTATAGATACGTTGGAGATGTATCAAGCATCCCTGAGCTTAATTGTTGCTCGTCCTCGAGTAGGTAAATGATAAAAACAGAATTTTTGATGTGGAATGCTACCTAGCATATTTCTCAATGTAATTTTCTCTATTGTGGCATGAATGTTCAGATCCAAATGATTCAAGATAAAAGTTCATATTGACATAAAAATAGTAATAGTTCAAGCATACTAATAAAGCAATCATGTCTTCTCAAAATAACATTGCTAAAGAAAGTTTATCCCTACAGAATCATATAGTTAGGCTATGTTTCATTTTTGTCACACAAAATACTCCCATCATGCACAACCCCGGTTTTAGCCAAGCAATTGGTTCATACTTTTTAATGCGCTTCAGCTTTTTTCACTCTCACGCAATACATGAGCGTAAGCCATGGATATAGCACTATGGGTGGAATAGAATATGATGATGGAGGTTGTGTGGAGAAGACAAAAAAGGAGGAAGTCTCACGTTGACGAGGCTAATCAACGGGCTATGGAGATGCCCATCAATTGATGTCAACATGAGGAGTAGGGATTGCCATGCAACGGATGCACTAGAGCTATAAATGTATGAAAGCTCATAAAAAACTAACTGGGTGTGCATCCGACTTGCTTGTTCATGAATACCTAGGGCATTTTGAGGAAGCCCATCGTTGGAATATACAAGCCAAGTTCTATAATGAAAAATTCCCATTAGTATATGGAAGTGACAACATAGGAGACTCTCTATATGAAGAACATGGTGCTACTTTGAAGCACCAGTGTGGAAAAAGATAGTAACGTTGTCCCCCTTTTTTATTTTCTTTTTTTGGGCCTTTTTGGCGTTTCTATTCTTCTTTTTTGGCCTTTTTTTATTTGGCCTTTCTTTTTTTAGGGGACAATGCTCTAATAATAATGATCATCACACTTCTATTTATTTACAACTCATGAAATACAACTTGATACTAGAACAAAATATGACTCTATATGAATGCATCCGGCGGTGTACCGGGATATGCAATGAATCAAGAGCGACATGTATGAAAAATTATGAAGGTGGCTTTGCCACAAATACGATGTCAACTACATGATCATGCAAAGGCAATATGACAATGATGAAAGGTGTCATGATGAACGGAACGGTGGAAAGTTGCATGGCAATATATCTCGGAATGGCTATGGAAATGCCATAATAGGTAGGTATGGTGGTTGTTTTGAGGAAGATATAAGGAGGTTTATGTGTGATAGAGCGTATCGTATCACGGGGTTTGGATGCACCGGCGAAGTTTGCACCAAATCTCAAGGTGAGAAAGGGCAATGCACGGTACTGAAGAGGCTAGCAATGATGGAAGGGTAAGAGTCCGTATAATCCATGGACTCACATTAGTCATAAAGAACTCATATACTTATTGCAAAAGTTTATTAGCCCTCGAAGCAAAGTAATACTATGCATTCCCCTAGGGGAAGTGTTGGTAGGAGTTAACCATCGCGTGATCCCGACCTCCACTCATAAGTAAGGCAATCAAAAGAGCACCCCATGCTACAAATTTGTTACACAACTTTTACCATACGTGCATGCTATGGGACTTGCCAACTTCAACACAAGTATTTCTCAATTTCATGATTACCCATCTATCATGACTCTAATATCACCACCTCTATATCTCAAAACAATTATCAAGCATCAAATTGATCATAGCATCCAATTCACTTTCTATGATAGTTTTTATTATACCCAACTTGGATGCCCATCATTCTAGGACCAATTTTATAACCATAGCAAATACCATGCTGTTCTAAAAGACTCTCAAAATAATATAAGTGAAGCATGAGAGATTAACAATTTCTACAAAACAAAACCACCGCCGTGCTCTAAAAAGATATAAGTGAAGCACTAGAGCAAAATTATCTAGCTCAAAAGATATAAGTGAAGCACATAGAGTATTCTAATAAATCCTGAATCATGTTGTGTCTCTCCCAAAAGGTGTGTACAGTAAGGATGATTGTGTTAAACTAAAAAGCAAAGACTCATATCATAAAATACGCTCCAAGCAAAACACATATCATGTGGCGAATAAAAATATAGCTCCAAGTAAAGTTACCGATAGACGAAGACGAAAGAGGGGATGCCTTCCGGGGCATACCCAAGCTTAGGCTTTTGGTTGTCCTTGAATTATCTTGGGGTGCCATGGGAATCCCCAAGCTTAGGCTCTTGCCACTCCTTATTCCATAGTCCATCAAATCTTTACCCAAAACTTGAAAACTTCACAACACAAAACTCAACAGGAAATCTCATAAGCTCCGTTAGTGCAAGAAAAAAAACCACTTAAGGTACTGTAATGAACTCATTCTTTATTTATATTGGTGTTAAACCTACTGTATTCCAACTTCTCTATGGTTTATACCCCCCCCCCTATACTAGCCATAGATTCATCAAAATAAGCAAACAACACACGAAAAACAGAATCTGTCAAAAACAGAATAGTCTGTAGCAATCTGTAACTTTCGAATACTTCTGGAACTCTAAAAATCCTACCAAACTAGGAGGTCCTAGTCAATTTGTCTATTAATCTACTGAAAAAAGAATCAACTCAAAATCACGTTTCTGTGATTTATTAAAATTATTCTCGTGCACGCAAAAGTTTCCGTTTTTCAGCAGAATCAAATTAACTATCACCCCAGATGATCCTATAGGTTCTACTTGTCACAAACACTAATTAAAACATAAACCCACATCTAAACAGAAGCTAGATGATTTATTTATTACTAAATAGAAGCAAAAAATCAAGGAACAAAAATAAAATTGGGTTGCCTCCCAACAAGCGCTATTGTTTAACGCCCCTAGCTCGGCATAAAAGCGAGAATAGATCTTGGTATTGCCATCTTTGGTATTCAATTGATAAGTGTCTCGCATAATAGATTCATAAGGTAATTTGATTTTATTTCTAGGAAAGTGTTCCATGTCTTTCCTTAATGGAAATTGGAATCTAATATTTCCTTCCTTCATATCAATAATTGCACCAATCGTTCTAAGGAAAGGTCTACCAAGAATAATAGGACATAAAAAATTGCAATCTATATCAAGAACGATGAAATCTACGGGCACATAATTCCTATTTGCAACAATAAGAACATCATTAATCCTTCCCATAGGTTTCCTAATAGTGGAATCTATAAGGTGCAAGTTTAAAGAGCAATCATCAAAATCACAGAAACCTAGCACATCACATAACGTTTTTGGAATCGTGGAAACACTAGCACCCAAATCACACAAAGCATAGCATTCGTGATTTTTAATTTTAATTTTTATATTAGGTTCCCACTCATCATAAAGTTTCTAGGGATAGAAACTTTCAACTCAAGTTTTTCCTCATAAGATTGCATCAAGGCATCAACAATATGTTTGGTAAAAGCTTTATTTTGACTATAAGCATGAGAAGAATTCAACATGGATTGCTACAAGGAATTACAATCTACTAAAGAACAATTATCATAATTAAATTCCTTGAAATCCAAAATAGTGGGTTCATTGCTATGTAAAGTTTTGACCTCTCCAATCCCACTTTTACCAAATTTAGCATTAAGATCTAAAAACTCTGAATCGTTGGGACGCCTTTTAACTAAAGTTGACTCATCTCCAGTCCCATCATTATCAAGATTCATATTGCAAAACAAAGATTTAATAGGGGACACATCAATTACTTTTAGATCTTCATCTTTATTTTCATGGAAACTAGAAGAACATGCTCTTACAAAGCAATCTTTCTTAGCACGCATCCTAGCGGTTCTTTCTTTGCACTCATCAATGGAAATTCTCATGGCTTTGAGAGACTCATTGATATCATGCTTAGGTGGAATAGATCTAAGTTTCAAAGAATCAACATCAAGAGAAATTCTATCAACGTTCCTAGCCAATTCATCAACTTTAAGCAATTATTGTTCAAGCAAAGCATTGAAATTCCTTTGAGAGATCATAAATTCTTTAACACTATTCTCAAAATCAGAGGGCATCTTATTAAAATTTCCATAAGAGTTGTTGTAGGAATTACCATAATTATTAGAGGAATTACTAGGAAACGGCCTAGGATTAAAGTTTCCTCTATACGCATTGTTACCAAAATTATTCCTACCAACAAAATTCACATCCATAGATTCATTATTATTCCCAATCAAAGTAGACAAAGGCATATCATTGGGATCAATAGGAGCACTCTTATTACCAAACAATTTCATAAGTTCATCCATCTTGCCACTCAAAACATTACTTTCTTCTATCGCATGAACCTTTTTACTAGTAGATCTTTCGGTGTGCCATTGAGAATAATTAACCATAATATTATCTAGGAGTTTAGTAGCTTCTCCTAAAGTGATTTCCATAAAAGTGCCTCCCGCGGCCGAATCTAAAAGATTTCTAGAAGCAAAATTCAATCCGGCATAAAAAAATTGTATGATCATCCACAAATTCAAACCATGTGTAGGGCAATTGCGAATCATTAATTTCATCCTCTCCCAAGATTGTGCAACATGCTCATGATCTAGTTGCTTAAAATTCATAATATCATTTCTAATGGAGATGATCTTAGCGGAAGGAAATCACTTAGAGATAAAAGCATCTTTGCACTTATTCCATGAATCGATACTATTTTTAGTCAAAGACGAAAACCAAGTTTTAGCACGATCTCTAAGTGAAAACGGAAATAACTTCAATTTAACAATATCATTATCCATGTCTTTCTTCTTTTGCGTATCACACAAATCAACAAGGTTGTTTAGATGAGTAGCGGCATCTTCACTAGGAAGGCCGGAGAATTGATCTTTCATAACAAGATTCAACAAAGCAGCATTGATTTCACAAGATTCAGCATCATTAAGAGGAACAATCAGAGTGCTAAGGAAATCATTATTGTTGGTATTGGAAAAGTCACACAATTTGGTATTATCTTGCACCATCGTGATAAGCAATCCAACACACAAGCACACAAGAGGCAAGCAAAAGAAAAGAGGCGAACGGGAAAGAGAGGGCGAATAAAACGACAAGGGTGAAGTGGGGGAGAGGAAAATGAGAGGCAAATGACAAATAATGTAATGCAAGGGAGATGAGTTTGTGATGGGTACTTGGTATGTCTTGACTTGAGCGAAGACCTCCCCGGCAACGGCGCCAGAAATCCTTCTTGCTACGTCTTGAGCCTGCATTGGTTTTCCCTTGAAGAGGAAAGGGTGATGCAACAAAGCAGCGTAAGTATTTCCCTCGGTTTTTTGAGAACTAAGGTATCAATCCAGTAAGAGGTTCCTCACAAGTCCCTCGTACCTACACAAACAAACAAGAACCTCGCAACCAACGCGATAAAGGGGTTGTCAATCCCTTCATGGCCACTTGAGAAAGTGAGATCTGATAGAGATAATAAGATAAGATAAATATTTTTGGTATTTTTATGATATAGATTGGAAAGTAAATATTGCAAAATAAAGTAGATCGAAAACTTATATGATAAAATATAGACCCGGGGGCCATAGGTTTCACTAGTGGCTTCTGAAGATAGCATAAGTATTACGGTGAGTGAACAAATTATTGTCGAGCAATTGACAGAAAAGTGTGTAGTTATGAGATTATCTAGGCATGATCATGTATATAGGCATCACGTCCGCGACATGTAGACCGAAACTATTCTGCATCTACTACTACTACTCCACACATCGACCGCTATCCAGCATGCATCTAGAGTATTAAGTTCATAAGAATAGAGTAACGCATTAGGCAAGATGACATGATGTAGAGGGATAAACTCAAGCAACATGTATAAACCCCATCTTTTTATCCTTGGTGGCAACAATACAATACGTGCCTTACTGCCCCTACTATCACTGGGAAAGGACACCGCAAGATTGAACCCAAAGCTAAGCACTTCTTCCATTGCAAGAAAGATCAATCTAGTAGGCCAAACCAAACTGATAATTCGAAGAGACTTGCAAAGATAACCAAACATACATAAAAGAATTCAGAGGAGATTCAAATATTTCTCATAGATAAACTTGATCATAAACCCACAATTCATCGGATCTCGACAAACACACCGCAAAAAGAATTACATCGGATAGATCTCGAAGAAGATCGAGGAGAACTTTGTATTGAGATTCAAAGAGAGAGAAGAAGCCATCTAGCTAATAACTATGGACCCGAAGGTCTGTGGTAAACTACTCACAACTCATAGGAGAGGCCTTGGCGATGATGTAGAAGCCCACCATGATTGATTCCCCCTCCGGCGGAGCACCAGAAAAGGCTCCAAGATGGGATCTCATGGGTACAGAAGGTTGCGGCGGTGGAAATAGGTTTTCGTGGTGCTCCTAGAAGTTTTCAGGGTATGGAGGTATATATAGGCGAAGGAGGTCGGTTAGGGGAGCCACGAGGGTGGGGGTGCGCCCACCCCCCTAGGGCGCGCCTTGCACCCTCCTGGCCGCCTCGGCTGCTTCTTGACATCCACTCCAAGTCTCCTGGATTGCGTTCGTTCCAAAAAGATCGCTCCCGAAGGTTTCATTCCGTTTGGACACCGTTTGATATTCCTTTTCTTCGAAACACTCAAATAGGCAAAAAAAACAATTCGGGTTGGGCCTCCGGTTAGTAGGTTAGTCCCAAAAATGATATGTAAAGTAAAGCCCATAAACATCCAAAACGAGCAATATAATAGCATGGAGAAATAAAAAATTATAGATACGTTGGAGACGTATCAGGAGGCCGGATCCGCCCACACTAGGGCAGCAACTAAGGGATTGGAGGACCTCCTGCGGCGGCGCTCAACCAGAGATAACGGTGCAGCCGGCAGTGGGTCTCCTCCCTTGCCGTCGACGATGGCCTAAATGCTGCCCCTCCTCCCCTTCACCGGCGGAGGGTGATACGTCCGGATCTTTAACCAGCGGTGAGGATAGAAAGACATTACCACCACTATCTTGTTTAGATCTGGAGAGGATGAGAGTGTATGAATAGTGCAACCCTACCAAGCAAGCGCGGAGGCTCCGACCTATATATATATACGTATAGTGGGGTAGTTTTATTTTTTCACTCCATCAAAACAATCGTTTAAACTTGTGTACGTGCCAGGTCACCATTTTTTTGAGTTGTTGATTGTTTTTTGAGATAGCTACCTGCTTATTCAAGTGGTGTTGCGGTGTGCCAGGTCGCACTTTGTATCGTTCAAGACTGGTACTAGACCCTCCATTAAGTGAACAACCACTGTCCCGTAAAATTTGTGAACAAGCCCATGGCTAAAATTATCGGAAACATGGGCCACCCCAACATGCATTATTATTTATATTTTCTATGTGGGAGTATCCTCAAAACAAAATGTGAGAGGACAATCTTTATTGGGCCCCTTTGTAATTTGTGCTAAATTTTAACCAAAGATTTAACTGATAAAATGTTAGTGCATGTTAACAAAAATTATATCCTTTGGTTCGTATTTGAACATAGTTTTCAATGATGTAATTTTTTGTGACATGCATGAACATTTTTAGTTAAATTTATAGTCAAAATTTGGCACAGATTTATCATAGGGACCAATAAACTAGGATGGCATACTGTATATGACTAGCCGCTCTATCTACATGCGGGACATCAAAGCATCCGGGCCTGCGTGCCATCCACCAAATCACAGCGAGGTGCTACAGTCGAGACTCACTGGTCACCTCGGTGTGGCCGTCATGACCCATCATATCACAAAACCCACACCTTTACCAACAGTGGTAAAGTGGCCTCGAAGTTGGACTGGACGAAGCAACCATCATTTTACTGGAACGCTTGTTGAAGCCCTTTCTCCCCTTGAAGAAAACCTTACTCCAGGCTACTCACTTCTGCCATTTTTCTTCTGTACCAACAAAGAAAAGGTAGGCGAATCAGTGATGCTACTATATTTTCATTCCAAGAATCTTCTTTTTGTGAAGCACCGACCGACTCTCACAGCCTATTGTTTTCCCGTCTTCATTGCGATTGTGGTTTCCTTCGATTGCTTTTTGTTTGTCAGTTTATTGATGGATCCTATAGCACTAGGCAAAGAGTTGATGGCGGACAACCCACTCGAGGCAGAGATCTCCAGGAAGCGAACCGATCAATGAGTTATCCATGTCGGCGGGACAACCCATGGAGACGAAGAACTCCAAGAAACAAGCACTGGCCAAAGAGTTGGCGACGTTGGTGGGCGAACTCCTCAAAGAAAGTTGGAAGAACAGCAAGGGCCCCACCATGCCTACCCCAGAAACACTAATGGCCACCTATGAGAGGCTCAAGGCCGAGTTTGAGGAGATAGTCACCGTTGAGAAGCAGTACTTCCCTGGAAAGGCGATGGCCCTAGGAGGGATGGGATCCCCCAGTGAGCTGCACAAGGTAAAAATGGCTTACCATAGTTGTGGTTTTTGATTATTTGCAATGTAATTACTAATATGTTAAGGTTGTGCAGGTGCCGGTGGACGTCCTTGATGATTTCGATGTCACAGTCTGTCTTGTGGACAACGCCCCAGAGATCGTTTTCGATGTCGCGGTCCGTCCTGTGGACATCGCCGTGGAGATCGATTCCGATGTCGTTGTCCGTCCTGTGGACATCGCCCCAGAGATCGATTCCGATGTCACGGTCCTTCCTGTGAACATCGCCCCAGAGATCGATTCCAATGTCGCAGTCTGCCCTGTGGACATCGCCCTAGAGATCGATTCCCATGCCGCTGTCCATGTTGTGGTCATTGCCCGAGAGATTGATGACAAGAAATAGTTGGTCGCGCTAATCCTTCAAGGTAGTTTTCATTGTGTTTAATTACCAGAATGATATGTGTTATCAAACCATCTTAGGGCTAGTGCACTGTCTTGTGTGGGCGGTACTTGCTACTTTCATTTGATAGTGAATCATCCGAACCCTCTCCGAGTTATGGAAACAGTGTATCCTCACCAGCTTTTGATGTAATATATGGCATGCTTAGATGTAAGTTTGAACTATTTATCATATCAGCAGGGCTTGTTTGATGATTCTTGGTGTTAGTAGGCTAGCTACTGTGTGAGCTATGGTACTTGCAAAACACTCACCGAAGAGAAACGTTGGGGTTGATGAGCTCATGGTACGCTTATAGGTCTAATCCGTCATCGATCGGCCAATAGCCCAAGCTCCTAAACTTGTGGGCTTAGTGATCGATCAAACAGTAGTGCACAATTATACATTAATTCACATCAAACTCAAAGAGTTGGTTCACGTATACATTCAGGCCTCATTTGGTTCATGGGGTAGGAAAATCGTAGCAATAGGAAAGTCATAGGAAATGAGATGACATGTATCTTAAAACCTATGAGTAGGAATAGGAAAGGAGATGCCCTTTGATTCACATCATAGGAATTTTTCCATTGAGTCTAGGCTAATGTTTATTTTCCTATGAATTGTGGGGGATAGGAAGAATTCCTCCATAGGAATATGATTCCATTCCTATAAACCAAAAGGCTCTACAAAAAAGTTTCCTATAGAAATCATATCCTATGAAATTCCTACAAGATTCCTCTAAACCAAAGGAGTCCTCACATTAATAGCCAGCAAAGTTGGCACGTACTTGTAACATGCGTGAATGTGTAATTTTGTTGTTGGAAGCATGAATGTGTAGTGACATCGTACTTTCTGAGTGGCTACAGAGAGTGTGTATGTGTGTTAGAGGGGTTGTGGAATGGAGAGAGATCTTGAGAGAGAAAGACCCTCTTTCTACTCATAATTGTTAGATTGACAAAGGATATTTATATAGAACACAAAACATAGCAGTACAGAGACGTACAAATCCTAGGCGGGCTAGTTTGGCCTAGTGGGTTTTAGTGATATGACATGCTACAGTGTCGTCCAGTCTTCATGTGTGGTAGCAGTATTGTAGGTACAGTAAATTTTCTTGAAGAAGCGGAATTCAACGAAGTCTTGATGGTTCCTTCGTCCGACCAACTTACAGTGGGAAAGGTTGGGCCTGCGCTATGACCGGGGTGGATCAGGATAATTTTCTGCATGGCAGGTGGACCAGGATGATTGACGTCCCACATGTTGGCGAATGAAAGTATTATTTCCGATATCCAGGACGAGCAACGAGTATTCATTGTTTATTTTTTATGAAAGCTATTGTATCCACTGTTACGATGGAGGAGTGTGAAACACGGCAGCCCAGTGAACTTGGCATGGGCACAACTCCCTCCTTCCTCATGTACCATAGTGTTGACTATAACGTTGGCTATAAGGTTACAATTTTTTCTCACTTTCTCTCTATCTATTTCCTCTCAAATTTTTTTACCTTATTTTTTAGACACAATTGTCTTTTTATACCTCTTTTTTTAGAATTAGTTTTTTTATACCTAGGAGCATGTGTAGAGACGGGCTCTTGTAGAGCCCACTCCTTGACTTTGTCAATGCCTTTCTCTCCTCCACATAAGCGGGCTTATAGCCCAGTATTGTACTACTACTTGCTATGAATGCGGGCAGATGGCGTCTGTGGAGGCAGCACATGCGAGAGGGGGAAGGGGTTTTCTGGTGGGCCAGGGCGGTCAGAAACGGGCTTGGAAGCGGTCTGGACTCCCGCTTGGCCCACCTAACATTATCACCATATTTCTTGGAGTCCAAGCGCGGCGGGCGGGCGATCTCTTCTCCCTCCCCCGTCTCTCTCTTCTCAGCCGACGCCCGCCGAGCGATTAGATTTTGGCTATCAACGGTATATTCATTTGAAGTTCCACATGTCAGTGAAAATGCAAAACAATGCGTGTCCCCTCTTGTGAGCGGCGTGCGAGCAGGACTGTCGGGGGTGCGACACGAACGCGACAAGCATGCTTTAAGTGTGCCGCCTTTTCCTTTTGAACTTGCAAAGCATAACATTTTCGTGCGATCGATCGATAGAATCTAGAAAAAAATGGCGAGGGCGGGGCTTTCCCGCGTGTTAGGCGGGCTAGTTTGAGTGGTATGACGTGCTACAGTGCCATCCACTTGCTCCATTTTTATGTAAGCAAGCGTCTACACTCTTACGTGGGAGGAGTGTGAAACACGGAGGATCTGACTTCGATCGAGGGATAACTATTCCCTACGAAATAATGGAGCACTTCTAGCGGTTATAGCATGATAGTTAGGGCATCTCCAGCGCAGACCCACAAATTTACACCGGCATCTGTCCGAGGACACTGATGCCACATGATGCCATCCAATGCTGCCCGCATACCTTTCGACAATTATATGAACTAACTGAATGAAATTCGTGCAAACAAAGAAAAATTCAAATTAACCGGATGAAATTCATTACATTTCAAAAACTTTTCCTATAAACTAGACGAAATTCATTACATATTTCGCACAAACCGTACTAAAACCTACTGTAAACCTAATCTAAACTATTGTTGGCGCCCGACCACCATATCCGGCCATGAGCCCCGAGAACTGACGCTCCAGCTATTGCCTTTGCCTCCTCCTCATCCACCTCAGCTTTGTCCAGCTCCGCCTAGATAACCTCCTCCTCCAAAGCACATGGTTCTGAAGATCTCCGCCTCCACGTCGCCATCAAGCGGCTAATCGGCCGCCGATGTTTACCCCACCAAGCTTGGCGTCGACTGAGTGGAGGAGTGGTGGCCTTCCTGGGACCAGAGCGGCGGCGACCTACCATGTACTACTCTTCCTTGCTGCCGACTGCGCCCGCGAACGCGCGCCAGCTTCGTGGTCGTGGCGGCCGGGGGGAGCCGGCGATCTCCTTTGTCTGCTCCTGCGATAGTATGTCCAAGAGAGCTTTGGAGTGTGCCCGGAGCGGAGCCGCCGATGTCCTTCATTTGCTCCTGCGACTGTATGTCCAAGAGAGCTTTGGAGCGCCAGGAGGCCATGGTTGGAGTGGTGCCTACAGAAGGAAGGGACCAGAGGAGAATGATTGTGGGTCTTTGGCTATGGCTGGGAGCTAGGACTGAAGTTAATATAGCGGGCGAATGGCAACGAGCCGCGGCAGACGGATGGACGGCTGGCACCAGAGTAGGTTCGTCGGCAGCCACGTGTCATTAATGTGGGTGGCGGATGGATGGATGCCGTGGTGTCGTTAACGCGGAGCAGTCGCTTGCACCGGGAGCCGCACGGGTGGCGCTCTCTCGACCACCGCGCTGCTGCAATGCCGACGCTAGTGAGAGGTCGCGTCGAGCGTGAATGCGGCATTGACATTCTGGATCGACGGTAACCGTTTCAGGCGAGAAGCGTGCGCTAGCGATGGAAGGGGTTTCGGTAGGCCAGGGTGGTCCGACGCTGGCGTGGTGGTAAAAGGTGAACTCATGGATGACGAGCCTTTGAAGCGTATGCAGCATGTATAGACAACCAGGCGTCCATGGAACCGCTCTTGTCGCTAGCTAGCCTTTGACGACCACCATTAGACACCACACAACCATGTATAACTTACGAATAATGGACGAATCGATCAAACACACACTCGTGTGCAGTGGCACTATGATCGGTCGCTCACAATACATATATAGGTACCATATAGTACCCTCTCTAGCTAGGCTATTTTATAGATTGTCGTTGTGATGGATGCTATACATGAGCAAGGCGCCGAGTCACGTTGTCGCGTCGTGTGTCGAGCCATGGCTAATGTCGATCAGCTCGGCGCCCAAGCACGAGTATGACGTTGGTGTTGAGCCAGGTGAATACATGCTCGGTGTTCGCGGAGGCCACCAGCAAACGTCTAAACATTAATGTCAGGCACCGCTGGGGCACGCCGGTGATGGGCTCGCCATTTGCGTTGCACCATGAGCAGGACTTTGATTGATAGGGCGACGTGCATGCATTAGCATGGTTTGACAGCGTGAGCGTGAGTGTCTGCATGCGTAGATGCTACTTGTGTCTATGGACGGTGTGCGCTAATGTGTGCATCACGTATAATATAAAAAATATCAGTTTGTGCATTTAATGCAAAGTATTTCATTTTCATTTGGCTGAGGAGTGTGCATTGCAGCGACGAGTCCGTGGTTTGATTCCTCACATAGGCATAATTTTGGTTTTTATTTCTTTCTCCACTGACAGGTAGGCCCTCATAGATAGATAGATATAGAACACGAGCTGATGAGGCGCATGCAGACTGTTTGACTTGTCAACCAGACAAATACGGAGATATACGCTGAGGATGTGACCGTATAATCACCATATCTCGTATACAATGATCAAATTGAGCTATCAAAACAAGTTCACTGACGCCAATGCATTTTACTTGGTAATAAATGACCAGCATTGAAGGGGAATCCAAATTTCCTTTGTCTTTTGTCCTTGAGCTCTTGACAAACCAATGCACTATATACGGTTGTCCGGCCACTCCACTCCGGAGCTCTCACCAAGCATCGTTCATGCCACCGCGCCGCACACTAACCGGTACGGAAGTGATGGAATACCACCGCGCCGAGTTCCTCGCCGCCCATGACTGCACACAAAATGGTAGGGAAGCGATGGCATCCTGCTGTGTCGAGTTCATTGCCGCTCACGACCTCACAACTACATGGGCGGACTTTGAAGCCACCAAGGCCGAATGGGCGGTAGAGCAAGAGGCGGCCAAAGCCACACAGAGGGAGTGGAATAGGCAGAAAGCACTCAAGAAAAGAGAGGCTCGCTGCCGCAAGAATGAAGAGGACGCACACGCTGCTGCGGAGAGCTCGGCGGAGATCCAAGCACGGTGGGGTGTCACCGACAAAGACGGGAAGGAGAACGACAGTGTCTGGCCAGCATGTGAGAAGTAGTAGTACTAGTAGTAGTGTGTGTGTCTGTGTCACCCGTACATTTGTTTAATTAATTACAAGCATGTACTAGTACTAGTTACTATTGTAGTTTTTAGAGCAAATTACCAGTACATTAGCCTAGACTCAATGGAAAAATTCCTATCCTATGCATCAAATGGCATCTCTTTCTCTATAGGAATTGAGATGCATGTCATCTCACTTCTTATGATTTTCATATTCCTATAAAATTCCTATCCTATGAACCAAAGGAGGCCTCTGCTAGAGTACAGTACTACTGTAGCTAGTAGTACTGCTGGTACAGTAGTTTTCTTCAAGAAGCGGAATTCAACAAAGTCCGAGCAACTTCACAGTGGGAAAGGTTGGGCCTGTGATTTGACAGCTCATTAGTCATTATTACCGCGGCACGACGACCGGGGTGACTCTCCCTTGGAGTTCTGCGTGCATGGCAAGTGGACCAGGATGGTCGACGTTAGTATTCTTTCTGATATCGAGGAGCAAGGAAACTGCATGGTATAATATCACTGTTGGTTTACATTTATTTTTTATTTTTGATGAAAGTTAGTGTTTCAACTCTTACGACAAAGGAGTGCCAAACACGACACATGCTAGATGTCCTACACGTCGGCGAAAGGAGTGGGACATGAACAGCGTGGTAGAGCATCTCCACTTCTTCCACTTCTAGGTTGGAGACCACATGTAGTACTAGTGGAAACTACTCAATTATTGCACTCAGTTTCCTAAGAAATTGTGGTAAAATACATTACTTGCAATGCATGCATGTGTGACCAATATAAATGACCAATAAAAAACTAGTACATGCACGCAATGATTTAATGGACATTGTAATCTCAATATGGGATGGGGAGCTCTAAATTTGAATTTGAAACTTATGAAACGAAAAATTTCAACACAAATAAATTGGAGGAGAGGGAGTATACCATAGGACATCCCATACGGAACAAGTCCCCTGGTTTGTCACCGCGAAGATGCGGTTAGAAAGGAGCAAGGAGCATAGAATCTTCATACTCGTACGGCAACAAATTGGCCGCAGACAGCATGGTCCACCTTTGACCGCCATGTGCAAGGTTCATGAAAGCAATCACGATGTCGAACACCGTGATGAGAGTGTAATTTTGGTTGGTGGATGACCTTATCGGGGCTTTCAAGATTGCTATCTGGTTCAGTCTCACTGTGGTTCCATCGTACCCATTCAGGCGATGGCCTATTGCATGGCTGATCCCAATGTTGGACAAAGGTTCTACAGGAACAGTGTCACCAAATGTTGTGCAAATTTATCTTGGTACCATCCCATACATATGCAAGCTAATCTCCACTGGCACCAAGCCTAACCTGTGAAACAGTGGGTAGCGGGGGAATTAGGAAATGGACACGGAAGTAGTCTTTAGAATGCATTTACTACGTGATCAAACTCATCACATACCTGCTCATCGGACAAAATCCGAGTGCCCCTCAATGTCGGCATCTCAAGGGGCGTCAACTTGCAACTACGGTGACGCCGCGCTAGAGAGACCCCCAAGGAAACATCCTCATGCGTTACACGCAACATCAAGATACATTTGTATGAGTAGTTTATCTTGTGAGAGAAAAGTATGAATGAGGGAAGGCCTTATTTGCAAATGTGGATAGGGGTGTGGGTATCTTTTTGCAAAATTGCCATAGTTTAATTATATTCCATTAGATATAAATCAGACGACCTATATTGCAGGATGGTAGGCACACCATCATCACCAACTCTGTTTTTTATAAATAAAAAAAGAAGAGTAGTAGAAGTAGTAGAAGAAGAGTAGAGATAGAGATTAGGGAGCTAGCGGGCAGTTCGTTGTATGACATGTTTGCGTCCATCCACTAGCCCAGAATTAAAGCACACACGACATTTACAGCGACCGTGATTAGTTGTTTTCCGGGCGCATGGACCAACGCGGACTAGCAGACCTGGTCGCTCTTATTCGAGCACGCCTTCGACAAGTACGTTTGTTACGTGCGTGCATGCAAATCTTGTGTGACCAAACCATGCGAAGCGGAGCGATAGGCTGTCGAACTGCAGCCTGCATGTTGCAGCCATGTCATCCACATGCAACCTAAAGGCCAATTCATACTCCGCTGGACTATACTGTACAACTATGCATTGTTTGGCACGAACGTTCCTTGGAGCTCGTGCTGCAACAGGCGTACTCCACAGCCCACTTCCCTTCTCCTTCCTCTTCCACCGCCCGCGCATGTCGGTGGGAAGCGATCGGTCAACCCTTCTATAGGAGTGCTAGCACAAAAAGATGCATGCATGACCACTAAAATTTCCTTTCTCTTGTCTCTATGAAATAAATGTGGCATGGAACTCAAAGCCCTTTAAGTCTGAGTATAATGGAAATCATCGTCCTCCTCCGGCTCCGCTTTGCCCGCGTCGTCGTCCTCCTGTTCCGGCTTCGCATCGTCGTTCTCCTCCTCCGACTCCGCGTGCTGCTCCGTCTCCAACGCCTCCTCGTCTGGCTCCGGCTAGTCCGGACTCCGGAGGCAGGCCGGCTGCGATCCGGGCTTCATGCCGCCTCCAAATTAAAGCGTTGCTCTGGCAGGAGTATGGCATATGTCATTACCTTCGGCCGGGCCATGGCTATCGGGCGACGGCGACCAGAGAAGAGGCGGCAGGAGGGGAATGAATGCAACTACTATTTGGGTTCGCGGTCCGGCTGAAATTAATGCGCACCATCACGTGTACCTGTGGGTGCACAAATTGTAACAGACGGTTCTGCTTAGGGGAGTGTCACATAACTGGTATGTGTGTGAGATTCTGGGAGACAGAGTGCATGTGTGCGACTCTACTCTTCGGACATGTACTCAACCTTTTGCATCGGGATATAAGTATAATGGTATTACACTTTAGCTAGTGATTTACGTGGCCATGTTAACGTGGTTGTGTAAAAAAATGTCACTTCATGCTCGTGATTTGCGTTATATAATTATGAGAAGTTTGCTAACTACTAAAGTGAAGTGGAATTTGACCATGTTATACAAGTAAATTAAGGTGTTTGTTTATCATACAGGTAAGGTTGGACGAAGGGTGGTAGGAACAAATGCTCCGCCTAGAGCATATGTGTGTGTGAGATGGAGTCTTAGTGTGTGTGGGGTGTGTGGGGTGTGTGCGTGTGTGTGTGTGTGAAGCAGAGTCTTCGGTGGTGAAAGTAATTTAACTGTGTGTGGCTTCATCATAGAGAGGTGATGTGTATGGCAGAGGCCACCAACGAGGGGGTGCGAGAGAGAAGATGCCCGTAGAGAGGGAAGAGAAGGCGTGTGCGTGTGAGAGGAGTCGACATTGAGAGAACGTGTTTGTTCGAGAGACACCAAGGAAGACTACTATATATTGATGGTGCATGTAGGCGGGAATTAAATGAAGGGATGGTCTTATTGGTTTTGGGGATATAGGGGAAGAGTGATAGAGGGGGTAGCTAGAAGGAGATTGTTAAGTGTGAGTGTGCATTTTACCCATCCAGGCAGAAGTTATGTGCACACAAGAAGAGAATGATTCGATGTGGGGTTAGGACTGAGGGTAATTAACTACGTATGGATACATAGGAGACCTTAAACATGCATGTGCGGGAGGTATACATGTATACATGGGATGTGTGTGTGCGCGCGCGCGCACATAATCGAGATAAAAGAAAGAAGACATAAGTCATAAGATCAACGACATGGGAGAGACGGATCGGTATGATAATATGCATGCATGTGAGAGTGGAGGGAAGAAGGCCCGATAATTGATCATGTGTTTTTGTCTTTAAGAGATAGTGGTGTGGGCTGGAGCATGCATCTATGGCGAGCAGAGGGAGCGAAACACAATGATTGTGCAAAAGAAATTAACCTATAGATGCATGTATGGAGAGACAGATATAGCGTGCGTGATAGGAAGCAAGAGTGCGTGCGAGAAAGAAATGTTAACGGAGAAACTATAGATAGATAGAGAGATAGAGATGCTAGCTAGAGGGACATCAGCTAGTTTGTGTGTTAGAGATGACCGCCGAGTGGTTCAAAGGGTGAAGTTATGTGTGTGCGAGAGAAAGATAAAAAGAGGGTGCATGACTGCATGTAGAGAGAAACATATATATAGTGTGTGATAGGAACCAAGAGTGAGGGCGAGAAATAAGGTTAATGGAGAAACAAATAAATAAAAATATAAAGATGCTAGCTAGTGTGTGTTAGAGATAAGAGTCGAGTTGATCATAAGGCCGAGTTATGTGTGTGGGTGTGAGAGAGATAGAGAGAGGGTGCATGTGAGTCACATACAAACAAATATGAGAGAGAAATGAGATCCTGATAGACAGAATTTTGTGTTTGCGAGAGAGAAAGATATTTCACAACCAGAGTGATAGCTAGAGAGACATATCAGGGGACAAGGGGTATCTCTAGGGAGAGGGTGTGTGTGTGAGCGACATACAAGAGAATGTGGAGAGATATGAGACCTTTGGAGACAAAGTTTGTATTTGTGTGTGAGAAAGAGATAATTAAGAGGAAGCAGAGTCGTACCTTCTCATACCTAAGGAGCGCAAGACATCTCTGTGTGAGAGGGGGTGTGCGAGTGGCACATAGGGGAATAGTAGAGAGAAATGAGACCCCGAGAGACAATGTTTGTGTTTGTGTGAGAGAAAGGGATTTCACAGGGAGAATCATAGTTAGAGACACATATCAGGGAGCGAGATATACTTAGATATAGATAGAGTGAAGGTCGAGGGAGAGAGTACCGTCAGTGTGTTACGAAGATAAAAGGTCATTGTCGACATACAAGTAGCATGAGAGATAGACTATGAAGGCGTAAGGTCTAGAGAGAGATATAAGCATGAGGGATAGCTATATGAGACGAATATCTGGATTAAAGGGGATTCAAATATTTAAACTAGAGATCACGACATTTATAATATCATAACGAAAATTAGTTTATCAAACATGCATATTCATTTGAATTTGGGGACACGTGTAATGTTATATAGTTTATCAATATTAGTGATTCATAGATTCTTTAAGTAGAGACAATGCATGGTTTATATGCAATTAATGTCTAAACAGGATTACACTATATGTTGCGTGTGTGAAACACACATGTTTGAGAAGTAAAAAACCGCATGAAACACACAATAATTGGGGATAGTTAGCGAGGAATGCATACATTGGATTTCAACATAAAGTGGTTTCAAATATTTAAAATCCAAATTAAGATGGATCCAGCCTTATGAATCTGAGATCATGCCATTTGTAAACCATATTTATGTATAAAGGGTGTTGTGCTTTTGAAAGTATATATAAAAAATGATGTATATAGATTTGTATTCGAATACAAAATGGATCCTGCCCGAAAAAATACAAACTGGATTCGAATTGAGTTGGCACGGTAAACGTGCACTCTTCTCTGCAAAAATTTGAATGAAGCGGGGAAAGTCGCAGTAACCGCCCGAAATCAAAATCTACGAGATGGAAATTACTGCTTATCCCTGACATGCAAAGCCTATCAGCTCGATTTCTATAGGTTTCGATAGGGGTAGGCTTGTAATTTCACCCAAACGTGACATAACCGCCTCCACCTCTCACCTCCCCAGATTCATACACGGTGGGCGCCAAAACACAGTTTCTCCTTGGCCGAAATCACCTCTGATCTCCCTCCCCGATTCATACACGGTGGGTGCCAAAACAAACTATCGTCGGCCGAAATCTCCATCGACAAATATTTGGTGTATGCAAGATTATCGTCCTATCCCCAACCGACTATTATTGCTGTGATGTAAGAAATTTTGAACGGGCCTAAGTTTGTAAAATTCCTCGCATTTGAGACAAGCGTGCCCTGAAGACATGGTTCCCCCCTTCCTCTCTCCCTCCATTTCCCCATTTGTACACCCTTTCCACCGCAGTCTCCTCCGTCCGCCACCCCATCCACCACCGTCCTCCTCCACCATGTCGGAGCTGATACCCAGATGTTGTCGTCCATTACAAGAGATCGACTTCTCTCATCCACGGCTTCGGACCAGGACCCTTGATTCGCGTCATCTCGCTTCATCCACGTCGTCGTCCTCCTTGCCGAGGCTGCTCGTATGCTCGTCTCGTCCACTGCACCGAGATATTTCCCTCGCCGCCACCGTCTGCCCTCCTGGATCTGCTTCCACTCTGCTGACAGCCATCGCTACCGCAGCACCCTCAACGCCTCAGCAGATGCTTACACGGCGCCACACCAGAGGCGGTACTCTTTTGTATCTGCTCAAGTTATTTATCTCAGCAAGAAAATAGATTGCCACTGCTTTACTGTGATTTCTTCTCCATCACTTAGAATCTTACTTGTTAGTTGAAACCAAACATTGGTTGCCATGTTGCCTTTGTTTGGTTTGCACCTTCAGATCCGACGTGGCACGCGCACCACTATACTCGCAATGCTTATGGTTTTCCACTTTTATATTACACATTAGGTTAAATGACGGTCTACTGAATTTCAAATTGGGGTCAGTCCATTTTTGGGAGTTCGCCGGAGGGAAGGAAGGGGCTCGCCAGAGGGCTGCCCCATTATCTATCTTAGGGTCTTGGGTGGGGACAGTGGTTGTGGGGGGTTGTTGTCAGGCTATGGTGGGGCCTTGCCGGAGGCAAAACTCGATGCGAGTGGGGGTGGGGTTAGCTATAGGGATGTCCAGGACGGCGGAAGATCGGAGGTGGTGGTTGGTTTAGGAGAGGGCGGGGGGCCAGTGGTTCGGCCGGTGACCCGTGCGGTGGTCTTTAGGGAAAGAATAAGAGGCGAGGAAGAAGAAGGGTTAGCAGACGTAGGATCTTCATCCAACCGCCTGAAATGGTCGACTGGCCCAAATGACAAAAGTCAGGCGACTTGGATGTAGACATTCCCATATTCGGTACTATTATCGTAGGTGCTTCGAGACGTATGTGCAAGCAGTGCTCCTCAACCCATCAAGCTAAACAACATGCCACCCATAATTCCAAACTTAGTTACTCAAATACGAATCTGATATGATGCTGACATGTAGTAAAACATAGAATGTTTAATTGGTCAGTTAATGTTCCTACTTTACTTTCAAAAAGCACATGCGCCACATATCAAGGGACAGCAGGGAGTTGCGTTCTTTATGCGCTCTGGTTCATCATGTGTGGCCAACCAACATTTTATTTTCCAAAATCTCTTGCTCTTCTTTAGCATGCTCCTCTTCTATTCTTCCTTTGTAAGTACTCGCTCCGTACCTAAATATAAGTCTTTGTAGAGATTCCTCCATGGACTACCTACGGAGCAAAATGAGTGAATTTACACTCTAAAATGTATCTATATACATCCGTATGTGATCCATAGTGGAATCTCTACAAAGATTTGTATTTAGGAACAGAGGGAGTATAATAGTTGTACAGTATGTTCTTTGTAGTGAAGAGGAGCGGGCACATTTGCAGTGTACAGGTCTATTCGGTCGCTTGTCATGGACGCTTTCAACTCTTCGTGTTGGTCTTCATGTCGATTGTCATGGATGCTTTCAACTCTTCGTATTCGATCTTATGTGTCGCCTTTGAGAGTTAGACTGGTAGTAACAGTACTGTGCCTTTAGTTGTAGAGAGCTGGTATTCGAAGCCTTTCTAGCCGTACTGTCAATACTAGCACATATATTCCAGCAACTTCCACTTTCCTGATTTTACTCCTGATACTTAGGGTTTTCCCATTATATCTACACTACAATCTGCGTAGGTGCTTTGTGTCCTACTAGCAGCTTTCCACCCTTTAAAGCTAAATAACACACCAATCATACGTCCTAAGGTTCTTCAAATAAGAACGTGATATGATACTGACATTAGCTATCAGACACACATTTAATTGGTTAGCTAATGCTCCCACTTGAGTTTCCAAATGCATGTGACACATATACAGAGACATCATGTAAGTGCATTTCTTTGGGCGCTCTGATTCATCATGGGTGGGCAACCAACATTGTATAGAAAGAAGGGGAATCTCAATAATATGCTTCCCCTTCTATTCTATAACATGTTCATCTTCTGTTCTTCTTTAGTAATTATAGTATGTTCCTTGTCAGGAAGTAGAGCAGGGACATCTGCAGTCGACATATCTATTAGGCCGGTTCTGCTACATGATTTTGCACTTCGAGTTGGTCTGCCATAATATCCTGGAAATGATGGGAGCCGCGCGGTCTTTGATAGACTAGACTGATAGTAACAGTTGTGCGCCTTCAGATGAATAGAGCTGGCTGTAGGTGATCGATAGGCTGCATATTGGTAGAGGCAAAACCCTGTATTTTCCAGCCAGTTCCGCTTTCCCGATTTATTTATGGTGCTTATGGTGTACCCCTATTATCTACACTATGATCTGCCTACTGGCTCTATGCTCTCATTTTCATGGTTTGGCAATAAACTTTCTATATGGTATATTATGAATCTATCATATGGCAACTATCCTTACATCTGAAGCTCCCAATATGGATCCTATTTTTTGTGTAGTTGTGCCAGATTATATTAATCTACTCACCACATTACAGCACACATGGGCTCTCTCATTAGAATCCAGTGATAGCACACAAGGGTTTACAGGGGGCCCCTATTATATTACAATATCCTATGCATTACAAAGATAATCTCACTACTATTTATGTTTTCATGCTTTTCAGATATTGTACGTGATCACAATGAATATAAGAATGCGCACATTAGAAGAATATTGCGGAACAGTTCAAGGGTAACAAACTTGGCATCGAGGGATTGAGGTCCATTGTGGATGCAATGAAACCCACATGCTCCCAACCTACAGATTCGTATTCAGAATATGATCCTAATGAATATTCTGAGCTCAAGGAGTCAAAGGCAGATGGCCTATCTTGTTAACCCAATAAGGTGCCTGTTCTAATTTGGCAAGGTTTCATTGGTTGCACATATCTTGCATAAGGTGTCTTGCATTTCTTTTGCTTCGTTGCATCGCCATCTGCTTAGTTTACTCATGATATATGTGAAGATGCCATGCCCATCCATTATCAACACCTATTCCATTTGTCGTCATACCATGTTTTTCCATTCAAATGTTGTTCTTGTGTTTCAGACATCCAAAGGAAGAGGGTGATTGCAGAACCTGAAGGAGTACAAGCAAAGTCCTTGAAAAAGGTGGTGCTACCGGAGAAATCACATAGCACCCGACATATATTGGCGATAGAACCAGCGCCGCAAAACCTAGGATATCGCAACTATGCTGGTCGCTGCTTTGCTCTTGTGAGTACCTATTGTCCTATCGTTGTCCTTACATTCATACCTGGTGGATTATGTGACATCATTGTGCATTATAGCTTGCTTATCCACTGTTCGCTCCAAATTATCAGATATATTAATACTTAAATTAATGTTATAAACCCAATGCTTATGAAGAAATTTAGTTCTGCATTGTTCTTGTAAGTATCTGTTGTCCTTCATCACTGTACTTATATTTGTCAGCTAGTTCTTCATGTACACTTTGCAGCTTATTTTCCCTTGCCCTCCATTTTCTACACATCAGATCTACATTTACTCTTGCCAAAATATTGAATAAAACCAATGTTACTGAAGAAGTTTAGCTCCGCATTGCTCTTGTCAGTGCCTTTTGCCTGTATGTGTATTTACATTTGTACTCTGCATCTTAAGTTAAATAATCGCCATTTGTTCCTATATTTTCACATCTATATTTACTCTTAACAAAATGTAGAATAAAGGCAATGCTCTTGAAGAAGAGTGTGCGGTAAACTTCTTGAATTGCCCCCCCCCATCAATATGGACAAGGGCTTTATAGAGCCTATCTTCACTACTAATGTAAGTTTGTCCTCCTCGAGCCTTCAAACTTTGTTGTGTATATTTGGATAGCTATGAGTGCAAATGTTGTTTATTTTTGTCGTCTGCATCAAATTGCTTGTTCAAAGTTTATAAAGAAGAAGTACATAAACATAAGTTTGTCCTTCTCAATTTCAGTCTTTAGTTGTACAACCTAGTTCCTTATTCATACCATGTAAATTAAACTAAACATAGCAAGTTATCTTCTTTAGCACTATGTGTATGCTTGTGTTCTTGATCTGTAATCCAGTGGTGTGGTGAAACTACCAACAACAGCACAATGTCATATCCTGCTATGTCTCAACTATGAACAATGCCATATTATATTAATGTTATTTAAATCATGTCTCTTTATTTACCAATCTGAAATGGTATAAATTGACAGTACACTCACCATTCATGCTTATACGTTGTTTAGAACTACATGTATGCTTGTGTTCTTGATCTGTAATCTAGTGGTCTGGTGAAGCTGGCCACTCCTGCACAATGCCATTTCCTGCCGTTTTAACTATGGACAATGCCTATTATGCTAATGCTATTTTAAATGTGTATCTTTATTTCTGACAAAGAAATGAGATGAATTGATAGCGCTGATGCTTATACATGCAAAACATGTTATCTACCTACTTGTTTCTCTTTCAGGGTGACATTACTGCTGCTAGGAAGAACTGCCACAATGATAGTGAGATGAACCCATTGTTTTTGTCCCTCTAACATATATTCCAGAGAAGAAGGCAACACATCTTGAGGTTAGGGATACAACCAAAAAGTCATATCTTGATGTAGTGTCGAACTTACTCAGTGACACAAGCTCGATGAAGTCACCGCCTGAATCTGTTGGACTTCTTCAGTCTGAAATTCAAGCAGCAAGACATGCTTCCGCTCAAATTTGACTGGAACTCCAATCTCTATACAAGATTAACCATAAGTACATGACGTCTATTGATGTTATGCAACTTAAGTTGGTGGATATAAGCATCAAAGAAGCGCAGTCTCATCAGGTTGCTAAGCTGCTTGCGCTGCAGCTCCTGGGCCGAGTTAACCTTTCTTGAACTGTGTTGAAGTGCTGTCAGTTCTGTCTATTATTTTGTCGGCATGTTTACTTACACTGGAGGCGACCTGCCCAGTTTATGGAATCTGTTGTCTGGTTGCCCTTTATTATAGCTGGCGGCGAACTTTGATGCCCAGGGGATGTAATATGCTGTAATTTCTTGGTTGTATAGTCTAGGTTTATTCTTCGTCAAGATGCTGTAATTTATTTGATATTTATGTTGTCGTCGCTCTAAGAAAAGGTCATAATCTTCGATCGGTGCGCAATGAGCCAATATAGGTTTGTAAAATAATAATTTCTGTACTAAAACTTGTCGGTTGCCAATCACTAGTATGGGCCAAACCGTGGGCCTACAATCATCTTGGGCCATTAGTTAGGTCTAGTCTTAATCTGGCCCACTATTAGTTTCAGGCCTTTAAAAGGCCGAGTAAACCGCTTGCCTTAATTGGGCCAGAAAATTAAATAGGCTTTTAACAGGTTGAAACCTAGATTCAGCCTTAATTGCGGCCAACAAATCACGGGCCAACAGCATGCTGTAATATAAATTGGCCCATTATTGGCCCATTCGGCTGACGGGCCATTAACAGGCCGAAATGCTTTTGGGCCTTGGCTGACCGAATTACATGACGGGCGGGAAGCAGGCCGGATGTATAACGGGCCAAAATTAGGCCCAACACTCTCAAGGGCCTTTAACGGGCCGATAGGCAGTTTGGGTAGAATGTATCCACGAAGACTACGGGCCGTTAAGAGGCCGAAAGTAACTATGGGCCATAATTAGGCCCAGGTGCAACTCAGGCCTTTAAATGGCCGAAATTGAAACCGGGTCAAAAGAGGCCCATTTGTAGATAGGGTCGCTGACAGGCCGAAACTAATATCAGGCCGAACTGTTAAATGGGCTATTAAGAGGCCAAAGAGCAAATCAGGCCCCCAATGGGCCCAATGGTACAGTAGCTGTTAAAGGGTCGTATCTGTTATGGGACGTAATTTGGCCTAAGAAATGAAAGTCAGTTAACGGGCCCGATCAGGTATGGACCGTAATTTGGCCCAAACTATTGCAGGCTGTCAACGGGTCGGATCTGATATGGGCCGTAAATTGGCTGAGAATATTGCAGTCATTTAACGGCCTGTATCTAATGTGGGCTATAATTTGGTCGACAAAATGTTAGGTTGTTAATGGGCCAGCCCATTAGATCCGACGAAATCTTGTGGTCCCGTTCCTGGGCCGACTTTTAAACCTATATGGGCCTCCATTGGGCCGTCCCACGTGTCAACATTTCATTGGCGATTCTTGTCAAATGGACGGTTGACATCTGTCCCAACCCTGAGCCGACATGTGGATCATCAGCGAATGAGAATTTTACACGTGGAAAATCGCCATTGGTCTGGGCTGTTAACGGGTTATCGGATCCAAACCGGAACTCGATAGCTTAACGGCGACCTGTTACAGTGGATGAGACGTGTCGGTCACCCTTGACGAAAGCACTTCTATGGCGCGCGATTTATCATCATGGAAGTGGACACTTCCGTGATGATAATTTTGGTAATGTCATGGAACACTTCTACGATAGCACAGGTATGACTATCTTGATTCTATCATAAAATCATCATGGATGTACATGCATGACCGAAAACATGACCTACTGTGACAAACACGTATCATCACGGAAGTGTATTTTTTTGTAGTGGATCAGGGACATTCTTAAGGAATCACACTTGTCATTTCAGTCGTTCTTTAAGCATGATGACACCACCTCTGTTGCATCTATTATGAAGGAAGCAATTGCTTGTGGTGCAATAGAAGGCAGCGATGAGCACTTCATTGCCTCCGAGATTTTCATCAAGAGAGAGCAAAGGGAGATGTTTCTGAGCATGAGCGTTCACACTCGTTTCGGTTAGTGATAACCCACAAGTATAGGGGATCGTTTGTAGTTCTTTGATAAATACGAGTGTCGAACCCAACGAGGAGCTAAAGGCGGAACAAATATTCCCTCAAGTTTTATCGACCACCGATACAACTCTACGCACACTTGACGTTTTCTTTACCTAAAACAAGTATGAAACTATTTTGCAAGAATAAAACTACGAGTATTTTGCGAGAATAAAACTATGAATAAAATGGAAGGTAATAAAAATGTATAGCTTTTGTCAACAGGAAAGTCATTTGTCCCTAGGCAACCGATAACAAGCACCGGTAATCATCCTTGCAATTTTATATGAGGGAGAGGCATAAGCTAACATACTTTCTCTACTTGGATCATTTGCACTTATGACTGGAACTCTACCAAGCATCCGCAACTACTAAAGATCATTAAGGTCGTGAAACCCAACCATAGCATTAAGTATCAAGTCCTCTTTATCCCATACGCAACAACCCACCTACTTGGGTTAAAGCTTCTGTCACTCTCGCAACCCACCATAAGCGAATCATGAACGTATTGCAACACCCTACAGCGGGGGCCCCTCACGTTCGCGCAAGACGGAGGGCACCGTAGGACAGCACCATAAATAAAATATACAATCATACCAACCAAGATCATGATTAACCCATAGGACAAAACGGATCTACTCAAACATCATAGGATAACCATAGATCATTGGGAAATAATATATGGAGTTGAGCGCCATGTTTAAGTAGAGATTACAACAGGGAGAAGGGGTGTTACACCGCTGCATAGAGGGGGAGAGAGTTGGTGTTGACGGTAGCAAGATTGTTGATGTAGATCAACGTCACGATCCTTGCCCCGGCGGCACTCCGGCGCCACCGGGAGAGAGAGCCCCCCTCCTTCTTCTTCTTCCTTGGCCTCCCCCCTAGATGGGAGGAGGGTTCCCCTCTGGTCCATGGCCTCCATGGCGACAGAGGGGCGGGAGCCCCATCGAGATTGGATCTCCCTCTCTGTTCTCTTCTGTTTCGCGCTCCCCAGATCTGGCCCTTCACGGTTTCTTAAATTCCCGGAGATTCGTAACTCCGATTGCGCTAAAAAATTTACACAATTTTTTCTATAAATTATCTTTCTTGCGACAGAAGAAGGGCTCCAACCGACATTCGAGGAGGGGTTGATACACCAGGGCGCGCCTGGGCTTGTGCTCACTGTGGGCCTCCGTTTGTGTTGATTCCACCTCCCAAAATCACATAAATTCCAAAATAATTCTCCATAGATTTTTATCGCGTTTGGACTTCGTTTGATATGGATTTTCTACAATGCGAAAAACATGCAAAAAACAGGAACTGGCACTGGGCACTGGATCAATAGGTTAGTCCAATAAATCATATAAAAAGTTGCCAAAAGTATGTGAAAGTTGTATACCATTGGCATGAAACAATCAAAAATTATAGATACGACAGAGACGTATTAGCTTAATTCCTGCTCGTCCTTGAGTAGGTAAATGATAAAAAGGATAATCTTTGATGTGGAATGCTACCTAGCATAAACTTGATAATTTATCTAGTCATGGCATGAATATTAAGACATAAGTGATTCAAAGTAATTTTCTATAATTTGACATAAAGACATCAATACTCAGGCATCCCAAAAAACAATCATGTCTTTCAAAATATCAACGCTAAAGAAAGCTATCTCTAAAAAATCATATAGTCTTGTCATGCTCTGTCTTCTTAACACAAAGTATTTATCATGCACAACCCCGATGACAAGCCGAGCAATTGGTTCATACTTTTTAACGTGCTTCAGCTTTTTCCACCCTCACGCAATACATGAGCGCAAGCTATGGATATAGCACTACGGGTGGAATAGAGTATGATGATACGGGTAAATATAAAGAGGACAAAAAAATAAGAAAGTCTCACATCGACGCGGCTAACCAATGGGCTATAGAGATGCCCATCAATTGATATCAATCTGAGGAGTAGGGATTGCCATGAAATGAGTGCACTAAGAGCTATAAGTGTATGAAAGCTCCATATGAAAACTAAGTGGGTGTGCATCTAATCCTATAATGAAATATTCCCACTAGTATATGAAAGTGACAACATATGAGACTCTCCATATGAAAACCATGGTGCTACTTTGAAGCACAAGTGTGGTAAAGGATACTAACAATGCCCGTTCTCTCTTTGTTTATTCTTTTCCTTTTTCCTTTTTCTTCTTCTTTTTCTTTTTTGTTTTTTTCTTTTTCGCCCTTTTTTTCTCTCGTTGTCCGGAGTCTCATCCCGACTTGTGGGGGAATCATAGTCTACATCATCCTTTGCTCACTGGGGCACTGGTCTAAAAATGATGATCATCACACTTCTATTTACTTATAACTCAAAATGAAATAAAAATTACATCTCGATACCTATAAAAAAATATGACTCTATATGAATGCCTCTGGCAGTGTACCAGGATATGCAATGATCTAGCATAACATGTATAAAAAATGATGAATGGTGGCTGAGCGACAACTACTATGTCATCTATATGATCATGCAAAGCAATATGACAATGAATACTCAAGTCATCAAACGGAAGCGGTGGAAGTTGCATGGCAATATATCTCAGAATGGCCATGGAAAAGCCATAATAGGTAGGTATGGTGGCTGTTTTGAGGAAGATATAATAAGGCTTATGTGTGATAGAGCGTATCATATCACAGGGTTTGGATGCACCTGCAAAGTTTGCACCGACTCTCGAGGTGAGAAAGGGCAATGCACGGTACCGTAGAGGCTAGCAAATTGCGGAAAGGTAAGAGTGTGTATAATCCATGGACTCACATTAGTCACAAAGAACTCATATACTTATTGCAAAATTTTATTAGCCCTCAAAGCAAAGTAGTACTATGCATGCCCCAAGGGGGGAGGTTGGTAGGAGTTAACCATCGCGCGTGCCCGACCTTCACACAAAGATAGACAATCAAGGATAAATTGTGCTCCAACTTCCCGGCATAACGGGAGACTATACGTGCATGCTTCGGGAATCACAAACCTTAACACCAATATTCTTACTAACCACAACCATTTACTAGTGCTTCCCACATATTCCATCTCTATATCGCAAAACTATTGCAAGGAATCAAACATATCATATTCAGTGATCCATAAGTTTTATGTAGGATTTTTATGACTAACCATGCAAATGACCAATTCATGTTGACTCTCTAAATAGATATAAGTGAAGCATGAGAGTTTAATTCTTTCTACAAAAGATAATGCTCTAACAAATATAAGTGAAGCAAAAGAGCATTCTACAATCATCGGTTTTCTATGTGAAGAGAAACAGGCAATCCAAACTTCAAATGATATAAGTGAAGCAAATGAAGCATTCTATAAAGCCATACTCAAAAGATATAAGTGAAGTGCTATGATCATTCTATAAATCAACCATGGACTATCTCATACCAGCATGGTGCATAAAATAAAATGAAAACTGAATGCAAAAGACGCTCCAAGATTTGCACATATCACATGAACGAAACAAAGACGAAAACATACTGATACTTGTTGAAGAAAGATGGGATGCCTTCCGGGGCATCCCCAAGCTTAGACACTTGAGTCTCCTTGAATATTTACTTGGGGTGCCTTGGGAATTCCCATGCTTGAGACCTTGCCTCTCCTCCTTCTCCTCATATTGAGACCTCCTCGATCTTTGATCACTTCATCCACACAAAACTCAACAGAAAGCTCGGTAAGATCCATTAGTATAATAAAGCAAATAACTACTCTAAGTACTGTTGCAAACCAATTCATATTTTGTTTTTGCATTGTGTAATATAACTTTTCCATGGCTTATACCACCGATAGAATCGATAGTTTCATCAAAACAAGCAAAGCAATGCATCAAAAACAGAATCTGTCTTAAACAGGACAATTTGTAATAATCTGAACATTCACCATACTTATGGTACTCCAAAAATTCTGAAACAAATATGACAAAATAAAAAAAAATTATAGCAATACTATGAAAAAAGTTTCAGAACCTTTCGTCGTTCTAGTAAAAAATGTAAAATCACGCGCTACAACCAAAGTTTCTGTTTTTGTACTGCACATACCAACAAGAATATACTCATCCTAAAGGTAAATCTTGGCACATTATTTTTATAATACAATGGAATTTTACAAGGGGGTAATTATTTTTGTTGAAAAGTTTCTGTAATTCAAGATTCACAAAGTTTCCATGGGCATGAACAAAGTTCAAGGCATGCTCCCGCTTCCACGGTGCTCGTCTATCTCACTTTCACTTTTCTTTTTGTGAAGTTTTAAGTTCCCCTCTATATTTTTTTATTTTTAAACTATATAAAAGCACTCAAAAAAAAAAAATGACTCTCTAAAACTTCTGGGTTGTCTCCCTGGCAGTGCTTTCTTTAAAGCCACTAAGCTAGGCATAAAGTGCTCAAGTAATGAATCCACCCGGATCCCAAGGTATATCATAGCCAATTTTAATTAGCAATGATTTGCCATTTAGTAGTGAGCACAAAGCAACATATATCATGCAATGGCAAAGTCTAACTCTCTTCCTATGCATCGGCATGTCATACAAGAACATTTCATGCACATCAAGTAAAGGCCAATACATAGGTAAGTAGTTTCTTGCAATTTTTTTGTGTTGCAAACATAGAGAGGTGGAGATGTAGTTCCTCTCTCATATAATTTCAAGTAGGAGAAGCAAGCACATGAATATTGTATTCATCAAAATCATCATGTGAAATGGTAAAAGGCAACCCATCAATATAATCCTTAATAAGAACAAACTTCTCCAATATAGTGTAGTTTGGAGAATTCAAAAGGATAATATGACTATCATGCGTGGGTGCAATAGCAACAATTTCATTCTTAACATAAAGAACTATAGCAAGTTCATCTCCATAAGCATCATTCATATTGGCATCATGGCCACAAGCACCAAGTTCATAAAAAGGGATATTTCAAATGAATCAACGGGATCACGAAATCATCATAGCATTCATCGGTAAGAATGAAGGGACATTAAACAATGTATGAGTTGAAGAGTTACTCTCATTAGAAGGTGGGCACGGGTGATCAATCCGCTCTTCCTCCTTTTGTTCTTCGCTCTCCTCATCTTTTTCATCCAATGATCTCAAAGTTTCATCAAATCCTTCTTCCATAGACTCCTGCAAAATATTAGTCTCTTCTTGGGCAGCGGAGATTTTCTCAACAAATGCATCAATATCGGAATTGTATTTATAATTATCATAGCAATATTTAAGGATGGCAAAATTTTCAGGTCTATAAACATCATCATCAAAAGCTTCATACTTTAAAAACAAATATTCAATTTCCTAAGCACCCTTAAAAGCAACAAATTCTTCTATTCGTTCCACTTCATAATAATAATATCTACCGTTGGCATAAGAAGCCAAGGTTTCATTATCATTAAGTTTGCATGTAAAGGGAAGATGTGGAGTGTTCATCCTAAAGCAACAAGTAAAATCATATCTCAGGCATAAATTCCAAGCATACCAATGCAACATATCAATTTGATCCCATAATAATTTCCCTTTTTGTGTCAAGCG
Organism: Triticum aestivum; assembly: GCF_018294505.1. NCBI lineage: Eukaryota > Viridiplantae > Streptophyta > Magnoliopsida > Poales > Poaceae > Triticum > Triticum aestivum. The sequence continues at coordinate 139,966,914 of NC_057807.1, forward strand.
ATAATCCCTAAAGTATCCACGTTGATCCAATGTCACTCCCATTATCATGTTGAATGGGGTTTTCTCTGGATTATCAAAGTAGTGCATAATATCTTTCACATAACGATCATCGAGGGTTTTAGGAGGTTCCCCATCTCCATGAGTAGCAAGTATAACTAATTTTTAAAGTGTTTCGTGTTCCATATCCATAACTAAGATAGATAACATCTTAGAATAGGAAATAAAAACTACTTAGTGATAAAGCAAATAAGAACACACAAGAATATTCACCCCATCCTATTGCTCCCCAGCAACGGCGCCAGAAAAAGTTCTTGATAACCCACAAGTATTGGGGATCATTTGTAGCCTTCTTCAATAAATAAGAGTGTCGAACCCAACGAGCTAAAGGCGGAACAAATATTCCCTCAAGTTTTATCGACCACTGATACAACTCTACGCACACTTGACATTTGCTTTACCTAAAACAAGTATGAAACTATTTTGCAAGAATAAAACTATGAGTACTTGCGAGAGTAAAACTACGAATAAAATGCAAGGTAATAAAAGTGGATAGCTTTTGTCAACAAGAAATTCATTTGTCCCTAGGCAATCGATAACAAGCACCGATAATAATCCTTGCAATTTTATATGAGGGAGAGGCATAAGCTAACATACTTTCTCTAGTTGGATCATATGCACTTATGGTTGGAACTCTAGAAAGCATCCGCAACTACTAAATATCATTAAGGTCTTGAAACCCAACCATAGCATTAAGTATCAAGTCCTCTTTATCCCATACGCAACAACCCACCTACTCAGGTTTAAGCTTTTGTCACTCTCGCAACCCACCATAAGCGAATCATGAACGTATTGCAACACCCTACAGCTGGGGCCCCTCACGTTTGCGCGAGACGGAGGGCACCATAGGACAGCACCATAAATAAAATATACGGTCATACCAACCAAGATCACGATTAACCCATAGGACAAAATGGATCTACTCAAACATCATAGCATAACCATAGGTCATTGGGAAATAATATATGGAGTTGAGCACCATGTTTAAGTAGAGATTACAACGGGGAGAAGGGGTGTTACACCGCTGCATAGAGGGGGAGAGAGTTGGTGTTGACGGTAGCAAGATTGTTGATGTAGATCGTCGTCACGATCCTTGCCCCAGCGGCACTCCGGTGCCACTGGGAGAGAGAGCCCCCTCCTTCTTATTCCTTGGCCTCCCTCCTAGATGGGAGGAGGGTTCCCCTCTGGTCCATGGCCTCCATGGCGGTAGAGGGGCGGGATCCCCTCTGAGATTGGATCTCCCTCTCTGTTCTCCTCTGTGTCGCGCTCCCCAGATCTGGCCCTTCACGGTTTCTTAAATTCCCGGAGATTCGTAACTCCGATTGTGCTAAAAAAATTACACGGTTTTTTTCGTAAATTATTTTTCTTGCACTAGAAGAAGGGCTCCGACCGACGTTCAAGGAGGGCACGATACACCAGGGCGCGCCTGGGCCCCCAAGCGTGCCCCGGTGGGTTGTTCTCACTGTGGGCCTCCGTTTGCGTTGATTCCACCTCCCAAAAATCACATAAATTCCAAAATAATTCTCCATAGATTTTTATCGCGTTTGGACTTTGTTTGATATGGATTTTCTGTGTTACAAAAAACATGCAAACAATAGGAACTGGCACTGGGCACTGGATCAATAGGTTAGTCCCATAAATCATATAAAAAGTTGCCAAAAGTATGTGAAAGTTGTATAACATTGGCATGAAACAATCAAAAATTATAGATACGACGGAGACATATCAGTTGGCTAAAGAGGAAGTTCAACGTCAAGTACGGGAACTAGTAGTTCCCAGTTTATGCCATATGTGTGATGGTTGCTTATGTCCTATGCTACCGAACCATTTTATTTCCTATGTCTGCGGTTGAACAATATTTCAAGTACTCATTGTTGAACAATTGTTTCCTATATGGCTTATAATAACTGGTTGGATAATATTTATGTATGAAGTGCAGTTTCGTCTTCATATTTCTTGTACTCCATGCTAACCATTGTTTGTTAACTCATTGGTTGTGTATGTGCAGATGTCATCTGACAGTGAAAGTGACGATGAAAACTATTACGAAATGAAGAAAAGAATGATTCGTGCTCATGCACAATAAATGAACAATTATGTATCTGAGTGCATCAACCATATTTGGGAAGTATTATGACAATTGTGTGATGAGGCCAATCCTAGGACATCTATCTTGAGTGGATTTGGATGGTTGCAGGAGACTATCGGTACACCCGGAGAGACCTTCACCATGCTGAGAATGAAGGCAACAATATTCTTTTAACTTCATGACTTGTTGAAGGATAAGTATGGGCTCCGCCATTCCCCATTTGTTAGTAGTTATGAGTATCCTGCTATGTTCCTATGGACCTTGGGTGGGTGTGAATCAAATAGAAGAACCCAAACCATTTCAAACATTCCGCAGATACAATCCACCGCAAATTCCATGAGGTACTACTTTGTGTCGTGAAGATGTCTGCTACTACATCAAGCCTAAGGACCCAAATTTTAGGACCATACATCCAAGGATTCTGAATAAGGCTACCTTTCCCCATCCTCCAAAACGTGAGCTTTTTTACTTGTTGCAAGTTATCTCATATATCCAACAACTTACATTCATTATCTCTATGTTATTTAGGCATGTACTACCTTGTAGATGCTGGCTATCCTGGTAGAATTGGATATCTTGCACCCTACAAAGGAGAAAGGTATCATGTCCCTGGCTTTCAAAGAGGTGCACCACCGAATACTCTAATGAGAAGTTCAACATGATCCAACACAATTGCATAGAGAAGCTTTGGTGTTTGGAAGATGAAATGGCAAATACTTTTGAAGATGCCAAGCTACTCAATTGAAACCCAGAAGATGGTAGTTGTTGATACTATGGCATTGCACAACTATGTTCGCTTTCATGACAAATCAGATCTCCACTTTGTTCGATGTGATAGGGATCCGGATTATGTGTCGACAATTCCTGAACGGTATAAGAAATTTGTTGTTCTGACAAATGCTTCAGATACATCAACTTTGGAGGAAAATGGTGTTGACATGGATCTGTTTAGGAACCAACTTGCTACTGACATTGCTCTAGGTTGGTGAAGTACATGTTAGGAACATGTACCACTTTTGATTTGCAAACTTATGAAAATATTGTGCCCTTTGTTATATGAAATACGTGTACACTGTCTTGTTCCTTAAGATATGGGATGTCATGTATATATTTTCATTGAAAATATATTTCTGTTTAATAATCTATAATTTATACACATAAAGTATTGCAAACTACCCTTTAAATAGTTCTCTGTTAGACAAAAATGCACACAAAAGAAAAGACAATGCTTTGTCTCGGTGAATCTGGTCATCTCTGTTAGAGAAAGAAAGCAGAGGAAAGGGAAAAAAATGCCGCCTCCCAGCGAACTGGGTTGAAAAATGCCCTTCATGCACTCCAAACTTGGCCTTTTGCCATCTTTTCAGCCCCTAGGAACTGGGCCTCACGTGGCTTTCCACCCAGCCTCCATTTTTGGCTTAGTTCAGCCTTTCCTCAATGTCCAATAAGGCCGAATCCCACTAAAGATGGCTGCCATCCCATCTATGGCGATCGAAACCTGGAGCTGAGACACCGAACGGATTTCTGAGCGCTAGCACTCGCGTAGGAAGCTAGCGATTGAAAAGAGAAGCTCGATTTGAGGATTTATTGGAGTTAGGGAGCTACCAAACAGGCCCTAAGGCTCTCGAAGTGTGTTCCAAAACATGGAGTCTCGGGGTCTATTCATAGAGAAAGCAAAAAGTCGCACAGGAAAAGGCAACTAGCCATTTTGACTCGGTGGTTGTGGCGCATAGCCAATGGGGATGGTGGCCTATGGCTCCACATCATCCGAAACAAATACCTCGGTGGTCGGCCCCTAGCGTTCTGCCAACGGTCCAGTGGATCCCAGTTTTGGCAATCTGTCATCTAGTTGTTGCTTGTTCTTTGCATTGGGACCTCCATCTCTATGGGATCGGGGACTGACACCCTATTCTGGTTCGATGGTGGGCTGGCGATTCTCCATTCGCGGCCCGCTTCCCGGACCTATTCTCCATTGCGATTGACCCTCGGGTCTCTGTTGAGACAGCCCTTATTGACTTAGGGTGTCTCGCGTTCCGCTGCCCTTTTGGGCCCGTGGAAATTGCATCATGGCATGACCTCCTAGACGTCATTGTGCTCCACCAACCGGACCTCGAGCCGACGTGTGACCATGTGTCCTGGTGCCTACAGCCCTCGGGCCGATTCTCCATGAAGTCCCTCTACCGTGCCATCGTGGCAACCCCCGCCCCAGTCCCCTTCGAGGTTATCTGGGCGGTCCGTCTACCTCTAAAGATCCGAATCTTCATGTAGCAATGGATCCGCAGACGTCTCTCATCTGGCGTTGAGGTGCTTAAACGTAACGGTCCTGGCGATGGGTTGTGCCCTCTATGTGGGACAGCTGAGGATTCGAACCACATATTCTTCTCGTGTGTATCGGCCCAGTTCCTTTAGAGTTGCGTGCGCGAGATGTTCGGTGGCAGTTGGTGCCACACCGACTTCCGGGACCTCTTCGCTGAAATTCAGGCCTCGCCCCCTGCGTGTCGCCACATTAGGTGGCTGACCATAGGTATCCTTGCCTAGACACTCTGGACGGTTCGGAATAAGCTAGTCATCCAGGGGATTCCCCTTTGACGTGCTACTGATGCATTGTCCAAACATTGTGGTTTCTTGCAGCTCTGGCGGCCTCTTAGCCGCCTCCAGGATCGGGACGCCATCAACATCATCATTTTTGACCTCCGTGCGATGGCTCTCTGATTGGCGCCACCGCGTCCTCCGCCGCCCTTGAGCCTGATTAGCGCCTCCTTGGCTCTCCGATTGCACCGGCTTTTTTGCTTTTTTGGGCTTGTTGAGCTATGCCCTTAGCAGAACCCCTGTACTTTTTGTTGTGAGACGTGGATGTGTGTGTGTGGTTTTATTGTGGTACTTCCTGATTCGTGGTAGTTTGCTTTATTTATAAAGCGGGGTGAAAGACTTTTTCGGTAAAAGGCAACTAGCCCTGAAGTCTCGATCGTTCTCCATAGTATTATCAGACTAATTCAAAATCCGAACGGTTTGGTGGGAAGAAAAATATCCTCGAAAGTGTGTGGCACTTGGACGTACTGGGTTGTCCAGTAAGCATCTCAAAGATCCGATACAGAGATACTACAAACAAAAAGGTCGGAGATACCAGGCACAAGGGAGCTCATTTCCCGCAAGAATGAAAATTTTCTCGGAAGTACATGAGAAAGATTCTCGGAGGTTTCGAGGGTCAACAAAACAAGCCTCGAAATGAAATCAGTGCATAAACGGCTAAGTCTCGGCTCGAGGATAACATAAAGAATTTTCTCGGGAGCACCGGACCTATATTGAGACCCAGGGCCATAGCAAACCGAGAAGTGCTTGGAAATATCAAAAATGTTAGCCTTGGAGGTACCAAAGCTAACAAAAATGATCTTTGGCTGAACTAAAGCTTGGTGACATCAGAGAAAATCTCGGCGGTTTAGAAGCAAACATAGAGACATAGGTTCCCTGAAGATGATCACTCACTCACATGCTCAGTAGTACTCCCTCCATCCGGAATTACTTGTCATCAAAATGGATGAAAATGGATATACCTAGAATTAAAATACATCTAGATACATCCATTTCAATGACAAATATTTCCGGACGGAGGGAGTACTAGGTAGGAAATACTCAAAAGTATCAGGAGTGCGGGATTAAGTGGAAGGAGTGGAATAATTGGGTATTTGATTTTGGATACTGAGGTAGCGTTCATTCATAATTAATTTGCATGTTCCCCTTACAATCGTCCCTAAACTCGATGTGAATCTTGTGTTGGAGTTGTGTCGAATATAGTGTACAAGATAGGTTACAGTTGGACTTGTAGTTGTATTGTGTTTAGATAGGATATGGAGTCGTGTCCTAGTAGGTGATACGTCCATTTTGCATCATGCTTCTATATCAATATTTATTGCATTATGGGCTGTTATTTCACGTTATGTCACAATACTTATGGCTATTCTCTCTTATTTTACAAGGTTTACATGAAGAGGGAGAATACCGGCAGCTGGAATTCTGGGCTGGAAAAGGAGCAAATATTGGAGACCTATTCTGCGCAACTCCAAAAGTCCTGAGACTCCACGAAATATCTTAAAATAAATAAATAAAAATCGTCGCCAAAGATGAAGGCCAGGGGGCCCACACCCTTCTCATGAGGGTGGGGTGCGCCCCCCCCCTCGGGGCGCGCCCCCCTACCTCGTGGGCCCCCTGGTGGCTCTCCGACGCCCATCTTCTCCTATATGAAGTCTTTCGATGAGAAAAAATAGAAGGCAACCTTTCGGGACGAGACTCCGCCGCTACGAGGCGGAACCTTGGCGGAACCAATCTAGGGCTCGGTAGAGCTGTTCTGCCGGGGACACTTCCCTCCGGAAGGGGGAAATCATCACCATCGTCATCACCAACGCTCCTCTCATCGGGAGAGGGCAATCTCCATCAACATCTTCACCAGCACCATCTCATCTCCAAACCCTAGTTCATCTCTTGTATCCAATTCTTGTCTCCAAGTCCGGGATTGGTGCTAGTAGGTTGCTAGTAGTGTTGATTACTCCTTGCAGTTGATGCTAGTTGGTTTATTTGGTGGAAGATCATATGTTCAGATCCTTTATGCATATTATTACCCCTCAGATTATGAACATGAATATGCTTTGTGAGTAGTTACGTTTGTTCCTGAGGACAAGGCAGAAGTCTTGCTATTAGTAGTCATGTGAATTTGGTATTCGTTCGATATTTTGATAAGATGTATGTTGTCTAGCCTCTAGTGGTGTTATGTGAACGTCAACTACATAACACTTCACCATTATTTGGGCCTAGAGGAGGGCATTGGGAAGTAATAAGTAGATGATGGGTTGCTAGAGTGACAGAAGCTTAAACCCTAGTTTATGCATTGCTTCGTAAGGGGTTGATTTGGATCCATATGTTTCATGCTATGGTTAGGTTTACCATAATACTTTTGTTGTAGTTGCGGATGCTTGCAATATAGGTTAGTCATAAGTGGTATGCTTGTTCAAGTAAGAACAGCACCCAAGCACCGGTCCACCCACATATCAAATTATCAAAGTACCGAACGCGAATCATATGAGCGTGATGAAAACTAGCTTGACAATATTCCCATGTGTCCTCAGGAGCATTTTTCCTATTATAAGAGTTTGTCCAGGCTTGTCCTTTTCTACAAAAAGGATTGGGACACCTTGCTGCACTTTATTTACTTTTGTTACTTGTTTCTCGCTACAATTTACCTTATCACAAAACTATCTGTTACCACTTATTTCAGTACTTGCAGAGAATACCTTGCTGAAAACCGCTTATCATTTCCTTCTGCTCCTCATTGGGTTCGACACTCTTACTTATCGAAAGGACTACGCTAGATCCCCTATACTTGTGGGTCATCAAGACTCTTTTCTGGCGCCGTTGCCGAGGAGTGTAGCGCCTTTGGTAGGTGGAATTTGGTAAGGAAATTTTTATTTAGTGTGCTGAAATTGTCTGTCACTTGTTACTATGGAAAGTAATTCGCTGAGGGGCTTGTTCGGGGTATCTTCACCCCATCCAGTAGAGCAAAGAGTTGCTCCTCAACCTACTCAACCTACTGAACCTATTGAAAATGAAACCCCTTTTGAGATTCCTTCGGGTATGATGGAAAAGCTGCTAGCTAACACTTTTACAGGAGATGGAACAAAGCATCCTGATGAACACTACTCTATGTGGATGAAGTTTGTGGACTATTTAAGCTTGCAGGTATACCCGATGCTATTGTTAAGAAGAAGGCCTTCCCTTTATCTTTGAAGGGAGACGCATTGACATGGTATAGGCTATGTGATGATATGAGATCATGGAACTATAAAAGATTGAAATTGGAATTTCATCAAAAGTATTACCCTATGCATCTTGTTCATCGTGATCGCAATTATATATATAATTTTTGGCCTCACGAAGGAGAAAGCATCGCTCAAGCTTGGGGGAGGCTTAAATCAATGTTATGTTCATGCCCCAATCATGAGCTCCCAAGAGAAGTAATTATGAAAAGTTTTTATGCTCGGCTTTTTGATAACAATCGCACCATGCTCGATACTTCTTGTGCTGGCTCTTTTATGATGAAGACTATTGAATTTAAATGGAATTTATTGGATAGAATTAAAGCAACTCTGAAGATTGGGACCTCGACGAAGGTAAGGAGTCAGGTATGACACCTAAGTTTGATTGTGTTAAATCTTTTATGGATACCGATATTTTCCGTAAGTTTAGCACTAAATATGGACTTGACTCTGAGATAGTAGCTTCTTTCTGTGAATCTTTTGCTACCTATGTTGATCTCCCCAAGGAGAAGTGGTTTAAATATCATCCTCCCATAGAAGTAAAAGTAGCTGCACCTATTAAAGTTGAAGAAAAGACTGTCACTTATAATGATCCTATTGTTCCCACTTCTTATGTTGAGAAACCACCTTTCCCTGTAAGAATGAAGGATCATGCTAAAGCTTCAACTGTTGTTCGTAAAAGCAATATTAGAACTTATACACCTCCTGAGCAAGTCAAAGTAGAACCTAATATTACTATTGTTAAAGATCTCTTGTCTGATAATATTGATGGGCATGTTATTCAATTCTGTGGCGAAACTGCTAGAATTGCTAAACCTTGTGCTAGAGATAAACATAGACCTGTGGTAGGCGTGCCTGTTATTTCTGTTAAAATAGGAGATCATTGTTATCATGGCTTATATGATATGGGTGCTAGTGCTAGTGTAATACCCATTGACTTATACAAAGAAATTATGCATGAAATTGCACCTGCTGAGTTAGAAGATATTGATGTTACAATTAAACTTGCCAATAGAGATACTATATCTGCAATGGGAATTGTTAGAGATGTTGAAGTCTTGTGTGGAAAAACCAAATAGCCCGCTGATTTTCTTATTCTTGGTTCTCCACAAGATAGCTTTTGTCCCATTATATTTGGTAGACCCTTCTTGAATACTGTTAATGCTAAGATAGGCTGCGAAAAGAATGTTGTTACTATTGGCTTGGATGATATGGTTCATGAGTTTAATTTCTCTAAATTTAGTAAACAACATCGCGAGGAAGAATTGCCTAGTAAAGAGGAAATTATTGGTCTTGCTTCTATTGCCGTACCTCCTAGTGATCCTTTAGAACACTATTTGCTAGACCATGAAAATGATATGTTCATGAATGAAAGAAGGGAAATAGATGAAGTATTCTTTAAACAGGAACCTATTCTGCAACATAATTTGCCTGTTGAAATCCTAGGGGATCCTCCTCCACCCAAGGGTGATCCCGTGTTTGAGCTTAAACCATTGCCTGATAATCTTAAATATGCTTATCTTGATGAAAAGAAAATATATCCTGTCATTATTAGTGCTAACCTTTTAGAGCATGAAGAAGAAAGATTATTGAAAACTCTGAAGAAGCACCGTGCCGCTATTGGATATACTCTGGATGATCTTAAGGGCATCAGTCCCACTCTATGTCAACATAAAATAAATTTGGAAGTGGATGCCAAACCAGTTCGTGATCCTCAACGACATTTGAATCCTAAAATGAAAGAAGTGGTAAGAAAAGAAATACTCAAGCTCCTGGAGGCAGGTATAATTTATCCCGTTGCTGATAGTCAGTGGGTGAGTCATGTCCATTGTGTCCCTAAGAAGGGACGTATTACTGTTGTCCCTAATGATAAAGATGAATTGATTCCGCAAAGAATTATCACAGGTTATAGGATGTCAATTGATTTCTGCAAATTAAATAAGGCTACTAAGAAAGATCATTACCCCTTGCCTTTTATTGATCAAATGCTAGAAAGATTATGAAAACATACACATTATTGCTTTCTAGATGGTTATTCTGGTTTCTCTCAAATACATGTGTCGGCTAGAGATCAATCAAAGACTACTTTTACATGCCCTTTTGGTACTTTTGCTTATAGACGTATGCCTTTCGGTTTATGTAATGCACCTGCTACCTTTCAAATATGCATGATGGCTATATTCTCTGACTTTTGCGAAAAGATTTGTGAGGTTTTCATGAACGACTTTTTCGTCTATGGTTCCTCTTTTGATGATTGCTTGAGCAATCTTGCTCGAATTTGCAGAGATGTGAAGAAACTAATCTTGTCTTGAATTGGGAAAAGTGCCAATTTATGGTTAATGAAGGTATTGTCTTGCGACACAAAGTTTCCGAAAGAGGTATTGAAGTTGATAAAGCCAAGGTTGATGCTATTGAAAAGATGCCATGTCCCAAGGACATCCAAGGTATAAGAAGTTTCCTTGGTCACGCCGGATTTTATAGGAGGTTCATTAAGGACTTCTCAAAAATTTCTCGGCCTCTGACTAATTTATTACAAAAAGATGTACCATTTGTCTTTGATGATGATTGTGTAGAAGCATTTGAAATACTTAAGAAAGCATTAGTCTCTGCACCTGTTGTTCAGCCACCTGATTGGAATTTACCCTTTGAAATTATGTGTGATGCTAGTGATTACGCTGTAGGTGCTATTCTAGGGCAAAGAGTTGATAAGAAATTAAATGTTATCCATTATGCTAGTAAGACTCTAGACAATGCTCAAAGAAATTATGCTACTACCGAAAAGGAACTTTTAGCAGTTGTATTTGCTTGTGATAAATTCAGACCCTATATTGTTGATTCTAAAGTAACTATTCACACTGATCATGCTGCTATTAAATATCTTAGGGAAAAGAAAGATGCAAAACCTAGACTTATTAGATGGGTTCTCTTGCTGCAAGAATTTGATTTGCATATTGTTGATAGAAAAGGAGCTGAGAACCCCGTTGCAGACAACTTATCTAGGTTAGAGAATGTTCTTGATGACCCACCACCTATTGATGATAGCTTTCCTGATGAACAATTAAATGTCATAAGCACTTCTCATAGCACTTCATGGTATGCTGATTATGCTAATTATATTGTTGCTAAATTTATACCACCTAGCTTCACATACCAACAAAAGAAAAAGTTTTTCTATGATTTGCGACATTACTTTTGGGATGACCCACATCTTTATAAAGAAGGAGTAGATGGTGTTATTAGACGTTGTGTACCTGAGCATGAACAGGAACAGATCCTACGCAAGTGTCACTCCGAAGCTTATGGAGGACACCACGCTGGAGATAGAACTGCACATAAGGTATTGCAATCCGGTTTTTATTGGCCTACTCTCTTCAAGGATGCCCGTAAGTTTGTTTTTTCTTGCGATGAATGTCAAAGAATTGGTAATATTAGTAGACGTCAAGAAATTCCTATGAATTATTCCCTTGTTATTGAACCGTTTGATGTTTGGGGCTTTGATTATATGGGACCTTTTCCTGCCTCTAATGGGTATACACATATTTTAGTTGTTGTTGATTACGTTACTAAGTGGGTAGAAGCTATTCCAACTAGTAGTGCTGATCATAACACTTCTATTAAAATGCTTAAGGAAGTTACTTTTCCGAGGTTTGGAGTCCCTAGATATCTTATGACTGATGGTGGTTCACACTTTATTCATGGTGCTTTCCGTAAAATGCTTGCTAAATACGACGTTAATCATAGAAACGCATCTCCTTATCATCCGCAGTCTAATGGTCAAGTAGAATTGAGCAATAGAGAGCTCAAATTAATTTTGCAAAAGACTGTTAATAGGTCTAGAAAGAATTGGTCCAAGAAACTGGATGACGCATTAAGGGCCTATAGAACTGCATATAAGAATCCTATGGGTATGTCTCCGTATAAAATGGTTTATGGAAAAGCATGTCACTTGCCACTCGAACTAGAACATAAGGCATATTGGGCTATTAAAGAACTCAACTATGATTTCAAACTTGCCGGTGAGAAGAGGTTATATGATATTAGCTCACTTGATGAATGGAGAACCCAAGCTTATGAAAATGCCAACTTGTTTAAAGAAAAAGTTAAAAGATGGCATGACAAAAGGATACAAAAGCGTGAGTTTAATGTAGGTGATTATGTATTGCTATACAACTCTCATTTAAGATTTTTTGCAGGAAAACTTCTCTCTAAATGGGAAGGTCCCTACGTTATCGAGGTCTATCGTTCCTGTGCCATAAAAATCAACAACTTCGAAGGCACAAATCCGAAGGTGGTAAAGGGTCAAAGGATCAAACACTATATCTCAGGTAAACCTATAAATGTTGAAACTAATATTATTGAAACCGTAACCCCGGAGGAATACATAAGGGACACTTTCCAGCCCGTTTCAGACTCCGAAAAGGAATAGGTATGTGGTACGGTAAGTAAACCGACTCCAAAACAATTTTTAAGGCAATATTTCTCCGTTTTGGAATATTTAGAAAAATAGAAAAATAAGTGGCAGTCCGGGGAGGACACGAGGCTTCCACGAGGGTGGAGGGGGCGCCCTACCCCCTGGGCGCGCCCCCCTACCTCGTGAGCACCTCGTGTGCCCTCCGACTCCGTTTTCTTGCACGATACGTATTTTGGTCGGTAAAAATTCATTATATATTCTCTCGAAGGTTTTGACTCTTGTATCACGCAAATCTCCCCTATTCTTGTTTCAAGCTGTTTTTCAGACAGGTCTAGATCATCATGACGACCCTAAGTGCTTCCAAGGACAAGTTCTTCGAGAAGGTGATCAACCCTTACCTTGCAGAGGTGCTGCGACACCCTCAAACCATTGAGATGCGTGATGGGTTGCTGCACATCCGCGATGTTGAGGGACCAAAGGGAACCGGAAGCGTGGAGTCGAGGCTCGAAGCAATGGAGCAACAAGTTTTCAAGTGCCAGGGGATGGTGGAGCGTGGAATCAACGCTAGCCAAAAGATGCTCGCAGAGTTCACCAACAACTACAAGTCGGATGCCAAGAACACTAAGGAGGCCATCTTCAAGCTACATGAGAAGATCGAGCACCTTGCTACCTCTTGAGCACTGCGTTGGATTTCCCCGAAGAGGAGAGGATGATGCAGCAAAGTAGCGTAAGTATTTCCCTCAGTTTTTGAGAACCAAGGTATCAATCCAGTAGGAGACCACGCACAAGTCCCTCGTACCTACACAAAACGATAGCAACTCGCAACCAACACTTAGGGGTTGTCAATCCCTTCACGATCACTTATGAGAGTGAGATTTGATCGAGATAATATTTTTGGTATTTTTGATAGATAGATGCAAAGTAAAAAGTAAAAGGCAAAGTAAAACAAAGCAAGTAAATAAAGTGATAGAGATTGATATGATGAGAATAGACCCGGGGGCCATAGGTTTCACTAGTGGCTTCTCTCAAGAGCATAAGTATTCTACGGTGGGTGAACAAATTACTGTTGAGCAATTGACAGAACTGAGCATAGTTGTCAGGACCCCGACTCGATGTCACATCGATCTAGCCGGTAACACCTCATATCACTTTGCGGCCTCACGCACGGTATCCCCACGGGTGTCGCCTTACCTTTGCCCGGGACCGTTTGCGCCTTTTGGCTCACGTATATGATAGTGTCGCTAGCATCCATATGATAAAGAGCCCGGGCTGACATGACTAGTCGTAAACCCAAAGTGGCACAGACTTACAGGGACAGGCATCCATGACCCAGCATCGAACGTGTCGGTCATCAGCGAGTGAATCCAGGCTGTAGCACTGGGCTAGCAGGACTCCGGTGAACCGGGCTGTAGCGGGCTAACAGGACTCCGGTATTCATCGCGTGACATTTCCCCGAAGGGACAGACACAGGAACGAAGAAGGACACATGCCGACCAGCCTAAGTGTTCCGGAGCAGTAGCAAGCTACCATGGCTCGGTGGAAACACTAGGAGACATTTCCCGGTAAGAGAGGCTACTAATGATAACAACTAGGTTGTCAGATCCCACACATACCAAGCATTTCAATAACATACACACAATATGCTCGATATGTGCAAATACAACATGGCATCACAACATGACTCTACAACTCAAGTATTTATTCAATAGGCTCCGAGGAGCGAGATATTACAAACAGGGGTCTCACGACCCAACATTCAGAGCATACAAGTCAAAGCACAAGCAGAAGCTATCATGTCTGGGTACAGACATCTATAAATGAAAAAGGCTGAGAAGCCTGACTATCTATCAGATCCTGCCGGGGCACAAGATCGTAGCTGAGGTAACAAGCTAAACGTCGAAGTCCATGCGAAACTACTAGTGAGACCGAAGTCTCTCTGCAAAAACATAAAATAGGCAAACGTGAGTACAAATGTACCCAGCAAGACTTACATCAGAACTAACTACATATGCATCATTATCAACAAAGGGATGGTGGGGTTTAACTGCAGCAAGCCAGCTTTGACTCGGTGGCTATCCTGAACTACGACTGCAATGTAACTTTTGAGGTGGCGCACACGAGTCCACATATTCACCATATCAATACACCACTATGGATCCGCTCCCGTCTCCCTGCGAGAACGCCATCCATAGCACTCACGCTTATCTTGCGTATTTTAGAGTATCCACTTTCACTTGTCTATGAACTGATATAAGCAACCCAGAAGTCCTTTACCGCGGACACGGCTATTCGAATAGATGATGTTAACCCTGCAGGGGTGTACTTCTTCATACATGTTTCCACCACTTAGCGTCTGCACACGACATGTGCTCGGCAGACTTCAAGCGAAAGCCGACGTGGGTGTAGACCACGACCTACCTAACCACCTAAGTCTCTAGTCCAGGTTTATCGCCTATTCGGGTTCCATCCATGAGGAGATCCGGCCGGAGTTTCGCTCACAGCCCCAAACGATGTGAACAGGGTTCCGTGACACCAAACGGGCGCCCGGTATACCCGGCCACGTGCCTACCGCATCACAGCCCACCCCTACGGTCAGCGCTGTCCACGGCCTCCAGCATACTACAAATACCAGAAACTACTTGCAACTCCTGGACAGAGGACAAGGGTGAATAAGAAGTCGAGCGGGGTCATATTTCAGGGCCCAATGTATGGTAGTAACTGAATCATGGATCACAAACACAGAACTCAGTTCCTGAGGACGGCTACAATGAGACAACCCACCATGTACTCCTACATGGCCTCTCACCGCTACCTTTACCAAATCGTGTTCACACACCTAGCTCACACACAGTAGGACATGTTCACACGCCTCTGATTCATCCCCGATGAATCAGACCTGACTCAACTCTAAGCAGTAGCAGGCATGACAAACAAACATGAATGAGTAGGCACAACAGGGCTCAAACAACTCCTACTCATGCTAGTGGGTTTCATCTATTTACTGTGGCAATGACAGGTCATGCAGAGGATAAAGGGGTTCAGCTACCGCAGCAAGTAACAGATGAATCGGTGTTGTCCTAATGCAGTAAAAGAGAGCAGGAGCGAGAGAGTAGGATTGTATCGGAATGAACAAGGGGGTTTTTGCTTGCCTGGCACTTCTGAAGATAACATTGAGTCTTCATCAGTGTCAACGATCACATCATCGGTATCACGTCTATCGAGAGGGGACAAATACCGGCAACACAGAAGGGAACACAATCAATGCAATGCACAATATGATGCATGATCATGACATGGCAAAATGAATGTGTTTTGAGCTAATGCAACTAGCAACAGATTAAATGAAGTTGGTTTGAATACAAGATTCAAATTCAAACTCCATATGTGATTAAATAAATGCCCTTTATATCATTTGTGCTAAAACAGCAGCTATAAGTTGTTCTAACATGCATGAAAATGGTACAGATGGATTCCTTGAATTTTTCTGATAATTTTTCATATATAATTTATTTAATTTGGAGTTACGGTTAATTTTCTATGATTTATAGAAGTTTTAGCTATTTTCTAAAATTATTAAATCATTTAAGATTATTTAAATTCCAGAAAATACTTATTGCGTCAGCCTGACATCATCATGACGTCAGCAGGTCAACAGGGCACCTCCAGGTCAAACCTGACCAGTGGGGTCCACTGGTCAGTGACACAGTGCTGACTAGTGTCGTTGACAGGTGGGGCCAGGTCAACGGCCACGTCAGCAGAGTCAATGCTGACGGGTGGGGCCACTGGATTAGTTAAAAACTAAACAGAAACTAATCTATGATTAATTAGCAGGTGGGGCCCTGCTGTCAGTGTCACAAAACGGTGGTTAGTGGTTAATTAAGCCAGCCACGTCACTGGCCACCGGAGTTCGACCGGCGGCGACCTGGAACGCGGCGGAAGTTCACCGGGGTTGCCCTACGGGCGACGGTTGGACGCGCGAAGGGCACCAGAAGGTAGCCCGTGCCCGTGCGCAACTAGGGGGGCAACGAGAGGGCGTGGGGTGGCCGGGGTTCGCCGGAATGAAGCCCGAGGCGGCGGCCGGAGCTCGGGGGTTCGCGGAACTGGCGCTGCAGCTCACAAACGAGGGAGCTGAGGCGCTGGAGGGGCTCTACGGGTCACGGCTAGCGCAATGGTGCACGCCCGTGACCAAATGGTCACCGGGATTTCGCCGGCGACGAGTCCGTGCGGCGGAGCGTCTCGGCTCCGGCGGAAGCAATGGCTAGAGCGGCCCAACGGCATGGGAAGAAGAGGGGAACGGTTCAATGGCTCACCGCGAGTCCAACGAGCGCGAGGGCGAGGCCGGGGACGCTCTGTGGCCGGCGAATCAAGCGACGACGGCCGTCGGTGCAGAGGAAGAAGATGGCGTCGGTGACGGCGCTCCAGGGCGTCCGGCGTCTTGTGGCTCCGTGGTAGGGACGGGAACGTCACGGAGGAGCTCGGGGGCGCGTCGGAGAGGCGAGGGGAAAGCGGTGGCCGCGGTAGTTCTCGTCGGCGGCGACGGCTGTGTTCGGGTTCGGGCGAGAGAGAAAGAGCAGAGGGGCGGGGCTTCGAGGAAGAGTGAGAGGGGTCCGAGGGGGTGGCGTGGCGTCTCCGGGCGTCGAGGAGGGAGGCACCCAGGCAGGAGGTGGCCAGGGGGGAAGCAGGAGGTGGCCGAGGCCTCTCGGGCGCGCGCCACGCCTCTGTTCGTCCTCCTGGCAGAGGAGGAAGAAGACAAGGGGGAGGAGGTGGGCTGGGCCGGCCAGATGGGCTGGCCAGCTGGACCAGTTCTGGTGGGCTGCACGGTGAGGCCAGGTAAGCTGGGCTTCTCTCTCTCTCTCTCTCTTCTATTTACTGTTTTCTATTTTTGTTCTGTTTTTCTTTTATTTAATCTGTTTTGCCACTGTTTTGAATTTAAAAATAATTCAACAATGCCAAAACTCCTCTGAAATATTTTATGTTACCTCTCTGGTCTATTCCAAAAGTACATAAAACATTTCAAAGCATTTGAAAATATATTCATTATATATTATGAATATATCCCCAAATTCAAATAGATTATTGATTTAAATTCAGAGACCAAATAATTCCTTAAAAATATTCCAGAATTTTGGTTTGACATATAACTCTTGCCAAAATTCACAAAACTATTTTTAGGGCATTTTGGATTCACAGAATGCAATTTAAAGGGTGCTTGCCCTTCTTTTAATTAGGGTTTTGAGGCTTCTGAATTCCTCAGTTCAAATTTCATTTGAATTTAAACATGATGCAGCAACCAAGCTAGTCCAAGGCCAGGGTAAAGCTAGGGATGTGACAACTCACCCCCACTAAACAAGAATCTCGTCTCGAGATTCAAGCGTAGGGTAAGGTGAAGGGGGAACGCAACTAGTACAATCTTCACGATCTAGGTTGCACTTCATAGGAACGTTGATTCATTCACCATCTTTGTCTTGTCGTCTTGCTCTGAGAAATCCCACTAACATGACAACGAGAGGAAAGGAAAGATCCTAAAAGAATGGTTCTTCTCGAAGGTCGAACAACTCAGGACTAACTCACGGAATGAGACATAGCAACATCTCTCGAGATGAGAGGCGAAGCACACATCCATAGGAATGGAGTGAAGCAGATGACGAAGGTTCACTAGGTAGACCACAATTTCGCGCTTAAGAAGGTGGTAATCGATTGTCAACGTAGCGAGGAGTTGAGTTGCCATGATACCATAACGATACACCTTAGGGAAGGTGACTCGTAGAGATATCCCCTTAAGTGGCAAAAAGAATTACTTTTGATTCAGAGATCATTGAAACTCTTCATACCAGCCTAAGGCAGTTCACAACGATCGTTTGGAGGGGGCCAGTAGAATGGCATACTCGGACTTGGATGATGTGGATTACCTTGTTGAAGACAACGTAATGGATGAATTTCCTTATCACCGGAGATGGAAAAGACGCGTGGTAGAATGGCACATTGGCGGTGCTGTTGGGGAACGTAGCAGAAATTCAAAAATTTTCCTACGAATCACCAAGATCTATCTATGGAGAGACCAGCAACGAGTAGAAGGGGAGTGGAGTTTGCATCTACATACCCTTGTAGATCGCTAAGCGGAAGCGTTCAAGTGAACGGGGTTGATGGAGTCGTACTCGTCGTGATTCAGATCACCGATGATCAAGTGCCGAACGGACAGCACCTCCGCGTTCAACACACGTACAGCCCGGTGACGTCTCCCACGCCTTGATCCAGAAAGGAGAGAGGGAGAGGTTGAGGAAGACTCCATCCAGCAGCAGCACAACGGCGTGGTGGTGATGGAGGAGCGTGGCAATCCTGCAGGGCTTCGCCGAGCACCTACGGGAGAGGAGATGTGTCACGGGAGGGAGAGGGAGGCAACCAAAGGCCTTAGGTATGATTGCTCCTCCTTTTCCCCACTATATATAGGGCCAAGGGAGAGGGGGAGGGCGCAGCCTTGCCCCCTCCTCCAAGGAAGGGGTGCGGCTAAGGATGGGGAGGAGTCCATCCTCCCCAAGGCACCTCGGAGGTGCCTTCCCCCTTTAGGACTCTTCCCTCTCCAAATTTCCTTGCGCATGGGCCTCTTGGGGCTGGTGCCCTTGGCCCATGTAGGCCAAGGCGCACCCCCTACAGCCCATGTGGCCCCCCGGGGCAGGTGGCCCCACCCGGTGGGCCCCCGGGACCCTTCCGGTGGTCCCGGTACAATACCGATGACCCCGAAACTTGTCCCGATGGCCGAAACAGGACTTCCTATATATAAATCTTTACCTCCGGACCATTCCGGAACTCCTCGTGACGTCCGGGATCTCATCCGGGACTCCGAACAACATTCGGTAACCACATACAAGCTTCCTTTATAACCCTAGCGTCATCGAACCTTAAGTGTGTAGACCCTACGGGTTCGGGAGACATGCAGACATGACCGAGACGTTCTCCGGTCAATAACCAACAGCGGGATCTGGATACCCATGATGGCTCCCACATGTTCCACGATGATCTCATCGGATGAACCACGATGTCAAGGACTCAATCGATCCCGTATACAATTCCCTTTGTCTAGCGGTATTTTACTTGCCCGAGATTCGATCGTCGGTATCCAATACCTTGTTCAATCTCGTTACCGGCAAGTCACTTTACTCGTTCCGTAACACATCATCCCGTGATCAACTCCTTGGTCACATTGCGCATATGATGATGTCCTACCGAGTGGGCCCAGAGATACCTCTCCGTTTACACGGAGTGACAAATCCCAGTCTCGATCCGCATAAAACAATAGATACTTTCGGAGATACCTGTAGTGCATCTTTATAGTCACCCAGTTACGTTGTGACGTTTGATACACCCAAAGCACTCCTACGGTATCCAGGAGTTACACGATCTCATGGTCAAAGGAAGAGATACTTGACATTGGCAAAGCTCTAGCAAACGAACTACACGATCTTTGTGCTAGTCTTAGGATTGGGTCTTGTCCATCACATCATTCTCCTAATGATGTGATCCCGTTATCAACGACATCCAATGTCCATAGCCAGGAAACCATGACTATCTGTTGATCACAACGAGCTAGTCAACTAGAGGCTCACTAGGGACATATTGTGGTCTATGTATTCACACGTGTATTATGATTTCCAGATAATACAGTTATAGCATGAATAAAAGACAATTATCATGAACAAGGAAATATAATAATAATACTTTTATTATTGCCTCTAGGGCATATTTCCAACAGTCTCCCACTTGCACTAGAGTCAATAATCTAGTTCACATCGCCATGTGATTAACACTCACAGGTCACATCGCCATGTGACTAATACCCCAAGAGTTTACTAGAGTCAGTAGTCTAGTTCACATCACTATGTGATTAACACTCGATGAGTTTTATGTTTGATCATGTTGCTTGTGAGAGAGGTTTTAGTCAACGGGCCTGAACCTTTCAGATCCGTGTGTGCTTTACAAATCTCTATGTCATCTCCTAGATGCAGCTACCACGCTCTATTTGGAGCTATTCCAAACAACTGTTCTACTTGGAGCTATTCTAAATTATTGCTCCATTATATGTATCCGGTCTCTCTACTCAGAGCTATCCGGATAGGTGTCAAGATTGCATCGTCGTAACCTTTACGACGAACTCTTTTACCACCTCCATAATCGAGAAAATTCCTTAGTCCACTAGTTACTAAGGATAACTTTGACCGCTGTCCTGTGAGACATTCTTGGATCACTCTTGTACCCCTTGACTGACTCATGGCAAGGCACACTTCAGGTGCGGTACACAGCATAGCATACTGAAGAGCCTACGTCTTAAGCATAGGGGACGACCTTCGTCCTTTCTCTCTTTTCTGCCGTGGTCGAGCTTTAAGTCTTAACTTCGTACCTTACAACTCAGGCAAGAACTCCTTCTTTGACTGGTCCATCTTGAACACCTTCAAGATCATGTCAAGGTATGTGCTCATTTGAAAGTATTATTAAGCATTTTGATCTATCCTTATAGATCTTGATGCTCAATGTTCAAGTAGCTTAATCCAGGCTTTCCATTGAAAAACACTTTCAAAATAACCCTATATGCTTTCTAGAAATTCTACGTCATTTCTGATCAACAATATGTCAACAACATATACTCATCAGAAATTCTATAGTGCTCCCACTCACAAGTTTCTCATAAACTTTGTACAAACCCAAAATCTTTGATCATCATCAAAGCATACATTCCAACTCCGAGATGCTTACTCCAGTCCTTAGAAGGATCGCTGGAGCTAGCATACCTTTTAGCATCCTCAGGATTGACAAAACTTTTCTGATTGTATTGCATACAACCTTTCCTTACGAAAACTTAGTAAGGAAACTTGTCTTGACATCCATCTGCCAGATTTCATAAATGAAGCTAATGCTAACATGATTCCGACGGACTTTAAGCATCGCTACAAGTGAGAAAATCTCATCGTAGTCAACTCCTTGAACTTGTGAAAAACTTTTCGCCACAAGTCGAGCCTCATAGATGGTGACATTACCATCCACGTCCGACTTCTTCTTAAAGATCCATTTATCTTAATGGCTTGCCGGTCATCGGGCAAGTCCACCAAAGTCCATGGATCCGTTCTCGGATTTTATGGCCTCGAGCCATTTATCGGAATCCGGGCCCACCATCGCTTCTCCATAGCTCGTAGGTTCATTGTTGTCCAGCAACATGACTTCCAAGACAGGATTACGTACCACTCTGAAGTAGTACGCATCCTTGTCATACCACCATGATGAATAGCGATGGACGATGCAGATGCAAAGGAGGATAACACTTTCTCAGATTTCACCTTAGCGAGCCAAGGAACAAAATCTGGACGATCGACCGAGAGACATTTAGCACTCCGCTTCTAATGTTCTCCTTGATGTGCTAGCGTAACCATTCATAGATATGGTTTGATATCTAGAACATCAAGTAAAAAGGTCGGACTTCGGGATCTCAAAATCCATAGGGGCAACTAGGGAGTAAATCCTACGAAATCCCTATGGGGAGGTGGCCAACTTCCTCAATCAAGATATTATAATAACAGGTCTTCCGGCTGGATGTGTTGGCCACGACATCCACTTTACCGGTTTTCGAGGGACCGATATTATAGTTCTTGGGAAATGTTCCAAACCATCATATCTGCCTGAGATTCAGATCTGGTTGGTGTCAGGATATTCCAGACTCATCGAGTCTAGAAAGAAAAATGAATGTTTGCAACACAAATCGACGAGATGACGTTGCGGGATACTCGGGAGATGAACTACGATAGCAAGCTCCAAAACATGAGATGGTTCTGCTACAAACATGTGAACACGTTGTCCAAGACAAGCATGACCACAAAGTAGTCTTATAATAAAACACTACCGAGTTCAGGAAGGGAAACCATCATTAATGACATCGAAGTCTCCACGCGTGGAAGTCCAAAGAGTTCACCTTGGACAGACTCCTTTATCTTTGAACAACTCAATCAGTGGCTTGGTGTGCTAGGATATACATATAGAATGGAGGTTGCAAATCTCCAGACCACAGAATACTTCGCACGTATGCATGACTGACTTGGGATGATTCCAGAGGAAGCAAAACTAACTTTCTCAAATTCACGGCGGTAACTTTCACCAAATGCACGTGTATAAGAGGAAGTCACTCCTTTCATCAACAAATACTTCATGAGCTAGCATGAAGAAAATGCTTTCAAAAGTTTCCAACACTAGCTTAATGCTCAGCAAAATTATGGAGAAGGCAAGGATGTTGTCAATGGGCTCAACAACAATTCATCTGGGTTTCCTTTCAAAAGGAATTCTATAGTTAGGTGAACAAGTGATAGCATTGGTCAGACCTAAAAGATATAATGGTGTATGCTCGAGGGATCAACCACGAGTAAGACAACATTACGAATATCGTTGGTTTTGGTCTGATTGGATGATAGCCCATACTCAATCAAAGGTTTGGGTAAGATAATAGATCCAACAATTGTTCACAAGGACCAATTGATGAAGATATCATCTTTTTTCAACACACACACACACACACACAAAAAGATATCCCTTAACATGAACTAAGTCGGACAAGCTTTTATCTTCCAACTCTCCAAGTTGTTGTTTAGCTTATCCAACTAGATCAGGGTATCCAACACGGATTCTTGGAGAAGGGGTGGTTTACAGGAATAAACCAACTTGATCACGAACTCAACATAGCGGTCAGGTGACAACCTGGTAATACTTCTGAGAAGATATTCAGAAAATCACGAACCACCGGTATGTTACTAAGCTCGAGAACAATCTTGCTTTTCAGGGCAAGACGATATGATCAATAGAGCAAGGATTTGAAATAATCCTAACTCATCGATCGAGGAGTGAACCAGGAGAATGGATTAGGTAGCATGATCAACCTTAGAATGATGATTCAAAAACCAACATGCTAAGAATGAAATTATTATCCTTTAACTACCAAGCAACGAGGTTGCTGGGAGTATTGATTTCACACATCACAATTCATTTGTGGGTATTCCGGTTGCATCAACACGAGGGCCGAGGAATGACTAATGATGGAGAGAAGTATCACTGCACCAAGAGTTCATAGGATGGTGTGCAATTCCTATAACAATCTCGATATAAAGATGGTAATACTCCAAGGTAGAACAGAGCAAAAGCTGGATTGGCATTTTGATCTGCGGAGCACAACTTCTTTGACCCAATCCTGGATATGGAAGAGGTACTGGAGTTTGTTTCTCCTGGTCATTCTATGATAGAATGGCTTGACGGACCACAAGAGTAATAGGCATCGATAAACGAACGCACGCATACTCTTGACTATCAATTGATAGGCGAGGGTCAGAATGCAACTAAAGAGAACAACTCAAAGGAACATATAATTTTCTGAGTTGTGGATGCATAGATTAGTATGTCGAACCAAGTTCAACATATTTCTTCCGGATAACCCATGCAGAAAGGTAGAACTGGCAGAGTCACGATTTATGAATGGAGAACTCCTCAAGAGTACTCTAATTGTGATCTTTTGATCCAATAAACATCTGCCATAAGCGGTTCATAGTATTTGGAAGAAGGAAATACCACGGACCTCGAGGACTATCGCAAAGTTACTAATATCCTGAAGGAACTAGCAAACACTATCAACATGAAGTAAGTAGAGTGAATCTCGGGTTCAAAACCCAGGAGTAGAATACCTACTACTAAGTAGCATCACGGGATGCTTTCGAGAATAAAAGCCAGAATCATCACACTGGGGATCACAAAACATTGCTAGATTACTAGGTGATCCCCTGAGACACCTAGGGTCATAATAGTAACTCCAACATAATGTCAAGGCAATAGAATACCTCAACTGAACAATTAGTGTGATTGAGCTGGCATAAAGGAGCATCGAAACCAGAGGAAAAGGATTTTGCAAATGCATCAGACTATTTAGAAACCTGGAACGACTCGGACAGCATAACGGCTATAAATGCTCAGAGAAGACTTGAGACATTCACAAAAATGGTGGCATAACCACTCAGAAGCACAATATCAAGGTTTCGAGATCAACAGATAACATACAGAAGTAGTAGGAACTGAACTCAAGCTTAAATCCAACAATCTTATAAGTCTACTGATTAGTAACACGTGATCCTAATAGAAAGAAGAGATAGCCTAGTTCTTAATCCCCGTAGAAGAGAAGATGACTCAGATCAGAAGGGCATAAGGTATAAGGAATAAAAAGAGCCTTACGTTCCATCCCACAATCAATTCCCTTATATAACTAAAGAATTTCTAGACTCAACTTCGACCAGTTTGGCTTGGTAATCCTACAGGCAGTCAAGCTCTGATACCAACGCTGTCAGGACCCCGACTCGATGTCACATCGATCTAGCCGGTAACACCTCATATCACTTTGCGGCCTCACGCACGGTATCCCCACAGGTGTCGCCTTACCTTTGCCCAGGACCGTTTGCGCCTTTTGGCTCACGTATATGATAGTGTCGCTAGCATCCATATGATAAAGAGCCCGGGCTGACATGACTAGTCGTAAACCCAAAGTGGCACAGACTTACAGGGACAGGCGTCCATGACCCAGCATCGAACGTGTCGGTCATCAGTGAGTGAATCCAGGCTGTAGCACTGGGCTAGCAGGACTCCGGTGAACCGGGCTGTAGCGGGCTAACAGGACTCCGGTATTCATCGCGTGACATTTCCCCGAAGGGACAGACACAGGAACGAAGAAGGACACATGCCGGCCAGCCTAAGTGTTCCGGAGCAGTAGCAAGCTACCATGGCTCGGTGGAAACACTAGGAGACATTTCCCGGTAAGAGAGGCTACTAAGGATAACAACTAGGTTGTCAGATCCCACACATACCAAGCATTTCAATAACATACACACAATATGCTCGATATGTGCAAATACAACATGGCATCACAACATGACTCTACAACTCAAGTATTTATTCAATAGGCTCCGAGGAGCGAGATATTACAAACAGGGGTCTCACGACCCAACATTCAGAGCATACAAGTCAAAGCACAAGCAGAAGCTATCATGTCTGGGTACAGACATCTATAAATGAAAAAGGCTGAGAAGCCTGACTATCTATCAGATCCTGCCGGGGCACAAGATCGTAGCTGAGGTAACAAGCTAAACGTCGAAGTCCACGCGAAACTACTAGTGAGACCGAAGTCTCTCTGCAAAAACATAAAATAGGCAAACGTGAGTACAAATGTACCCAGCAAGACTTACATCAGAACTAACTACATATGCATCATTATCAACAAAGGGATGGTGGGGTTTAACTGCAGCAAGCCAGCTTTGACTCGGTGGCTATCCTGAACTACGACTGCAATGTAACTTTTGAGGTGGCGCACACGAGTCCACATATTCACCATATCAATACACCACTATGGATCCGCTCCCGTCTCCCTGCGAGAACGCCATCCATAGCACTCACGCTTATCTTGCGTATTTTAGAGTATCCACTTTCACTTGTCTATGAACTGATATAAGCAACCCAGAAGTCCTTTACCGCGGACACGGCTATTCGAATAGATGATGTTAACCCTGCAGGGGTGTACTTCTTCATACATGTTTCCACCACTTAGCGTCTGCACACGACATGTGCTCGGCAGACTTCAAGCGAAAGCCGACGTGGGTGTAGACCACGACCTACCTAACCACCTAAGTCTCTAGTCCAGGTTTATCGCCTATTCGGGTTCCATCCATGAGGAGATCCGGCCGGAGTTTCGCTCACAGCCCCAAACGATGTGAACAGGGTTCCGTGACACCAAACGGGCGCCCGGTATACCCGGCCACGTGCCTACCGCATCACAGCCCACCCCTACGGTCAGCGCTGTCCACGGCCTCCAGCATACTACAAACACCAGAAACTACTTGCAACTCCTGGACAGAGGACAAGGGTGAATAAGAAGTCGAGCGGGGTCATATTTCAGGGCCCAATGTATGGTAGTAACTGAATCATGGATCACAAACACAGAACTCAGTTCCTGAGGACGGCTACAATGAGACAACCCACCATGTACTCCTACATGGCCTCTCACCGCTACCTTTACCAAATCGTGTTCACACACCTAGCTCACACACAGTAGGACATGTTCACACGCCTCTGATTCATCCCCGATGAATCAGACCTGACTCAACTCTAAGCAGTAGCAGGCATGACAAACAAACATGAATGAGTAGGCACAACAGGGCTCAAACAACTCCTACTCATGCTAGTGGGTTTCATCTATTTACTGTGGCAATGACAGGTCATGCAGAGGATAAAGGGGTTCAGCTACCGCAGCAAGTAACAGATGAATCGGTGTTGTCCTAATGCAGTAAAAGAGAGCAGGAGCGAGAGAGTAGGATTGTATCGGAATGAACAAGGGGGTTTTTGCTTGCCTGGCACTTCTGAAGATAACATTGAGTCTTCATCAGTGTCAACGATCACATCATCGGTATCACGTCTATCGAGAGGGGACAAATACCGGCAACACAGAAGGGAACACAATCAATGCAATGCACAATATGATGCATGATCATGACATGGCAAAATGAATGTGTTTTGAGCTAATGCAACTAGCAACAGATTAAATGAAGTTGGTTTGAATACAAGATTCAAATTCAAACTCCATATGTGATTAAATAAATGCCCTTTATATCATTTGTGCTAAAACAGCAGCTATAAGTTGTTCTAACATGCATGAAAATGGTACAGATGGATTCCTTGAATTTTTCTGATAATTTTTCATATATAATTTATTTAATTTGGAGTTACGGTTAATTTTCTATGATTTATAGAAGTTTTAGCTATTTTCTGAAATTATTAAATCATTTAAGATTATTTAAATTCCAGAAAATACTTATTGCGTCAGCCTGACATCATCATGACGTCAGCAGGTCAACAGGGCGCCTCCAGGTCAAACCTGACCAGTGGGGTCCACTGGTCAGTGACACAGTGCTGACTAGTGTCGTTGACAGGTGGGGCCAGGTCAACGGCCACGTCAGCAGAGTCAATGCTGACGGGTGGGGCCACTGGATTAGTTAAAAACTAAACAGAAACTAATCTATGATTAATTAGCAGGTGGGGCCCTGCTGTCAGTGTCACAAAGCGGTGGTTAGTGGTTAATTAAGCCAGCCACGTCACTGGCCACCGGAGTTCGACCGGCGGCGACCCGGAACGCGGCGGAAGTTCACCGGGGTTGCGCTACGGGCGACGGCTGGACGCGCGAAGGGCACCAGAAGGTAGCCCGTGCCCGTGCGCAACTAGGGGGGCCAACGAGAGGGCGTGGGGTGGCCGGGGTTCGCCGGAATGAAGCCCGAGGCGGCGGCCGGAGCTCGGGGGTTCGCGGAACTGGCGCTGCAGCTCACAAACGAGGGAGCTGAGGCGCTGGAGGGGCTCTACGGGTCACGGCTAGCGCAACGGTGCACGCCCGTGACCAAATGGTCACCGGGATTTCGCCGGCGACGAGTCCGTGCGGCGGAGCGTCTCGGCTCCGGCGGAAGCAATGGCTAGAGCGGCCCAACGGCATGGGAAGAAGAGGGGAACGGTTCAGTGGCTCACCGCGAGTCCAACGAGCGCGAGGGCGAGGCCGGGGACGCTCTGTGGCCGGCGAATCAAGCGACGACGGCCGTCGGTGCAGAGGAAGAAGATGGCGTCGGTGACGGCGCTCCAGGGCGTCCGGCGTCTTGTGGCTCCGTGGTAGGGACGGGAACGTCACGGAGGAGCTCGGGGGCGCGTCGGAGAGGCGAGGGGAAAGCGGTGGCCGCGGTAGTTCTCGTCGGCGGCGACGGCTATGTTCGGGTTCGGGCGAGAGAGAAAGAGCAGAGGGGCGGGGCCTCGAGGAAGAGTGAGAGGGGTCTGAGGGGGTGGCGTGGCGTCTCCGGGCGTCGAGGAGGGAGGCACCCAGGCAGGAGGTGGCCAGGGGGGAAGCAGGAGGTGGCCGAGGCCTCTCGGGCGCGCGCCACGCCTCTGTTCGTCCTCCTGGCAGAGGAGGAAGAAGACAAGGGGGAGGAGGTGGGCTGGGCCGGCCAGATGGGCTGGCCAGCTGGGCCAGTTCTGGTGGGCTGCACGGTGAGGCCAGGTAAGCTGGGCTTCTCTCTCTCTCTCTCTCTTCTATTTACTGTTTTCTATTTTTGTTCTGTTTTTCTTTTATTTAATCTGTTTTGCCACTGTTTTGAATTTAAAAATAATTCAACAATGCCAAAACTCCTCTGAAATATTTTATGTTACCTCTCTGGTCTATTCCAAAAGTACATAAAACATTTCAAAGCATTTGAAAATATATTCATTATATATTATGAATATATCCCCAAATTCAAATAGATTATTGATTTAAATTCAGAGACCAAATAATTCCTTAATATTCCAGAATTTTGGTTTGACATATAACTCTTGCCAAAATTCACAAAACTATTTTTAGGGCATTTTGGATTCACAGAATGCAATTTAAAGGGTGCTTGCCCTTCTTTTAATTAGGGTTTTGAGGCTTCTGAATTCCTCAGTTCAAATTTCATTTGAATTTAAACATGATGCAGCAACCAAGCTAGTCCAAGGCCAGGGTAAAGCTAGGGATGTGACAATAGTTATGAGTATATCTAGGCAATGATCATGTATATAGGCATCACGTCCGAGACAAGTAGATCGAAACGATTCTGCATCTACTACTATTACTCCACTCATCGACCGCTATCCAGCATGCATCTAGAGTATTAAGTTAAAAACAGAGTAACGCCTTAAGCAAGATGACATGATGTAGAGGGATAAATTCATGCAATATGATAAAAAACCCATCTTGTTATCCTCGATGGCAACAATACAATACGTGCCTTGCAACCCTTTCTGTCACTGGGTAAGGACACCGCAAGATTGAACCCAAAGCTAAGCACTTCTCCCATTGCAAGAACTACCAATCTAGTTGGCAAAACCAAAAAGGATAATTCGAAGAGACTTGCAAAGATAACTCAATCATACACAAAAGAATTCAGAGAAGAATCAAATATTTTCCATAGATAATACTGGATCATAAACCCACAATTCATCGGTCTCAACAAACACACCGCAAAAAGAAGATTACATCTAATAGATTTCCACGAGAGAGGGGGAGAACATTGTATTGAGATCCAAAAAGAGAGAAGAAGCCATCTAGCTACTAGCTATGGACCCAAAGGTCTGAAGTAAACTACTCACACTTCATCGGAGGGGCTATGGTGATGATGTAGAAGCCCTCCGTGGTGGATGCCCCCTCCGGCGGAGCTCTGGAACAGGCCCCAAGATGGGATCTCGTGGATACAGAAGGTTGCGGTGGTGGAATTAGGTTTTTGGCTCCTGTTCTGATCGTACGGGGATACGTAGGTATATATAGGAGGAAGGAGTACGTCGGTGGAGCGTCAGGGGGCCCACGAGGTAGGGGAGCGCGCCCTCCACCCTCGTGACCGCCTCTGGCCCTTCTTGTGAGTAGGGTCCAAGTCTCGTGGATCACGTTCGGTTGGAAAATCACGTTCCCGAAGGTTTCATTCTGTTTGGACTCCGTTTGATATTCCGTTTCTTCGAAACACTGAAATAGGCAAAAAAAACAACAATTCTGGGTTGGGCCTACGGTTAATAGGTTAGTCCCAAAAGTAATATAAAAGTGGAAAATAAAGCCCAATATAGTCCAAAACAGTAGATAAAGTAGCATGGAGCAATCAAAAATTATAGATACATTGGAGACGTATCAGGCATCCCCAAGCTTAATTCATGCTCGTCCTCGAGTAGGTAAATGATAAAAAAGAATTTTTGATGCGGAGTGATACTTTGGCACAATTTCAATGTAAATCTTCTTAATTGTGTTATGAATATTCATATTCGAAAGATTCAAGACAAAAGTTCATATTGATACAAAAATAATAATACTTCAAGCATACTAATCAAAGCAATCATGTCTTCTCAAAATAACATGGCAAAAGAAAGTTCATCCCTACAAAATCATATAGTTAGGCTATGCTTCATTTTCGTCACACAAAGATGTTCCCAACTTCCATACCCCCGATGACAAGCCAAGCAATTGTTTCATACTTAAATAATCTCAAACTTTTTCAACCTTCACGCAATACATGAGCGTGAGCCATGGATATAGCACTATGGGTGGAATAGAATATGATGATGGGGATTTGTGTGGAGAAGACAAAAAAGGAGAAAGTCTCACATCAACTAGGCGTATCAACGGGCTATGGAGATGCCCATCAATAGATATCGATGTGAGTGAGTAGGGATTGCCATGCAACGGATGCACTAGAGCTATGAATGCTCAACAAAAGAAAACTAGTGGGTGTGCATCCAACTCGCTTGCTCATGAAGACCTAGGTCATTTGAGGAAGCCCATCGTAGGAATATACAAGCCAAGTTCTATAATGAAAAATTCCCACTAGTATGAAAAGGACGACTTTATGAGACTCACTACATGAGGAACAAGGTGCTACTTTCAAGCACAATATATGAGACTCACTACATGAAGAACAAGGTGCTACTTTGAAGCACAAGTGTGGAAAAAAAAGATAGTAGCATTGCCCCTTTTTTGGGCCTTTCTTTTTTTTCTGGCCTTTCTCTTTTTTTTATTTGAGCAATGCTCTAATAATGATGATCATCACACTTCTATTGATTACAACATAAGGATTACAACTTGAAACTTAGAACAAGATATGACTCTATATGAATGCCTCCGGCGGTGTACCGGGATGGTGCAATGAATCAAGAGTGACATGTATGGAAAATAATGCATGGTGGCTTTTCCACAAATACGATGTCAACTACATGATCATGCAATGGCAATATGACAAAAGTAATGTATGTCATGATGATGATGATGGTGGAAGTTGCATGGCAATATATCTCGGAATGGCTATGGAAATGCCATGATAGGTAGGTATGGTGGCTGTTTTGAGGAAGATATAAGGAGGTTTATGTGTGATAGAGCGTATCGTATCACGGGGTTTGGATGCACCGGCGAAGTTTGCACCAACTCTCAAGGTGAGAAAGGGCAATGCACGGTACCGAAGAGGCTAGCAAAGGCGGAAAGGTGAGAGTGCGTATAATCCATGGACTCAACATTAGTGAAAAGAACTCATATACTTATTGCAAAAATTTAGAAGTCATCAAAAATCAAGTACTACACCCATGCTCCTAGGGGGATATATTGGTAGGAAAAGACCATCGCTTGTCCCCGACCGCCACTCATAAGGATGCACAAGCCAGGTACACTTCATGTTTCAAATTTGTTACACAACTTTAACCATACGTGCATGCTATGGGACTTGCAAACTTCAACACAAGTATTTCTCAAATTCATAATCAACCAACTAGCACGACTTTGATATTATCACCTACATATCTCAAAACAATTCTCAAGCATCAAACTTATCTTAGTATTC
Source organism: Triticum aestivum (assembly GCF_018294505.1). NCBI lineage: Eukaryota > Viridiplantae > Streptophyta > Magnoliopsida > Poales > Poaceae > Triticum > Triticum aestivum. The sequence continues at coordinate 139,998,684 of NC_057807.1, forward strand.
AACGCACTCAAAAGAAAGTTTCACATATCTTGAACACCAAGTATATTATCATTAAGCAAATTACCATGCTATTAATGACTCTCAAAATAATCTAAGTGAAGCATGAGAGATCAATAGTTTCTTTAAAACAAATCCACCACCGTGCTCTAAAAGATATAAGTGAAGCACTAGAGCAAAAATTATCACGCTCAAAAGATATAAGTGAAGCACATAGAGCAAAACTATCAAGCTCAAAAGATATAAGTGAAGCACATAGAGTATTCTAACAAATTTCAATTCATATATGGCTCTCTCAAAAGGTGTATACAGAAAGGATGATTGTGGTAGACTAACAAGCAAAGACACAAATAATACAAGACGCTCCAAGCAAAACACATATCATGTTGGTGAATAAAAATATAGCTCCAAGTAAATTACCGATGGAAGTGGACGAAAGAGGGGATGCCTTCCGGGGCATCCCCAAGCTTTGACTTTTTGGTGTCCTTGGATTATCTTGGGGGTGCCATGGGCATCCCCAAGCTTAGGCTCTTGCCACTCCTTGTTCCATAATCCATCAAAAGAATTCACCCAAAACTTGAAAACTTCACAACACAAAACTCAACAGAAATCTCTTGAGCTCCGTTAGAGAAAAAAATAAAAGACTACTTCAAGGTATTGTAATGAACTCATTATTTATTTATATTGGTGTTAAACCTACTGTATTCCAACTTCTCTATGGTTTATAAACTATTTACTAGCCATAGATTCATCAAAATAAGCAAACAACACACGAAAAATAGAATCTATCAAAAACAGAACAGTCTGTAGCAATCTGTAACTAACGCAAACTTCTGGAACTCTAAAACTTCTACCAAAATAGGAAGTCCTGGAAATTTTGTTTATTGAACAGCAGCAAAAAGAATCAATGCAAAAGCACGTTCCTGTGATTTATCATAACTAAATTTGTGCGCGCAAAGTTTCTGTTTTTCAGCAGAATCAAATCAACTATCATCGTAGGTTATCCTATAGGTTCTACTTGGCACAAACACTAATTAAAACATAAAACCACATCTAAACAGAAGGTATATGGATTATTTATTCCTAAACAGAAGCAAAAACAAAAAACACAAAATAAAATTGGGTTGCCTCCCAACAAGCGTTATCGTTTAACGCCCCTAGCTAGGCATAAAAGCAAGGATAGATCTAGGTATTGCCATCTTTGGTAGGCAATCCATAAGTGGCTCTCATGATAGATTCATATGGTAATTTTATTTTCTTTCTAGGGAAGTGTTCCATGCCCTTCTTTAAGGGAAATTGGAATCGAATATTCCCTTCCTTCATATCAATAATTGCACCAATCGTTCTAAGGAAAGGTCTACCAAGAATAATAGGACATGAAGGATTGCAATCTATATCAAGAACGATAAAATCTACGGGCACATAATTACTATTTGCAACAATAAGAACATCATTAATTCTTCCCATAGGCTTTTTAATAGTGGAATCCGCAAGATGCAAGTTTAGAGAGCAATCATCAAAATCACGGAAATCTAGCAAATCACATAAAGTTTTGGGAATAGTAGAGACACTAGCACCCAAATCACACAAAGCATGGAACTCATAATCTTTAATTTTAATTTTTATAGTAGGTTCCCACTCATCATAGAGTTTTCTAAGGATAGAAACTTTCGACTCAAGTTTTTCTTCATAAGATTGCATCAACGCATCAACAATGTGTTCGGTAAAGGCCTTATTTTGACTATAAGCATGAGGAGAATCTAGCACGGATTGCAACAAGGAAATACAACCAATCAAAGAGCAATTTTCATAATTAAATTCCTTGAGATCCAAAATAGTGGGTTTAGCAACATCACGGTTTTTATTTATTTCAATCCCACTATCATCAAATTCATCATCAAGATCTAGAAACTTCGAATCTTAGAACGCCTTCTAGGTAAAGGAAGATAATCTTCAGTTTCATCAAGATTCATATTGCCAAACAAAGATTTAATGGGGGACACATCAATAACTTTTAGATCTTCATCTTGATTTTATAGGAATTCGGTTTAGCGGCCATCTTATTGACTAAGGTAGCTTGCATATCCGAAATTTCAGCGGTCATCTTTTCAAGACGAGCAATTTGGGCCCTTATACCATCAAATTCCTTAGACATATCATCGAGTTCTTTATTCATATAACTCATAAAACTTTTTTGTTCCTTAAGCTCGTTTCTGAAGAAATTATTGTGCTCAAATTGCAAAACCATAAACTTTCTAACATTGCTTTCGATCTCCTCTAGCCTTTTAAGGTGAAGGTCACCAAATCTAGGTAGAGCCATTGCAACAAATAAGCAAACTAACACACGAGCAAACAGAAAGGCAACGAGAAAAAGGAAAACGGAAAAGAGAGGAGGAGATTGGGAAAGAGAGGGCGAATAAAACGGCAAGGGTGAAGTGGGGGAGAGGAAAACGAGAGGCAAATGGCAAATAATGTAATGCGAGAGATAGGGATTGCGATGGGTACTTGGTTTTGTTGACTTGCTTGCGTGAGCCTCCCCGGCAACGGCGCCAGAAATTCTTCTTGCTACCTCTTGAGCACTGCGTTGGATTTCCCCGAAGAGGAGAGGATGATGCAGCAAAGTAGCGTAAGTATTTCCCTCAGTTTTTGAGAACCAAGGTATCAATCCAGTAGGAGACCACGCGCAAGTCCCTCGTACCTACACAAAACGATAGCAACTCGCAACCAACGCTTAGGGGTTGTCAATCCCTTCATGGTCACTTACGAGAGTGAGATCTGATAGAGATAATATTTTTGGTATTTTTGATAGATAGATGCAAAGTAAAAAAGTAAAAGGCAAAGTAAAACAAAGCAAGTAAATAAAGTGATAGAGATTGATATGATGAGAATAGACCCGGGGGCCATAGGTTTCACTAGTGGCTTCTCTCAAGAGCATAAGTATTCTACGGTGGGTGAACAAATTACTGTTGAGCAATTGACAGAATTGAGCACAGTTATGAGTATATCTAGGCAATGATCATGTATATAGGCATCACGTCCGAGACAAGTAGATCGAAACGATTCTGCATCTACTACTATTACTCCACTCATCGACCGCTATCCAGCATGCATCTAGAGTATTAAGTTAAAAACAGAGTAACGCCTTAAGCAAGATGACATGATGTAGAGGGATAAATTCATGCTATATGATAAAAAAACCATCTTGTTATCCTCGATGGCAACAATACAATACGTGCCTTGCAACCCTTTCTGTCACTGGGTAAGGACACCGCAAGATTGAACCCAAAGCTAAGCACTTCTCCCATTGCAAGAACTACCAATCTAGTTGGCCAAACCAAAAAGGATAATTCGAAGAGACTTGCAAAGATAACTCAATTATACATAAAAGAATTCAGAGAAGAATCAAATATTTTCCATAGATAATACTGGATCATAAACCCACAATTCATCGGTCTCAACAAACACACCGCAAAAAGAAGATTACATCGAATAGATCTCCACGAGAGAGGGGGAGAACATTGTATTGAGATCCAAAAAGAGAGAAGAAGCCATCTAGCTACTAGCTATGGACCCGAAGGTCTGAAGTAAACTACTCACACTTCATTGGAGGGGCTATGGTGATGATGTAGAAGCCCTCCGTGGTGGATGCCCCCTCCGGTCGAGCTCCGGAACAGGCCCCAAGATGGGATCTCGTGGATACAGAAGGTTGCGGCGGTGGAATTAGGTTTTTGGCTCCTGTTCTGATCGTACGGGGATACGTAGGTATATATAGGAGGCAGGAGTACATCGATGGAGCGTCAGGGGGCCCACGAGGTAGGCGTTGCGCCCAGGGGGGTGCTCCCTCCACCCTCGTGACCGCCTCTGGCACTTCTTGGAGTAGGGTCCAAGTCTCCTGGATCACGTTCGGTTGGAAAATCACGTTCCCGAAGGTTTCATTCCGTTTGGACTCCATTTGATATTCCGTTTCTTCGAAACACTGAAATAGGCAAAAAAAACAGCAATTCTGGGCTGGGCCTTCGGTTAATAGGTTAGTCCCAAAAGTAATATAAAAGTGGAAAATAAAGCCCAATATAGTCCAAAACAGTAGATAAAGTAGCATGGAGCAATCAAAAATTATAGATACGTTGGAGACGTATCACACCTCCAAGCCCAAATCTATGATCTGCAAAACCAAAACTATGAGTATGAATATATATTCAAAAGGATGAGTTTGGCTGCAGATTTGAGGATTCCGAAGACTCAATCATCCTTCTATGATGGTGAGCCTATGCCATGGAAGGTGGACGACAAGCCTGCATCATCAACAACACCTCCACCGCCAACAACAAAGAAGGAGATATAATCACATGGGTATGGGCACTCCCCTTGGCAACTGCCGAGCTTGGGGGAGGTGTCCTGGTATTGTATCACCATCACAACTCCTATCTTTACCGTTTTTCTTAGTTCGATCCTTTTAGTAGTATCTTGATTTAGTAGAATAAAGTCATGGCATGATCTAGTTTTGAGTTTTGCTTTATAATCCTTCTTTGTAATCGAGTTCGTGAGCTATATAATAAAGATTAGTGTGAAGTCAAGGGCTTGATTATTTTGCCATGATCTTGGGTAAAAGAAAAGAAGAAGAAAAATAAAAAGAATCAAAGAGTTCATATTGATCTTATTGAGAGTAATGACTTCACATAGAAAGAGTATGATAATTAAAAGTTGTTGAGAGTTGGCAAATATAGTTTTGGTCATCGTTGCAATTAATAGGAAGTAATAAGGAAAGAGAGGTTTCACATATAGATATATTATCATTGACATCTTTTATGATTGGGAACACTCATTAAAATATGACATGCTAAAGAGTTGAGGTTGGACAAGGAAAACAACATAATGAGTTATGTTTTCTTACATCTGAGATAAAGTATGTTGTCATGGGTCCTATAACGTGTTGAGCTTGCCTTTCCCCCTCATGCTAGTCAAATTCTCAGCACCAAGTAGAAATACTACTTGTGCTTCCAAATACCCTTAAACCAGTTTTGCCATGAGAGTACACCATATCTACCTATGGATTGAGTAAGATCCTTCAAGTAAGTTGTCATCGGTGCAAGCAATAAAAATTGCTCTCTAAATATGCATGACTTATTAGTGCAGAGAAAATAAGCTTTGTACGAACTTGTTGTGGACGTAATAAAAGCGACGGACTGCATAATAAAGGTCCACATACAAGGGGCAATATAAAGTGACGTTCTTTTGCATTAAGATTTTGTGCATCAACCCTAAACGCGCATGACAACCTCTGCTTCCCTCTGCGAAGGGCCTATCTTTTATTATTATCCTCTACCTTATGCAAGAGTCACGGTGATCTTCACCTTTCCTTTTTCATTTTATCCTTTGGCAAGCTCTGCATGTTGGAAAGAACATGATATATATATCTAATTGGATGTAGGGGAGCGTGAATTATTATTGTTGACATTACCCTTGAGATAAAAAGTTGTGGGGCAAAACTATAAGCCCCTATCTTTCTGTGTGTCCGATTAAAACTCCGTAACCACAAGTATTGCGTGAGTGTTAGCAATTATGAAGGACTAAGTGATAGTTGAGTATGTGGACTTGCTTTTAAGCTCTGACATAGACTCTTTCCGATGTTATGATAAATTGCAATTGCTTCAATGGCTGAGGTTATAATTTGTTGGTTCTCAATAAGGTTTCTGATTCATACTTTTGCATTGTTAAAAGATCATCACTTGAACATAAGTAATCATATGACAAAATCTATATATGTTGCTGTTATGGAAATAATCATGATGCCTTCATGCCCGTATTTTATTTTTATTGATGCCTCTACCTCTAAACATGAGGACATATTTATTGTTATCGGCTTTTCGCTTGAGGACAAGCGAGGTCTAAGCTTGGGGGAGTTGATACGTCCATTTTGCATCATGCTTTTATATCAATATTTATTGCATTATGGGCTGTTATTTCACGTTATGTGACAATACTTATGGCTATTCTCTCTTATTTTACAAGGTTTACATGAAGAGGGAGAATGCCGACAGCTGGAATTCTGGGCTGGAAAAGGAGCAAATATTGGAGACCTCTGCGCAACTCCAAAAGTCCTGAAACTCCACGGAATATCTTAAAATAAATAAAGAAAAATTGTCGCCAAAGATGAAGGCCAGGGGGCCCACACCCTGCTCACGAGGGTGGGGGCGCCCGCACCCCTGGGGCGCGCCCCCCTACCTCGTGGGCCCCTTGGTGGCTCTCCGACGCCCATCTTCTCCTATATGAAGTCTTTCGATGAGAAAAAATAGAAGGCAACCTTTCGAGACGAGACTCCGCCGCCACGAGGCGGAACCAATCTAGGGCTCCGGCAGAGCTGTTCTGCCGGGGACACTTCCCTCCGGAAGGGGAAAATCATCACCATCGTCATCACCAACGCTCCTCTCATCGGGAGAGGGCAATCTCCATCAACATCTTCACCAGCACCATCTCATCTCCAAACCCTAGTTCATCTCTTGTATCCAATTCTTGTCTCCAAGTCCGGGATTGGTGCTAGTAGGTTGCTAGTAGTGTTGATTACTCCTTGGAGTTGATGCTAGTTGGTTTATTTGGTGGAAGATCATATGTTCAGATCCTTTGTGACGCCCCCGATTCAATCGTACACTAATCATACACGCAAAGGTGTACGATCAAGATCAGGGACTCACGGGAAGATATCACAACACAACTCTACAAATAAAATAAGTCATACAAGCATCATAATACAAGCCAGGGGCCTCGAGGGCTCGAATACAAGTGCTCGATCATAGACGAGTCAGCAGAAGCAACAATATCTGAGTACAGACATAAGTTAAACAAGTTGCCATAAGATGGCTAGCACAAACTGGGATACAGATCGAAAGAGGCGCAGGCCTCCTGCCTGGGATCCTCCTAACTACTCTTGGTCGTCGTCAGCGGGCAGCACGTAGTAGTAGGCACCTCCAGTGTAGTAGGGGTCGTCGTCGACGGTGGCGTCTGGCTCCTGGACTCCAACATCTGGTTGCGACAACCAGAAAGAAAGGAAAGGGGAAAAAAGGGGGGAGAAAGCAACCGTGAGTACTCATCCAAAGTACTCGCAAGCAAGGAACTACACTACATATGCATGGGTATATGTGTAAGGAGGCCATATCAGTGGACTGAACTGCAGAATGCCAGAATAAGAGGGGGATAACTAATCCTGTCGAAGACTACGCTTCTCGCAGCCACCGTCTTGCATCAAGTAGAAGAGAATAGATTGAAGTCCTCCAAGTAGCATCTCCAAGTAGCATCTCCAAGCATAATCCTACCCGGCGATCCCCTCCTCATATCCCTGAGGTAGAGCGACCACCGGTTGTATCTGGCACTTGGAAGGGTGTGTTTTATTAAGTATCCGGTTCTAGTTGTCATAAGGTCAAGGTACAACTCCAAGTCGTCCTGTTACCGAAGATCACGGCTATTCGAATAGATTAACTTCCCTGCAGGGGTGCACCACATAGCCCAACACGCTCGATCCCATTTGGCCGGACACACTTTCCTGGGTCATGCCCGGCCTCGGAAGATCAACACGTCGCAGCCCCACCTAGGCTCAACAGAGAGGCCAGCACGCCGGTCTAAACCTAAGCGCACAGGGGTCTGGGCCCATCGCCCATAGCACACCTGCACGTTGCGTACGGCGGCCGAAAGCAGACCTAGCCTAGTGGCGTTCCAGTCCAATTCGGCGCGCGCCGCTCCGTCGCTGACGTCTGAAGTGCTTCGGCTGATACCACGACGTCGGGATACCCATAACTACTCCCACGTAGATGGTTAGTGCGTATAGGCTCGTAGCCAGACTCAGATCAAATACCAAGATCTCGTTAAGCGTGTTATTATGAAGCAACCGCGGACGCCGACCAGGGCCAGGCCCACCTCTCTCCTAGGCGGTCTCAACCTGCCCTGTCGCTCCGCCACAAAGATCCACATAGAGGGCCGTCGGGACAAAGGTCCTTTCAGCCCCCAATCCGTGAATCACTCGCGGGTACTCTTCGAGCTGACCCGACTTTAGTCACCATCTGTATAGTATGTATGTATGTATAGTATATACCCGTGATCACCTCCCGAGTGATCACGGCCCAATAGTATAGCAAGGCAGACTGACAAGAATGTAGGGCCAATGATGATAAACTAGCATCCTATACTAAGCATTTAGGATTGCAGGTAAGGTATCAACAGGTGTAGCAACAATGTCAGGCTATGCATCAGAATAGGATCAATAGAAAGCAGTAACATGCTACACTACTCTAATGCAAGCAGTATAGAGTAGAATAGGCGATATCTGGTGATCAAGGGGGGGGGCTTGCCTGGTTGCTCAGGCAAGGGGGGGTCGTCAACTCCGTAGTCGAACTGGGCAGCAGCAGCGTCGGTCTCGTAGTCTACCGGAGAGAAGAGGGGGAAGAAACAATGAATACAATGCAACAAATGCATATCGATGCATGACATGACAAGTAACGATGCTAGGTGTGCCCAATCGCGGTAGTAGGTGATACCGACGAAGGGGGGGAAACATCCGGGAAAGTATTCCCGGTGTTTCACGTTTTCGGACAGATGAACCGGAGGGAAAAAGTTGTGAGTTTGATAGGTTAGGGGTGTGTGGCGGACGAACGGACTGCGTATCCGGAATCGTCTCGTCGTTCTGAGCAACTTTCATGTACAAAGTTTTTCCATCCGAGCTACGGCTTATTTTATATTAATTTTTAAAGTTTTTAAATCATTTTCTAACTTATTAATTATTAATTAAATTCGAAAATAGTATTATTGCATCAGCATGACGTCAGCATGACATTATCAGTCAACAGAGGTGTTGACTGGTCAAGCTGACATGTGGGTCCCGCATGTCATTGACTGTTAACTAAACCTAACAGGTTAATTAACTAAACCAGATGATTAGGTTAATCTAATCAGGATTAATTAAGTTAATTAAATCTTTAATTAATTAACTAATTAATATTTTCTTTATTTACTTTTATTATTTTTTTAAACGTTCAGGGGGCGTGGGGCCCGGCCGTCATAGGCCCTAGGGGCCATAGTGGGTTTGGGTGCTGCGGGCGCCGCAGGTGCGGGCGTGGACGTTCGGGTGGCTGGCCCCGGGCATGGGCGCGAGCACCCGAGTGGGTGAACCCGGGGCGTAGGTGGAGGTCACCAGGGCGCGGTGGGGCGAGGCCGTGGCCTCGGCAAGGCTCGTCGGCCGACCGCGGCGAGCGAAGGCAGACACAGGGGCGGCGCGGATGGCAGGAGGCGCGGGCTGGCGGCCTCCGACGAGCAGCGAGGCGCGGCCAGACGTCGTTGATGCGACGGGCACGCGGGCGCGTCGCGCGCACGGCACGGGCACGAGGGGGGGAAGGTCAGGGGCGGAGCGGCTCGTGCTAGTGCGCGGGGACGAGCGGGAGGCGGCGCCGGTCAAAGGGGGAAGAGAGGGGGGAGGCGGGCCTCACGTTCGAGTAGAGACCAGGGGGCGGCGAGGCTCGAGGTAGCCGTTGTGGAGGAGGACGGGGACGACCGACGGAGACGAGGAGGAGATCCGGCGAGGACGCTTCCGGCGAGGGGCGTTCCAAGCGACGGTGACGGGATCCGTGGGCGACGGGGCGGCGTTCGCCGGGGTTGGTGCAGAGGCGGGAGGGCGTCGCGACGAAGGGGGCTCCGGGAGGAGGCGAGGCCTCGGTGGTGGGGTGGCGCCGGGGAAGGCGCCGGTGTCGGGGCGCGGGGCGGCGCAGTCACCAGGGTCGGGGGGGGGCGAGCGCCCCCGATCCACATCGGATCGTGGGGTGGGGAAGAGGGGGTCGTGCGGGGGGGGAGTGGGAGATCGGGTGGGTAGCTAGGGTTCCGGGAGGGGTTATACAGGGGGCATGGGGTGGGCCTCCTAGAGGCCTGGATGCCCAGTTGGGCCGAATGGCCCAGGGGGAGGGGGGCTTTGCCTTTCTTTTCTTTGGTTTCTATTTTCCTTTTATTTCTTTTCTGTTTTCTTTTAGTTTTTTATTTTATTATAGTTTTGTAAAATACCAAAGTTGTACCTAATTTAGTTTTAATAAATATTCCACTGCCCCAATAGTTTTGGGAAATGAAATAACTTAGTTAATATTTTATTAATTGAAAAAGGCATTTATTTATTTGTTTTTGTTATTGTTTTGTTTATTTTTGAGCATCTAACTATTTTATCAAAATGTGGTTTCTCCACCATAATTACTCATGATTTATTTGACCCATCTTGAACATTTTAGTTTTAACTTTTGAAAACTTTATTTGTTTGACTTGATTTTGAATTTGACTTTGAACGAGATTTGAATCATCGTGAGATTAGCAACAGTAATCGTGGTGACGTGGCCCCGTTAGCAGAGGTTTACTGTAGCTTGATTATCCGGGCGTCACAATTCTCCTCCACTACAAGAAATCTCGTCCCGAGATTTAAGTGGGAAGTAAAGGGGGAAGGTTCGGGTTACGAAATTCTAACGAATCTTCTCGGTCTTGGTTGCTCTTCTCGAAGTGGTCGATCCATTACATTGATGTCTTCATTTCTCTGCTTCAGGTCATCATGATGAAGTCGGCGTTCTTTTCTTCAGGAACTCCATCGTACTTACGAAAGAATAAAGGGGTGGCATTCCGGGAGAACTGACCTCTGCAAGGTCGACTATCTGGTCAATAACATCAAGGAAGGTGGCGGAAGTAACTCTCGAATTAAAACTTACAAAAATATTGAGAGCAAAGTAAGGAGGTGTCATGGGAAGTTTCGAGTGGGCAGGCAATCATTCGATGCCTGAACAGGGCGTGAAAAGGGGTTCAAGCAACGGGAATAAGTATTGCGTCTGATACCAGAATAGATCACTAGGCAGGGGGCCCGTGAACTACATACAAAGTCAAGCTCTTGGAATAACTTTGGCAACGGGGTGTTCAGGAGAGTCAGGTTTCGATCCCGTGGAACTGTGGGTTATGGGTCCACCATGTGAGTTAAAGTAGGAAGGGCGGTGACATCTTGCACGATCATGTAAGCAAGGCATGTCAGAGGAGAGTCTGAGGGTCATGTCGGCAACAACATAGGTACCAAGGGCGAGGGACGAAGAGAACCATTTTCCTGCTCGTTGAAACGAGGCGGACCAATAGGCAAGGTTCCCGTCCATCGGTGGTTACCAGAATGTCAACAACAATAGTAACAAGGTCTTACTGACAGAGTTGTACATCGAGGTGTTTGCACAAGCAGTGGATTATTACTGCTTATATCATATAGATCATAGAAAAGGTTTAAACAAACCAATGGAAGGAAAATATGATCATCAGATTAAACAGAACAATGGAAAGGAAAATATGTTTAAACACATATTTCAAGGGTATATCCTTCCCAAGGACAAGCAGAGCATGATATCCATGTCAGGATATAATGTAGAAAACTCTTTAGGTAGGGGAGAGAATTTTCATGACATTGCCCATACAACGGTGTTTGGGTAATTGAGCAAGAAACATTTAGCATTGGGCTTCAAATGGTCTTGTTGAAAATCGGAGTACCATAGACATGCTTCGAGATAGCATTGACATGGTCATCAGGTGAAGATCAGACTTTGGAAACACGAAGGATCCATCAGGAATAACTTGTAGAATAAGTCTTACAATTTCCTCATGGATGAATGGATAACCTTGCTGAAAAGGAATCTATAATGATAGGTCCTCCAGCCGGGGGGGGGGGGTGCTAGGCATGACATCATGTTACCGGGTCATCAAAGGATCAACATCATAACTCTTGGAAAGTTGTCCCAACCATCATATCCGACCAAGATTCAGATCCGATTGGTGTCATGATACCTCAGACTCAGGATGTCCGAGAAGAAAAGTTGCGGCACATATCGACGAAATGACATTGTAAGATTCTCGGGAAATGAACTATGGGAGCGGGTTCCTGAAACAATAGTTCATCATTAAACCAAGGAGAGGATGAGGAGGTGACTGATGGACTCAGCGATAACTCATCGAGGTATCCAAAAGATGGATCTCCACAATTATGTGGATAAGGAGATAACATTTGTCAGATCAAATGATATAATGGGTATGCTCGAGGAAAACATACATAATTAAACATTGGTTGAACGGTGCACCCGAAATATGGGTTGGGTTGCACGGCCAACGTTAGAATGGTGATTCAATTAGCGAAGGACTTAGAATGAACTATCGCCCATTCACTTCAAAGAAATAGGGTTGCTAGAAGGAAAGAATCCAAACAACACCGTTCACTTGTTGGAATTAACACGGGTACCAAGAAAGAATGGTGATGGTGAGAAGTATTTCTTTGTCAAGAATTCTCAAGAGGTGGAACAAATCTCAGAACATTCTTGACATAAAGGATGGTAATACTCCAAGGTAAAGAAGAACAATTGCTGGATAGCAAGGAACTCAAGGTATAACACCAAACATGAACAAGCTTGTGTTGGTGGGAGGGCAATAAAGTGGTCGACGATAATACAATTCATCGAGGGCAAGGATGGTATGTCTCATCATGAATTCAATTGATATCCTGGATGAGCTCAGAATGTTGATGATCACGACACCTTTGTCACGAGAGTTCATGAAGATGTAATCGATCGGTAACGACATCAAGTCAAGTAATGATGAAGTGAAAGGTTATTGGAACCAAGGGTACGACACAAACTCGAAACCAAGCTTGTTGTTCAATGCGAAATGATATGACGACGAGGATCGACGTAAGGTTAGTTCATCGTCGAAAATTGGTGCTCCGAGAATAAGGATCAGGTAGCACAGTTAGAATCGTCACGACAATGATATAGCCAAACAGGCTAGGAATGGCGTGATCGGGTACAAACTCGTACTTATAGAAGCTTACTGAAGAGTTGTTGAACCGAAGAGCGGACTCGGTTCAGTTATCGGTGTCTTTGAGTGTTCAATAACTCAGAGCCCGTGAAAAATTGGAATCAGTGGGAAGGTAGCACTTGATGAAGAACTCATAAGGAGTTATGCAGTTCCATGATAATCTCGAGATACCAGGGGGGTAATACTCGACACAAGATCAAAGTAAAGGTGGGACTAGTGTATTGATCCATAGAAGACAATTGTTTTAACTTGTCCGAGAAATGAGATCAAAGAAGAACAATCATGGTCGGAACCACGGTTGCAAAAGGCCAGATCCTAGATATAAGATGAACTTATACCAAAGGAATAATTTATTAAAAGAAGCTTTAATGATAAGATCTACATCGTGTCCATGGGCATGAACACAAGTTCAAGGTCGACTCCCACTTCTCCAATGCATAACCTTTCATTCACTTCTCACGTTCGATGAAGTTGCAGTGTTGAAATTTTATCTGGTGAAGCACCAGAAGAGTATGACTCGTGAAAACTTTCGGGTTCACACGGTTTAGAGAAGGCATATGTTCAACCCACGGGGGCTTCTTAGAAACGTATACCACAAGTTTCAAGAGTAAATAACACAAGCTCGAAAGTAGAGCAAGGTTGAGAAAGTAGATGATACAATTACCAAGGGCATTATGTATCCAAGGGAAGGCTCACAAGGTCATTGAATATGAAGGATGCTGACGGATAAAATCCAACAATGGGCCTGATGGTCCACAAGGGATCTGACGTGAGCATCGGTACTCAACTAGAGGAAGAAGAGTGCAAGGAGATCAAATTATAGAAACAACTGACTAACTCAATTGTCAAATGCAAAGGAATTATGATTTCCAAATCAAGGGATCAGAAGCAATGCTCTGATTAGGGATGGATAAGTTGAATAGCCTTAGGGTACAATCAACGACAATTGGATTGGTCGAGAACCAATTCCAGTTAAAAGAATGGCAGCTCAGCCGGAAAGGTAATTTATAAGGATCAATGATGTTTGCGGGTATTCGCAAACATATTGAGTCAACAGACTCAAAATGATAATGACAAGGAATGTCATTAAGACTACAAGACTTATGGGATTAACCATAATGCAAGCAAGCAAGAATTTCAAGAGCCAAAGGCTCGAGAGGATTTTGGAAGATCGAATATTATTTTGAAGACTTTTGTGAAACACATGAACAACTGGGGATAAGCGGATACTCGACAAGTGCGAGAATTATCCATAGGGGTATTCAGGTGACAAGGAATTGCAAGACAGTAGGCACAAGATATTCTCGGATCAATAGAGAGAATTTCGGGGTATCTTGTAATAACAAGATCAACTGGGAATAAAAGTAAGAACGTCAAGTGTATGTATTTATCCATAGGGATATTTCGATGGTAGGGAATTGCAAAAGCAACGGACACAAAGTCTCAAAAGAGTTTCGGCGAGTAACTTCGAAATCTTCTGGTGCAGTCGGCGATCACCTGGACTGAAGGGTCTCTCCGGGAGAAAGTATTTTCGAGAACCTAAAGTCAGATTTTAGTAGAAATCGTTTAACCCGAATAGAAGAGAGTTCAGAGTCCCAGAGTAAAGGTCGAGGAATAAAAGATCCTAATACCACCCGATGGCGACGTGGGCCCATGGGCCACACAGCCATGTTAGTAAAAGTTTTGTAATGTCTAGACTCGACTTCGGCCAAGGAGTTGGAAAGGGGGATTCCTACAGGCAGTCGGCTCTGATACCAACTTGTGACGCCCCCGATTCAATCGTACACTAATCATGCACGCAAATGTGTACGATCAAGATCAGGGACTCACGGGAAGATATCACAACACAACTCTACAAATAAATAAGTCATACAAGCATCATAATACAAGCCAGGGGCCTCGAGGGCTCGAATACAAGTGCTCGATCATAGACGAGTCAGCGGAAGCAACAATATCTGAGTACAGACATAAGTTAAACAAGTTTGCCTTAAGAAGGCTAGCACAAACTGGGATACAGATCGAAAGAGGCGCAGGCCTCCTGCCTGGGATCCTCCTAAACTACTCCTGGTCGTCGTCAGCGGGCAGCACGTAGTAGTAGGCACCTCCAGTGTAGTAGGGGTCGTCGTCGACGGTGGCGTCTGGCTCCTGGACTCCAGCATCTGGTTGCGACAACCAGAAAGAAAGGAAAGGGGGAAAAAGGGGGGAGAAAGCAACCGTGAGTACTCATCCAAAGTACTCGCAAGCAAGGAACTACACTACATATGCATGGGTATATGTGTAAGGAGGCCATATTAGTGGACTGAACTGCAGAATGCCAGAATAAGAGGGGGATACTAATCCTGTCGAAGACTACGCTTCTCGCAGCCACCGTCTTGCATCAAGTAGAAGAGAGTAGATTGAAGTCCTCCAAGTAGCATCTCCAAGTAGCATCTCCAAGCATAATCCTACCCGGCGATCCCCTCCTCATATCCCTGAGGTAGAGCGACCACCGGTTGTATCTGGCACTTGGAAGGGTGTGTTTTATTAAGTATCCGGTTCTAGTTGTCATAAGGTCAAGGTACAACTCCAAGTCGTCCTGTTACCGAAGATCACGGCTATTCGAATAGATTAACTTCCCTGCAGGGGTGCACCACATACCCAACACGCTCGATCCCATTTGGCCGGACACACTTTCCTGGGTCATGCCCGGCCGCGGAAGATCAACACGTCGCAGCCCCACCTAGGCACAACAGAGAGGCCAGCACGCCGGTCTAAACCTAAGCGCACAGGGGTCTGGGCCCATCGCCCATAGCACACCTGCACGTTGCGTAGGGCGGCCGAAAGCAGACCTAGCCTAGTGGCGTTCCAGTCCAATTCGGCGCGCGCCGCTCCGTCGCTGACGTCTGAAGTGCTTCGGCTGATACCACGACGTCGGGATACCCATAACTACTCCCACGTAGATGGTTAGTGCGTATAGGCTCGTAGCCGACTCAGATCAAATACCAAGATCTCGTTAAGCGTGTTAAGTATCCGCGAACGCCGAACAGGGCCAGGCCCACCTGTCTCCTAGGTGGTCTCAACCTGCCCTGTCGCTCCGCCACAAAGATCCACACAGAGGGCCGTCGGGACAAAGGTCCTTTCAGCCCCCAATCCGTGAATCACTCGCGGGTACTCTTCGAGCTGACCCGACTTTAGTCACCATCTGTATAGTATGTATGTATGTATAGTATATACCCGTGATCACCTCCCGAGTGATCACGGCCCAATAGTATAGCAAGGCAGACTGACAAGAATGTAGGGCCAATGATGATAAACTAGCATCCTATACTAAGCATTTAGGATTGCAGGTAAGGTATCAACAGGTGTAGCAACAATGTCAGGCTATGCATCAGAATAGGATCAACGGAAAGCAGTAACATGCTACACTACTCTAATGCAAGCAGTATAGAGTAGAATAGGCGATATCTGGTGATCAAGGGGGGGGCTTGCCTGGTTGCTCTGGCAAGGAGGGGGTCGTCAACTCCGTAGTCGAACTGGGCAGCAGCAGCGTCGGTCTCGTAGTCTACCGGAGAGAAGAGGGGGAAGAAACAATGAATACAAGCAACAAATGCATATCGATGCATGACATGACAAGTAACGATGCTAGGTGTGCCCTAACGCGGTAGTAGGTGATACCGACGAAGGGGGGAAACATCCGGGAAAGTATTCCCGGTGTTTCGCGTTTTCGGACAGATGAACCGGAGGGGAAAAGTTGCGAGTTCGATAGGTTAGGGGTGTGTGGCGGACGAACGGACTGCGTATCCGGAATCGTCTCGTCGTTCTGAGCAACTTTCATGTACAAAGTTTTTCCATCCGAGCTACGGTTTATTTTATATTAATTTTTAAAGTTTTTAAATCATTTTCTAACTTATTAATTATTAATTAAATTCGAAAATAGTATTATTGCATCAGCATGACGTCAGCATGACATTATCAGTCAACAGAGGTGTTGACTGGTCAAGCTGACATGTGGGTCCCGCATGTCATTGACTGTTAACTAAACCTAACAGGTTAATTAACTAAACCAGATGATTAGGTTAATCTAATCAGGATTAATTAAGTTAATTAAATCTTTAATTAATTAACTAATTAATATTTTATTTATTTACTTTTATTATTTTTTTAAACGTTCAGGGGGCGTGGGGCCCGGCTGTCATAGGCCCTAGGGGCCATAGTGGGTTTGGGTGCTGCGGGCGCCGCAGGTGCGGGCGCGGACGTTCGGGCGGCTGGCCCCGGGCATGGGCGCGAGCACCCGAGTGGGTGAACCCGGGGCGTAGGTGGAGGTCACCAGGGCGCGGTGGGGCGAGGCCGTGGCCTCGGCAAGGCTCGCCGGCCGACCGCGGCGAGCGAAGGCAGACACAGGGGCGGCGCGGATGGCAGGAGGCGCGGGCTGGCGGCCTCCGACGAGCAGCGAGGCGCGGCCAGACGTCGCTGATGCGACGGGCACGCGGGCGCGTCGCGCGCACGGCACGGGCACGAGGGGGGGAAGGTCAGGGGCGGAGCGGCTCGTGCTAGTGCGCGGGGACGAGCGGGAGGCGGCGCCGGTCAAAGGGGGAAGAGAGGGGGGAGGCGGGCCTCACGTTCGAGTAGAGACCAGGGGGCGGCGAGGCTCGAGGTAGCCGTTGTGGAGGAGGACGGGGACGACCGACGGAGACGAGGAGGAGATCCGGCGAGGACGCTTCCGGCGAGGGGCGTTCCAAGCGACGGTGACGGGATCCGTGGGCGACGGGGCGGCGTTCGCCGGGGTTGGTGCAGAGGCGGGAGGGCGTCGCGACGAAGGGGGCTCCGGGAGGAGGCGAGGCCTCGGTGGTGGGGTGGCGCCGGGGAAGGCGCCGGTGTCGGGGCGCGGGGCGGCGCAGTCACCAGGGTCGGGGGGGGCGAGCGCCCCCGATCCACATCGGATCGTGGGGTGGGGAAGAGGGGATCGTGCGGGGGGGGGGAGTGGGAGATCGGGTGGGTAGCTAGGGTTCCGGGAGGGGTTATACAGGGGGCATGGGGTGGGCCTCCTAGAGGCCTGGATGCCCAGTTGGGCCGAATGGCCCAGGGGGAGGGGGGCTTTGCCTTTCTTTTCTTTGGTTTCTATTTTCCTTTTATTTCTTTTCTGTTTTCTTTTAGTTTTTTATTTTATTATAGTTTTGTAAAATACCAAAGTTGTACCTAATTTAGTTTTAATAAATATTCCACTGCCCCAATAGTTTTGGGAAATGAAATAACTTAGTTAATATTTTATTAATTGAAAAAGGCATTTATTTATTTGTTTTTGTTATTGTTTTGTTTATTTTTGAGCATCTAACTATTTTATCAAAATGTGGTTTCTCCACCATAATTACTCATGATTTATTTGACCCATCTTGAACATTTTAGTTTTAACTTTTGAAAACTTTATTTGTTTGACTTGATTTTGAATTTGACTTTGAACGAGATTTGAATCATCGTGAGATTAGCAACAGTAATCGTGGTGACGTGGCCCCGTTAGCAGAGGTTTACTGTAGCTTGATTATCCGGGCGTCACATCCTTTATGCATATTATTACCCCTCTGATTATGAACATGAATATGCTTTGTGAGTAGTTACGTTTGTTCCTGAGGACAAGGGAGAAGTCTTGCTATTAGTAGTCATGTGAATTTGGTATTCGTTCGATATTTTGATAAGATGTATGTTGTCTATCCTCTAGTGGTGTTATGTGAATGTCGACTACATAACACTTCACCATTATTTGGGCCTAGAGGAGAGCATTGGGAAGTAATAAGTAGATGATGGGTTGCTAGAGTGACAGAAGCTTAAACCCTAGTTTATGCGTTGCTTCGTAAGGGGCTGATTTGGATCCATATGTTTCATGCTATGGTTAGGTTTACCTTAATACTTTTGTTGTAGTTGCAGATGCTTGCAATAGAGGTTAATCATAAGTGGGATGCTTGTTCAAGTAAGAACAGCACCCAAGCACCGGTCCACCCACATATCAAATTATCAAAGTACCGAACGCGAATCATATGAGCGTGATGAAAACTAGCTTGATGATATTCCCATGTGTCCTTGGGAGCGCTTTTCCTATTATAAGAGTTTGTCCAGGCTTGTCCTTTGCTACAAAAAGGATTGGGCCACCTTGCTGCACTTTATTTACTTCTGTTACTTGTTGCTCGCTACAATTTAACTTATCACGAAACTATCTGTTACCACTTATTTCAGTACTTGCAAAGAATACCTTGCTGAAAACCGCTTATCATTTCCTTCTGCTCCTCGTTGGGTTCGACACTCTTACTTATCGAAAGGACTACGATAGATTCCATATACTTGTGGGTCATCAGTAGGACACTTGTATCCTAGGCCTCTCATATATAGCGGGGGTAGACACACGATGTAACATATGCTAACATAATAGCACAGGCGCACAAGGGGGAGCCGGCAGTGTGTGCCGGCGCCCGGGTGGCCGGTGTGCGGTATTGTGACGGTGTTACGGGGAGGAGCGCCCGTAGTCAAGCCCCGAGGATGTAGCCATATCGATGAACCTCGTTAACAAATCTCGGTGTCATGCTCGTGTGATTGCTTGGTCCTCGGATGATCAACGGTATGCCTCGGATTTATTCTAACAAGTGGTATCATGAGCAAGGTTACGAGGAGATCGCGGTTCTGTTGATTTAGAGGAAATATCGAGTTCGAGATGCAGTTGGCTATGGCGTGGTTTTCGACAAGATTGAGAAAGAAGCAACCGAAAGCTAACGGAGTTCTCGGTGAGATAAGAAAAGCAGCGGTTGGAGCTGGTGTCGGATCAGCAGCTTGTGCGCATTGCGGTAGCAAGGGACATGTGGCGATGGATCAAAGGATCAATCAGGCGAGCGTACAGCGATCGGAAATGCGTGCTAGCGGTGGCGGCTCATGGGAAATCGCTGAAAAAATAGTGTGTGCATGCAGACGCGGCTAGGGCAAGCCAGGGGCAGCGGAGGTTGCGGCCCAACGATTGAGATGATGCCCATAAGTGCCGTGAGCGGCTGCCAAGACGCCCGGATGTCCAAGGCACTGACTCGGTGCTGGGTCGTGCGTGAAAGCTGTAGCATACGTGTGCAAGCCGAAGCTTGGATGTGGGATTTGTTTGATAAAACAAGGGACCGAGTCCCTGGTGGAGATGCGTTCTCCTGGCGGCCAAGACGTAGACATGCAACTTCAATAAAGACTCCAAAAGGAAAGCATCCGTCGTGTGTTATGCAGCACGTGGGAAGGCAAGGAACTGGACATGCAAAGCTAGCATTTGAACTTGTGCAAGAGAGCTACTCCACGTGAAGACCAGAAGCTATCCTGTTGGATTTGCAACTAGTATACTTGGTGTACTTGGGGATCACGGAAAGAGTGCTCGGTATTTTTTTCACAAGCAGCTGTACAAAGAACCATGGAGCCAACGGGAACCAGGTTTAAGGTGGAGAAGTTTGACAGAACTGAAAACCTTGGGTTATGGCAGACAAGGGTGAAAAATTTGTTGGCACAACAAGGATGCTTGAAGGCATTGCGGGGTGTCAAGCCAGTTAAGATGGACGATGATGGTTCTGAGGAGTTGCAGATGGTTGCAGTCAGCAAAGTTCGGCTCAGGTCAAACACATAGGGCAGTTGGCCTGGACAGTCTAACGGATCGACGCAAATCGGTTGGTACAGAAGATGGTGGTGAGATCGGCGGCGACGACTTAGGAGCGTGATGCTGATGGTGACCGACTTATAGGCGTGGAAACACGTGACACAGGCCCGAGTGCTTGTATGGCTTCGACAAGACTATGGCGTGGGGTTGATTCAAGATGGTGCACATGAGAGCTTGAAGTCAACGGGGCGTGAGGGTGGACTGATCATCTACCATGGAGTCATGTTGAAGGTGGAGCTGATTGAGGGGCTACGGCGTAAGTGCACAGAGAGTCGAAGCCTATTCAACGGGAAAAAGCGAGTGACACGTAATTTGGACTGGAGCCCAGTGGTCTGATGGAAGCGTGAAACTCGTCATCGGTCAGTGATGATCGATGGTACTCTGCAGTGGGGGTTGAGTGGTGTGGTTTCACGACCCTTGAGACTCGACCGGGACAGCGGAGGCTCGACGCGGTAATAACGGCGAGGCGTGCGGTACGCACGGGACATGGAGACGGGCCAGGGCTCTGGTGGTCATACATGTAGTGAGACAGCTGCGAATTTGACTCAGGATGACTACAAGCAATGGTGAAATTCCTTCATGTTTCAGACAGGCGGTCAAGAAAGGGGCGGTGATGTTGAGTTCAGGTAACTCTTATATGTGACACCCAATATGTGAGTTGTTCACTTTCACGCGGGTCAGTGATCAGTGTGTGATGGCGTTAGACGGTTACTCTGGAAGTTGGGAGCACAAATTGAGTAACAAGGAACTTAATTTTGCTCGAGTGTTGACTGTGGTTAAGAAAAGAAGGGACTACAAGTTGCAGGTGGAGTCTTATGGAGTCTTTGGAGTAGTAGTGGTGCTCATGGGATAAGCTCAAGTCCAATGTACATGGAAGTTTGACGCATTGATGAATTCAAGATGGTGGAGAATATTCGCCAAGGTGGAGTTTGTTGGAGTTGTGTCGAATATAGTGTACAAGATAGGTTGCAGTTGGACTTGTAGTTGTATTGTGTTTAGATAGGATATGGAGCCGTGTCCTAGTAGGACACTTGTATCCTAGGCCTCTCATATATAGCGAGGGTAGACACACGATGTAACCTATGCCAACATAATAGCACAGGCGCGCAAGGGGGAGCCAGTGGCATGTGCCGGCGCCCGGGTGGCCGGTGTGCGGTATTGTGACTGTGTTACGGGGAGGAGCACCCGTAGTCAAGCCCCGGGGATGCAGCCATATCGGTAAACCTCATTAACAAATCTCGATGTCGTGCTCGTGTGATTGCTTGGTCCTTGGATGATCAACGGTATGTCTCGGATTTATTCTAACATCTTGGATCCACTAAAAACCTATAAAGTTAATATGTCGTTGTGACGCCCCCGATTCAATCGTACACTAATCATGCACGCAAATGTGTACGATCAAGATCAGGGACTCACGGGAAGATATCACAACACAACTCTAAAACATAAATAAGTCATACAAGCATCATAATACAAGCCAGGGGCCTCGAGGGCTCGAATACAAGTGCTCGATCATAGACGAGTCAGCGGAAGCAACAATATCTGAGTACAGACATAAGTTAAACAAGTTTGCCTTAAGAAGGCTAGCACAAACTGGGATACAGATCGAAAGAGGCGCAGGCCTCCTGCCTGGGATCCTCCTAACTACTCCTGGTCGTCATCAGCGGGCAGCACGTAGTAGTAGGCACCTCCAGTGTAGTAGGGGTCGTCGTCGACGGTGGCGTCTGGCTCTTGGACTCCAACATCTGGTTGCGACAACCAGAAAGAAAGGAAAGGGGAAAAAAGGGGGGAGAAAGCAACCGTGAGTACTCATCCAAAGTACTCGCAAGCAAGGAACTACACTACATATGCATGGGTATATGTGTAAGGAGACCATATCAGTGGACTGAACTGCAGAATGCCAGAATAAGAGGGGGATAACTAATCCTGTCGAAGACTACGCTTCTCGCAGCCACCGTCTCGCAGCACGTAGAAGAGAGTAGATTGAAGTCCTCCAAGTAGCATCTCTAGTAGCATCGCATAGCATAACCCTACCCGGCGATCCTCTCCTCGTTGCCCTGTAGAAAAGCGATCACCGGGTTGTCTGTGGAACTTGGAAGGGTGTGTTTTATTAAGTATCCGGTTCTAGTTGTCATAAGGTCAAGGTACAACTCCAAGTCGTCCTGTTACCGAAGATCACGGCTATTCGAATAGATTAACTTCCCTGCAGGGGTGCACCACATAACCCAACACGCTCGATCCCATTTGGCCGGACACACTTTCCTGGGTCATGCCCGGCCGCGGAAGATCAACACGTCGCAGCCCCACCTAGGCACAACAGAGAGGCCAGCACGCCGGTCTAAACCTAAGCGCACAGGGGTCTGGGCCCATCGCCCATAGCACACCTGCACGTTGCGAGGGCGGCCGAAAGCAGACCTAGCCTAGTGGCGTTCCAGTCCAATTCGGCGTGCGCCGCTCCGTCGCTGACGTCTGAAGTGCTTCGGCTGATACCACGACGCCGGGATACCCATAACTACTTCCGCGTAGATGGTTAGTGCGTATAGGCTCGTAGTCGACTCAGATCAAATACCAAGATCTCGTTAAGCGTGTTAAGTATCCGCGAACGCCGAACAGGGCCAGGCCCACCTGTCTCCTAGGTGGTCTCAACCTGCCCTGCCGCTCCGCCACAAAGTAACAGTCGAGGGCCGTCGGGAACCCAGGCCCACCTCTACCGGGATGGAGCCACCTGTCCTTTCAGCCCCCTCGTCAGAATCACTTGCGGGTACTCAATGAGCTGACCCGACTTTAGTCACCTTCTGTATAGTATGTATGTATGAATAGTATATACCCGTGATCACCTCCCGAAGTGATCACAGCCCAGTAGTATAGCATGGCAGACGGACAAGAGTGTAGGGCCACTGATGGAACACTAGCATCCTATACTAAGCTTTTAGGATTGCGGGTAAGGTATCAATGACTGTAGCAACAATGACAGGCTATGCATCAGAATAGGATTAACGGAAAGCAGTAACATGCTACACTACTCTAATGCAAGCAGTATAAAGGAGAATAGGCGATATCTGGTGATCAAAGGGGGGGCTTGCCTGGTTGCTCTGGCAAGAGAGAGGGGTCGTCAACAACGTAGTCGATCGGGGCACCCAGCAGCGGCGCCGGTCTCGGTGTCTACCGGAAAGAAGTAACGGAGGGGGAACACAATAAATAACAGAGCAATCAAAGCATCACAAACCGTAACATGGCAATACGCGGTGCTAGAGGTGACCTAACGCAGTAGGAGGTGATACCGGTGAAGGGGGGAAACATCCGGGAAAGTATCCCCGGTGTTTCGCGTTTTCGGGCAAAGGAGCCAGAGGGGGAAAGTTGCGAGTTCGATAGGTTAGGGGTGTGTGGCGGACGAACGGGCTGCGTATCCAGAATCGTCTCGTCGTTCTGAGCAACTTTCATGTTGAAATTATTTTAATCCGAGTTACGGATTAAAAGATATGATTTTTTTAAAGATTTTATTAATTTCTGGAATTTGATCAATTAATTATTTAATTCGAAAAAATGGAATTATGACGTCAGCATGATGCCATGCTGGCGTCAGCAGTCAACAGGGTTGACTTGGTCAACCCGACAGGTGGGTCCCGTTCGTCATTGACTGTTTAGTCTAATTAATGTTTAGCTAATCTAATTACTGTTTAATTAAACTAATTAGTTAATTAGGTTAATCTAATTATGATTAATTAACTTAATTAATTCCTTAATTAATTAATTAATTAATTAATTAATTAATTATTTTTATTATTATTAATTTTAATTCCTTTTTTTAATAACACGTTCTGGGGGATGGGGCCCCCTTGTCATAGGCCCCGGGGGGCCTTAGTGGGTTCGGGCGCTGGCGGGCGAATGGAGCGGGCGCTAGGCACCCGTCAAGGTCGACAGGGGGAAAACGGCGTTGGGCGCCGGCAGCCACGGCGGCGCAGGGGGCCGAGGCTGCGTGTCGTCGCGGCGCAGCAGCAGGGCCGCTACAGGATGGATACGAGGCGGCGATCCGGGGAGCCGACGAGCGGGAGACACGGGGCACTTGGGGGCGGACGAGGCCGTGGCCACGGCAGCTGGCGTAGGCTGTCGCGGAGCGGCGCGGGAGCGAGGCGCCTCTAGGACGGGTCGGAGTACAGACCAGGGGTGCGGGCGAGCTGGGACGAGGCTAGGAGCACGTGCGCATGCGCGAGATGGAGGCCAACAGGCGTGCGGCCGGTCGTGGTAAGCGGAGGCGGGCGCCAGGGGCTGGGGCGGCCGGCGCGTGAAGAGGTCGAGCGCGTCCCTGGCGCAGCCAACACGGGCCACGGCGGGCGCGGCGCGTGCGAGAGCGCGAGTGGCGCGAACACGGCGCGGTGAGCGAGCCCTGGACGCGGCCGAAGCGCGTCAACCGCGGGCGAGTTCGGCGGGGACCGCGGCGACAAGCTTGAGCATGCGAGGGAGAGGGAGGGTGCTCACGGTGGGGGAGTAGGGAACATGGCAGTGGGGGTCGAGGGGGCAACGGGGCCGACGAGCGACATGGAAGCAGGCCGGCGGGGGAGCTCCGGCGTGGCGACGTCCAACGGTGAGGGACGGCGCGGTCATCGCGAGGGGGTGGGCGATGGGATCGGGCTTCTCCCGATCCAGATCCAGACGAGGGAGTGGAGGAGTAGGGTGTGGGGCGACGGGGAGTGGGTTAGGGTTTCAGGGGTTATGGGATAAGGGAGTGGGGGGGTTGGTTCGGCCGGTTGGGCCTTTTGGGCTAGCCGGCCGACAGCTGGGCCGGAGCCCAGTGGGGGGGGGGGTTGCTTTCTCTTTTTTTTGCTTTGTTTTCTGTTTTCTTTTTTTTATCTATTTTCTTTTCTATTTTATTCTTTTAATTTCTGTTTTATAAAATATAAATACAACTCCTAAATTAATGTTATAATTTATTCTACTACCCCAAAAAGTGTAACACCTAATTAAAAATAGTTTGCATTATTATTATTTTTAAAAGGCATTTAATTAATTGTCATAGCTGCTGTTTTAATTACTTTAGAGCCTTTAAACATTTTATAAAAGTGTGGTTTCTCCACAATAATTACCTATGCATTATTTGGCAACACCCCAACATTTTAGTTTTAATATTTAAAAATCTTTACCGTTTGACTTTATTTTAAGTTTGAATTTCGAATCGATTTTGAACTAACACGAGATTAACAACAGTAACCATGGTGACGTGGCATCATTAACATGGGATTACTGTAGCCTAATTACCCGGGCGTCACAATTCTCCTCCACTACAAGAAATCTCGTCCCGAGATTTAAGAGGGGAGTAAGGGGGGAAGGTTTGGTAACGAATATAGCGGGTCTTCTCATCCTGGCGTGCTCTTCTCGAAGAGGTCAATCCAATATATTGATGCCTTCTTACTTCTGCTTCAGGTCAAAATGATGAAGTCGTCATCCTTTCTTCGGGATCTTCATCATACTTACGAAAAGGATATGGGGGGAAGACTCGGGAAGGGCGGGCCTTACCAGGTTGACTATCTGGTACATAACTCAGGGAACGGGGTAGGAAGTAACTCTCGAATTGTACTTAAGAAAATATCGAGAGTAAAGTAAGAAGGTGCCATGAGAAGTTTCAAACGGATAGGCCATTGTTCGATGTCTGAAACAACATGCAAAAGGGGTCCAGAGCAATGAGATTGAGTATTGCGTCTGTTACCAAAATAGATCACTTGGGACGGTGGCCCGTGAATTACATACGAGGCCACACACGAGGAACAACCTTGGGAAGAGGGGGTGCAGGAGAGTCAGGTTTCGATCCTGTGGAACTGTGGGTTATGGGCCCACCATGTGGTTGAAAGTAGGAAGGGGGGCCGACATTTTGCACGGTCATGATAGTAAGGCGTGTCAAAGAGTAGCCTGTCAGATATGTCGGCAACAACATCGATACCAAGAGCGAGGGACGAAGGGAACCATTTTCCTGCTCGTTGAACGAGGCGGGCCAATAGGCAAAGTTCTCGTCCATCGGTGGTTACCGGAATATCATCAACAATCATAACAGGGTCTTACTGACCAATTATACATCGAGGTGTTTACATAAGCAGTGAATCTTTACTGCTTAGATTATATAGATCACAAGAATGTCAAACACAACAATGGAAAGGAAAATATGAATATCAGATTAAACAGAACAATGGAAAGGAAAATGTGTTAAAACACATAATTCAGGGGTATATCCTTCCCAAGGACAAGCAGAGCAAGATATCCATGACAGGATATAAAGTAGACAACCATTTAGGTAAGGGGGGGAGGAATCTCATGATATTACCCATACAACGGTGTTAGGATAAATGATAAACAAAA
Source organism: Triticum aestivum (assembly GCF_018294505.1). Lineage (NCBI taxonomy): Eukaryota > Viridiplantae > Streptophyta > Magnoliopsida > Poales > Poaceae > Triticum > Triticum aestivum. Next base: position 140,025,505 of record NC_057807.1, read on the forward strand.
TTTAGCATCGTGCTTCAAATGTTCCTGTTGAAAATCGGAATACCATTGACATGCTTCGAGGTAGCATTGGCATGGTCTTCAGGTGAAGATCAAACTTTGGAAACACGAAGGATCCATCAGAAATAACTTGTAGAATAAGTCTTACAATTTCCTCATGGATGAATGGATAACCTTGCTGAAAAGGAATCTATAATGATAGGTCCTCCAGCCGGGGGGGGGTGCTAGGCATGACATCATGTTACCGGGTCATCAAAGGATCAACGTCATAACTCTTGGAAAGTTGTCCCAACCATCATATCTGACCAAGATTCAGATCCAATTGGTGTCAGGATACCTGAGACTCAGGATGTCCGAGAAGAAAAGGCGCAACACAAATCGTTGAAATGGCATTGCAAGCTTCTCGGGAAATGAACTATGGGAGCGGGTTTCTGAAGCAATAGTTCACCATTAAACCAGGGAGAGGACAAGGAGGTGTCTGGTGAACGCAACGGCAATTCACCGAGATTCCCAAAAGATGGATTTCCACCATTAAGTGAACAAGGAGATAACATTTGTCAGATCAACTGATATAAGGAAGTATGCTCGAGGAAAACATACACAATTAAACATTGGTTGAAGGGTGCGCCCGAAGTACGGGTTGGGTTGCACGACCAATGTTAGAATGGTGATTCAATTAGCGAAGGACTTAGAATGAACTATCGCCCATTCACTTCAAAGCAATAGGGTTGCTAGAAGTTTTGAATTCACACGTCATAGCTCCATTGTCGGTATTCCGGTTGAAAACAATACGGGGACCAAGGAATGAACGAAGATGGCAAGAAGTATTAAGATATCAAGCATTATTAAGAGGTGGTGAAATTCTCACCACATTCTTGACAAAAAGAGATGGTAATACTTCCGAGGTAAAGAAGAACAATTGTTGGATAGCAAGGAAACCAAGGTACAACACAAGTTGTGAACAAGTTTGTGTTGGGGGGGGGAGGCAAGAATGTTGCCGATGATAAATCAACTCATCGAGGGACAAGGATGGTATTTCTCATCATGAATTCAATTGATATCCTAGATGAGCTCAGAGTGTTGATGATCACGACACCTTTGTCGCGAGAGTTCATGAAGATGTAATCGATCGGCGACGACATCAAGTCAAAGTAAGGATGAAGTGAAAGGTTATTGGAACCAAGGGTACGACACAACTCGAAACCAAGATTGTTGTTCAAGGCGAAATGGTATGACGATGAGGATCGACGTAAGGTTAGTTCATCGTCGAAAATTGTGCTCCGAGAAGAAGGACCGGGTAGCACAGTTAAAATCATCACGACAATGATATAGCCAAACAGGCTAGGAATGGCGTGATCGGGTACAAACTCGTATTTATAGAAGCTTACTGAAGAGTTGTTGAACCGTAGTGCGGACTCGGTTCAGTTATCGGTGTCTTTGAGTGTATAATAACTCAGAGCCCGTGAAAAATTGGAATTAGTTGGAAGGTAGCACTTGATGAAGAACTCATAAGAAGTTATGCAGTTCCATGATAATCTCGAGATACCAGGGGGGGTAATACTCGATGACAGATCAAAGTAGAGGTTGGACCGGGGTATTGCTCTACAGAAGACAAGTGCTAAAACTTGCACGAGAAATGGTATTTAAAAGAGAACATGGTCGGAACCACGATTTCAAAAGGCCAGATCCCAGATATAAGATGAACTTATACCAAAGGAATAATTAATTTAAGAGAAGCTTTAATGGTAAGATCTACATCGTGTCCATGGGCATGAACACAAGGTTCAAGGTCGACTCCCACTTCTCCAATGCATAACCTTTCATTCACTTCTCACGTTCGATGAAGTTGTAGTGTTGAAATTTTATCTGGTGAAGCACCAGAAGAGTATGACTCGTGAAAACTTTCGGGTTCACACGGTTTAGAGAAGGCATATGTTCAACCCATAGGGGCTTCTTAGAAACATATACCACAAGTTTCAAGAGTAAATAACACAAGCCCGAAAGCAGAGCATGGTTGGCCAAGCAGAGGATACAACTTAACAAAGGCATTATATATCAGGGGAAGAGCTCATAAAGTGATCAAATGTGAAGGACACTGTCGGATAACAATCCAACAAAGGACTTGATGGTCCACAAAGGATCTGATACGAGTATCGGTACTCAACTAGAGGGAGAAGAATGCAAGGAGATCAGATTATAGAAACAACTGACTAACTCAATTGTCAAATGCAAAGGAATTATGATTTCCAAATCAAGGGATCAGAAGCAATGCTCTGATTAGGGATGGATAAGTTGAATAGCCTTAGGGTATAATCAACGACAATTGGATTGGTCGAGAACCAATTCCAGTTAAAAGAATGGAAGCTCAGCCGGAAAAGTAATTTATAAGGATCAATGATGATTGCGTGTATTCGCAAACATATTGAGTCAACAGACTCAAAATGATAATGACAAGGAATGTCATTAAGACTACGAGACTTATGGGATTAACCATAATGCGAGCAAACAAGAATCTCAAGAGCCAAAGGCTCCAGAGGATTTTCGGAAGATCGAATATTATTTTGAAGACTTTTGTGAAACACAAGAACAACTGGGGATGAGCGGATACTCGGCAAGCACGAGTAATTATCCATAGGGGTATTCATGCAGCAAGGAACTGCAGGGCAGTAAGCGTAAGAATTCTCGGAATATCGAAGAGTATTTCAGGACATCTTGTAATAACAAGAGCAACTGGGGATGACAATATGAACAATAGGTGTAAGTAGTTATCCAGAGGGATTTATCGATGGAAGTGAATAGCAAAAGCGATGGCACATAGTCTCGAGAGCACATCGTAGAGTATCTTCGGAATCTTCTGGTGTAGCAGGCGATCATCTGAAGTGAGGGGCTCTCCGGGAAAAAGTACTTGCGAGAACCTAAAGTTAGTTTTGTTTTTAGCAAAATCGTTTAACCCGAATAGAAGAGAGTTCAGAATCCCAGAGTAAAGGTCGAGGAGTAAAAGATCCTAATACCACCCAATGGCGACGTGGGCCCATGGGCCGCACATCCATGTTAGTAAAAGTTTTGTAAAGTCTAGACTCGACTTCGGCCAAGGAGTTGGAAGGGGAATTCCTACAGGCAGTCGGCTCTGATACCAACTTGTGACGCCCCCGATTCAATCGTACACTAATCATGCACGCAAATGTGTACGATCAAGATCAGGGACTCACGGGAAGATATCACAACACAACTCTAAAACATAAATAAGTCATACAAGCATCATAATACAAGCCAGGGGCCTCGAGGGCTCGAATACAAGTGCTCGATCATAGACGAGTCAGCGGAAGCAACAATATCTGAGTACAGACATAAGTTAAACAAGTTTGCCTTAAGAAGGCTAGCACAAACTGGGATACAGATCGAAAGAGGCGCAGGCCTCCTGCCTGGGATCCTCCTAACTACTCCTGGTCGTCATCAGCGGGCAGCACGTAGTAGTAGGCACCTCCGGTGTAGTAGGGGTCGTCGTCGACGGTGGCGTCTGGCTCCTGGACTCCAACATCTGGTTGCGACAACCAGAAAGAAAGGAAAGGGGAAAAAAGGGGGGAGAAAGCAACCATGAGTACTCATCCAAAGTACTCGCAAGCAAGGAACTACACTACATATGCATGGGTATATGTGTAAGGAGACCATATCAGTGGACTGAACTGCAGAATGCCAGAATAAGAGGGGGATAACTAATCCTGTCGAAGACTACGCTTCTCGCAGCCACCGTCTCGCAGCATGTAGAAGAGAGTAGATTGAAGTCCTCCAAGTAGTATCTCCAAGTAGCATCTCTAGTAGCATCGCATAGCATAACCCTACCCGGCGATCCTCTCCTCATTGCCCTGTAGAAAAGCGATCACCGGGTTGTCTGTGGAACTTGGATGGGTGTGTTTTATTAAGTATCCGGTTCTAGTTGTCATAAGGTCAAGGTACAACTCCAAGTCGTCCTGTTACCGAAGATCACGGCTATTCGAATAGATTAACTTCCCTGCAGGGGTGCACCACATAACCCAACACGCTCGATCCCATTTGGCCGGACACACTTTCCTGGGTCATGCCCGGCCGCGGAAGATCAACACGTCGCAGCCCCACCTAGGCACAACAGAGAGGCCAGCACGCCGGTCTAAACCTAAGCGCACAGGGGTCTGGGCCCATCGCCCATAGCACACCTGCACGTTGCGAGGGCGGCCGAAAGCAGACCTAGCCTAGTGGCGTTCCAGTCCAATTCGGCGCGCGCCGCTCCGTCGCTGACGTCTGAAGTGCTTCGGCTGATACCACGACGCCGGGATACCCATAACTACTCCCGCGTAGATGGTTAGTGCGTATAGGCTCGTAGCCGACTCAGATCAAATACCAAGATCTCGTTAAGCGTGTTAAGTATCCGCGAACGCCGAACAGGGCCAGGCCCACCTGTCTCCTAGGTGGTCTCAACCTGCCCTGCCGCTCCGCCACAAAGTAACAGTCGAGGGCCGTCGGGAACCCAGGCCCACCTCTACCGGGATGGAGCCACCTGTCCTTTCAGCCCCCTCGTCAGAATCACTTGCGGGTACTCAATGAGCTGACCCAACTTTAGTCACCTTCTGTATAGTATGTATGTATGAATAGTATATACCCGTGATCACCTCCCGAAGTGATCACAGCCCAGTAGTATAGCATGGCAGACGGACAAGAGTGTAGGGCCACTGATGGAACACTAGCATCCTATACTAAGCATTTAGGATTGCGGGTAAGGTATCAATGACTGTAGCAACAATGACAGGCTATGCATCAGAATAGGATTAACGGAAAGTAGTAACATGCTACACTACTCTAATGCAAGCAGTATAGAGGAGAATAGGCGATATCTGGTGATCAAAGGGGGGGCTTGCGTGGTTGCTCTGGCAAGAGAGAGGGGTCGTCAACAACGTAGTCGATCGGGGCACCCAGCAGCGGCGCCGGTCTCGGTGTCTACCGGAAAGAAGTAACGGAGGGGGAACACAATAAATAACAGAGCAATTAAAGCATCACAAACCGTAACATGGCAATACGCGGTGCTAGAGGTGACCTAACGCAGTAGGAGGTGATACCGGTGAAGGGGGGAAACATCCGGGAAAGTATCCCCGGTGTTTCGCGTTTTCGGGCAAAGGAGCCAGAGGGGGAAAGTTGTGAGTTCGATAGGTTAGGGGTGTGTGGCGGACGAACGGGCTGCGTATCCAGAATCGTCTCGTCGTTCTGAGCAACTTTCATGTTGAAATTATTTTAATCCGAGTTACGGATTAAAAGATATGATTTTTTTAAAGATTTTATTAATTTCTGGAATTTGATCAATTAATTATTTAATTCGAAAAAATGGAATTATGCCGTCAGCATGATGCCATGCTGGCGTCAGCAGTCAACAGGGTTGACTTGGTCAACCCGACAGGTGGGTCCCGTTCGTCATTGACTGTTTAGTCTAATTAATGTTTAGCTAATCTAATTACTGTTTAATTAAACTAATTAGTTAATTAGGTTAATCTAATTATGATTAATTAACTTAATTAATTCCTTAATTAATTAATTAATTAATTTTATTATTATTAATTTTAATTCCTTTTTTTAATAACACGTTCTGGGGGATGGGGCCCCCTTGTCATAGGCCCCGGGGGGCCTTAGTGGGTTCGGGCGCTGGCGGGCGAATGGAGCGGGCGCTAGGCACCCGTCCAGGTCGACAGGGGGAAAACAGCGTTGGGCGCCGGCAGCCACGGCGGCGCAGGGGGCCGAGGCTGCGTGTCGTCGCGGCGCAGCAGCAGGGCCGCTACAGGACGGATACGAGGCGGCGATCCGGGGAGCCGACGAGCGGGAGACACGGGGCACTTGGGGGCGGACGAGGCCGTGGCCACGGCAGCTGGCGTCGGCTGTCGCGGAGCGGCGCGGGAGCGAGGCGCCTCTAGGACGGGTCGGAGTACAGACCAGGGGTGCGGGCGAGCTGGGACGAGGCTAGGAGCACGTGCGCATGCGCGAGATGGAGGCCAACAGGCGCGCGACCGGTCGTGGTAAGCGGAGGCGGGCGCCAGGGGCTGGGGCGGCCGGCGCGTGAAGAGGTCGAGCGCGTCCCTGGCGCAGCCAACACGGGCCGCGGCGGGAGCGGCGCGTGCGAGAGCGCGAGTGGCGCGAACACGGCGCGGTGAGCGAGCCCTGGACGCGGCCGAAGCGCGTCAACCGCGGGCGAGTTCGGCGGGGACCGCGGCGACAAGCTTGAGCATGCGAGGGAGAGGGAGGGTGCTCACGGTGGGGGAGTAGGGACCATGGCAGCGGGGGTCGAGGGGGCAACGGGGACGACGAGCGACATGGAAGCAGGCCGGCGGGGGAGCTCCGGCGTGGCGACGTCCAACGGTGAGGGACGGCGCGGTCATCGCGAGGGGGTGGGCGATGGGATCGGGCTTCTCCCGATCCAGATCCAGACGAGGGAGTGGAGGAGTGGGGTGTGGGGCGACGGGGAGTGGGTTAGGGTTTCAGGGGTTATGGGATAAGGGAGTGGGGGGGTTGGTTCGGCCGGTTGGGCCTTTTGGGCTAGCCGGCCGACAGCTGGGCCGGAGCCCAGTGGGGGGGGGGGGTTGCTTTCTCTTTTTTTTTTGCTTTGTTTTCTGTTTTCTTTTTTTATCTATTTTCTTTCTATTTTATTTTTTTAATTTCTGTTTTATAAAATATAAATACAACTCCTAAATTAATGTTGTAATTTATTCTACTGCCCAAAAAGTGTAACACCTAATTAAAAATAGTTTGCATTATTATTATTTTTAAAAGGCATTTAATTAATTGTCATAGCTGCTGTTTTAATTACTTTAGAGCCTTTAAACATTTTATAAAAGTGTGGTTTCTCCACAATAATTACCTATGCATTATTTGGCAACACCCCAACATTTTAGTTTTAATATTTAAAAATCTTTACCGTTTGACTTTATTTTAAGTTTGAATTTCGAATCGATTTTGAACTAACACGAGATTAACAACAGTAACCATGGTGACGTGGCATCATTAACATGGGATTACTGTAGCCTAATTACCCGGGCGTCACAGTCGTTCTCGGATTCAGGCTCAGTTTTGTTTTGCAAAACGTTTGGGGCCGGGGCGCCGGCCGAACCACTCGGCCGGTCGCACTCGACCCGTGCGATCCCCTCCCATCGTATGGCCAGCCTTTTCCGCGTGGATGGGACACGAGGCTGACGGGGCCCACCAATCGCTCGCCATTAAACGCCCCACGCGGCTGCGCTGTTTCCTCTCTCTCTTTCATCTCGCCGGTCCCTACCTCAGTTGGCCGTCCTCGTCGCCGTTCGCCGTCCCCGCCGGCCGTCCTCATCGCCGGTGGCCACCGGCACCGGCCGTCCTCGTCACCGTTTGCCGTCCTCGCTCGCCGTCCTCGGCGGAAGCTGGAACGGCGTTGTTTCCTGCTGCAACCGGTGCCCAGGAGAGCTGCCATCATGGATGGCGAGCATGGTGACGGCGAGCTGCAAGGACGGCGGCGTTGTTCCGAGCAACAACCGCAGACGTCGTGTTTTGTGCTACGTGCTACAACCAGTGTCACATTTTGCTACAACCGGCATCCCATCAGCTACAATCGGCGTCGCGTTTTGCTACCACCGATGCAAAAAAAAAAGCTTCAACCAACGACGGCTGGAGGTGGAAGAAGATGATAAAACGCTGCAGTTTTGCTACATGCTTCAACCGGCATAGATTTTGCTACAATCGGCATAGCATTTTGCTACGACCGGCGTCACGTTTTGCTACAACACATAACTTTTCTCTGGTTGCAGTGTCAGGTTGGAGATTCCTTTCTTAACGATTGAAACTTTTTCATACACGTTTGAAGCTTTTTCCGTCCACGGTTGAAGCTTTTGTGTAAACGATTGAAACTTTTTTTGTTTTGAGCAGCCCTTGGTTAAAGCTCTCTCTGTCATCTGGTTGAAACTTTTTTCATCTAAGGTTGAAGCATTTTGCGTCAGCGGTTGTATCTCCTCGTGAATCGCAGTGCCAGTTGAAGCTTTTCCATCTAGGGCTTGAAGCTTTTTCATCCAGGGGTTGAAGCTTTTTTAACAACGTTTGCAACACAGAGGGTGTGCGACGGTTCAAGCCTTGCCTCGGTTCAGACGTGAGCTCGTCTTCGAGGGCGCGCATCCGGTGATCTTCGTCGCCACAGCTCCGACCGTCGCAGCGGAGTTGTGACCATCGCCGGGGGAGCTGCAACCGGCGCACACGCTGCATGCATGCGCCGAGCCAGCATGAAACACAGGTGGCCACCGGCGGCGAGGGCGGCAACCGGCGGCGAGGGCGGCAACCGGTGGCGAGGGCGGTGACCGGGGCCGGGGGCGGCCAAGCCCGGTGGTGCTTCAAGTCTGGGTGCCTCGCTCATCCATGGCGGCTAGATGTGTACACCAGCGGGAGGAAAGAGATGAGCTGCGTTGACTTGGTGAGGATTAGATCTGACGGTTAATACACAGATAAATTGGGCGCCTGTGGTGCGACCGGCCGAAACTTTCGGCCGGCGCACCGGCGCAGATTACTGCCCTTTTGTTTTTTGCATGGCCGATGCTACAAATTATCCGGATGATGTTCGAAAAATATCATCCGCCAGGGGAGCCGTCCGATTAGGCTCACAGGGTCGTTCGATCCATAGGCTCGCCGCCCGTCTTCCTCCTCTTGCTAGATAACAACGAGGACACCCCCCTCCCGACCATGTCTCTCCTCCATTGTAGCACCTCCACGGCCACCGTGATTCTACATCACAACACCGACGACCACACCGCCGACTCCGCCGATGCTCCGTTGCAGCATAGGTGCCCCTCGTGATGCTCCATTGCAGCACTTGCTTTGCTCCACACTCGCCACCATATGCAGCAGGTTGTCGACATTGCCGGCCACCGTATGCAGCACCGGCGCGCCACGCTCATGGCAGCACCCTACGCATCCGATGAAGCTTCATTGCAGCCCCCGGCGGGGCTCCAACACAACACTGACGGCTCCGACGAAGCTCCAATGCAACTCCGGCGAAGCTCCATTGCAGCCCCAGAGGAGCTCCAATGCATCACCGACGGCTCCAACGAAGCTTCAATGCAACTCTAGCGAAGCTCCATTGCAACACCGGCGCCGAAATGAAGCGGGGATGTAGAAAATATGTCGGCCAAGATCTCATCACGACCGTACATCAGGCACTCGCAGCACCGCACTTTCCCTTCCGTGGGTTGCAGCAACTTATGGCAGCAGCACGCAGTGAGTCGCAGCTCCGGTGGCCAGCTCGTAGCTCCGGTGGCCGCCGGCCAGGTTGAGGTCATGGAGAAAGACAAGCGGGGAAGAAGGCAGAGGTAGGAGAAAGAAAAAGGGGAATTTTCCAGACGAGCAACGCGGGAGAAAAGGCGCCTGGAGATAAGGGAGAGCGACGGCCGGTGCGTGGGCCTGGACACGTGGCACTCGTTGGACGAAGATGAATTTCCCAGAAAATCATCCGGGTGATTTGAACTCTTTTCCTTTTTGTATTGTTTTGGACGCGTGGCACGCATTGGACGCTGATGAATTTCCCAAAAAATCATCCGGGTGATTTGAACTTTTTTTCCTTTTTGTATTGTTTTGGGTCAAAATTTGGGGTTTCATCCCAGAAGCAAAAACAGTCCATAATAAAATCTGAAAAAAAAATAAATAAAACTCTTCTTCTTCCCGTCGCAGTAGGCAAAATCCCAACAAATCCCTGCCTCGTCATATTTCACTCTCTCGTCCCTTAGAACGGTTTTCTTTAGGAAACCAGATAAGACCGAACAAGAAAATCAGTCTATTTGGGCTCGGTCATTGGTTTGGACAGAGGCAAAGTTCTGTTCTCCCATTGGCAAACACGGATTTCCCAAAAACCCAAAGTACAATCACTGAAGCACACACATACGCACGTTTACATGCACAGGATTACATGCAAATTCTTCCTCTTTTATTCTGCCACCCTTTATTGGAATCCGGTGCCTACGAAAGGCTCTATACTACTATTACAAGAACATGATCCAGGGGGCCACGAAGCACTGTCATGTTACACACCCAATAGAGATTCTCTGGCATGTTCGTTTCTTGCACATTTGTCAGATCTCACTGAAGGAACTGATAGTCCGGAAACCATGATTCGCAGGAAGCGGTGCATTCCCCGGGCGAATGGAGATTATTACCTCGAAACCTGAAGATATACAATAAAAATCAAAGTTTACTCCTAATAGATAAGATATTTCAACATATACAATAAAATCGATGTTTACTCCTTAATGAATACTCCTTCCTTTCACTATTATAAGACGTTTTGGATATTTCAATATGGACTATATATAGATTGAAACGAGTGAACAAACACACTAAACGTGTCTATATACATCTGATTTAGAAAAAAGTTAGAACATCTTATAATAGTGAACGGAGGAAGTGCTATCTTAGCCAGTGAGTGCGCACACACGCCAGGAAAGTGTGAACACTCCAGAAGACAAAACTATGATTTGTCCACAAATATCCTAGTATTGCGGAGTGGAACTAGCCTAGACATACCTGCACTCTTTGCTGCAACGGCTTCTTGCAACACATCTGTGATGAATAAGATTTGAGACGGATTATCCACCCCAAGTGATTGCGAGATCTCAAAATAACTCCTTGCTTCTCTTTTGTTTCTGTGTACGAGTGAGAGAGAATCGTAATTCCATATTCACTTTTGAAAGGACAAATAGAACAAGAAATCCAAAGCTTACCCGGTTGTGGTGTCGAAAAAACCACACAGAAATTGCCGCAGATCACCATAAGATGTATGTCCAAATAGTAGCCTCTGTGCCTCTCTACTGCCACTGGAGTATATGTAAACCTGTTGGAAAGCATATATAATATTTTATGAAGTCGGACACTACACAGGAATACATACACAAGACAAAATATACTTGAAACTACAATCCTGGCTATATTTTAAGCTAACATTCACATTCTAAGACCATGTCATAGGACTAAACTAACATATAGTTATTACATGTATCACTATTTCTTCTTCACTCCTTTTTACTTTACTCTCCTTTAAGTATAACAGAGCTCGGTTACATCTACCATGTTCAACTAATACAAATATAGATCCTTCTGTTCTATCAGAAAACCATTTCTGTGCTTCTCCATGCTTTACTACATTTAGTAGGACTTTTGACAACCTAGCAGCCGAAAAAACAATTTGATTTCTCAGTATGGTGAAGGACTGAGGATTCCGTAGCATCATTCTGCTTTATTCAAACCGGTACTGCTTACATGCATCAGTCCTTCTGCACATGAAAGTACAACAGACCGTTGAGCAACTGAATGTTTAATGACCATCTCAATGGTTGGGCACGTTGCAGAAGTACACTATTTTTCTGTGAATGATTTACAGAGTTCTGTTATGGGCATTGTTCTTGATACTTTAGCTCAGGAGTCAACTTGCTGACCTAAATCACTCGGTTACGAAGTATGAAAAATAAACACATCCGATGACAATCCAATTTTATGCCTCGAAGGTCTAATTGACATTTCAGAAGAGTCAAATGGATACATACCTTCATACCCTGAGATTGCCAGTTCTTAAGTGCCTCGGGAACATCCTCAAAAACAACTCCTTGCAGTTCTTTCCTTTCAAACCCAGTCCTCCATATATGCCCCTGGAATTAGCCAATAGAACATAACTCCATCAAATGAAAAGATATATGTTTCCAGCTCTGGAACGGAAAATGAAAGGTACCTGAAGTTGTTTCAATGATGTAATCTTCCGGTCTGCTTTGATCATTGCTTCAACATTAGCAACTAAAGAACTGATAACCTCTTCTTTGCCAGCATAATCCGGTGCAACTGGAGCAGCCCCAACAACTCCGGTTCTCAGGTCTTCTTCGATCTGAATAATTGGTCACTAGTCTGTTAGAACTCGAGTAAAACAAATTAATTTGTGCAAGGAAATCAAATACTATATGCTAGTACTATCAAGTTCGATTTCTGGATGCTCCAAGAGCTAGCTTCACAGGACACATTAAATTCCTTTACCATAACTTACTTGGATGCGTAAAAGTTTGATGTCTTCTTTGGTTTCCTCGGATTCGTATGTAGAAGTCAGATGCTTCCGCACATTATCACGGGCATAAGGAAACATAACATCAGTCACAAATGATATTGGCGTTGTTGTTCCTTCGATGTCAAGTACAACACAATGCTGCAATGAACAAACAGTGTGAGTACTGGTATTCAAGAAATAAATCAAACAGTTAGGTTGCCCAGACACGGCAACCACAAACCAGTTAAGGAAACACACGAGTAATAATATACTGTATAGTATCCTATTTGCTCAGAGGGTTTAGGGGGGGGGGGGGGGGTAGCTGCAACGATGTTACATAGTGCAGAAGTTGTCCCATGTATTTTTTTCAAGTGTTTGAATTAATTTACATTACGTAATTTAAGTTAAGTGTATTGGAAACAAAATTGATAGAGATATTTGTTGTGGATATTTTACATGGATTCTAAATCTTTATGTGGGTAGACCAAACTTGATATGGAAGGAATCTATAAAGAGAGATATGAAGGACTGGACGAACTATCCATGGACAGGGGTGCCTGGAAGTTAGCTATCCATGTGCCAGAACCATGAGTTGTTTCCGAGATCTTATGGGTTTCAGCTCTAGCCTATCCCAACTTGTTTGGGACTAAAGGCTTTGTCGTTGTTGTTGTCTAAATTTTTATCCCAGATATTTTGGAGTTCAATTCATGTTTTTCTAAACCATTTGCATTTTCCAGGAATTGAGAGACTTCTTTTTTTGTTTTGTTTTGCAAAATAGAGCCTACTGGCATTGGCCAACGCACTAGCGAGCTGGTCAGATCCGGGTAGGACCTGCGATGAATCACTATTTGCACCATTGGCACTCAGTGTGCATTTTCATACTTTTAGGACTCACTTGACACACTTAGAATACTTTTAGGGCCTCCAATAGATTTTACTCTTGAATCTGACAAAGATGGTACAGTCACATGTCAGAGAAAGAGAACTATGAGACTGGGCTGCAGCTTGGGCTAGATGATGAGCTAGGCTGGTTACTTGAGTAGTTTGGGCTGAAGGAGGAAAAAACAACTACTTACTTACTTACGAAGCCTTTGATCCCAAACAAGTTGGGGTAGGCTAGATATGAAACCCTTTCACAAGGACTTCCCAGGAGGTCACCCATCCTAGTACTACTCTCGCCCAAATGGGTTTCATACCCAAAAGACTGGCTAGTTTTTACGTTGGCTCGCCAAGCCTATCACAACCCTTAGATATGAAACTCTTTCACAAGGACTTCCCAGGAGGTCACCCATCCTAGTACTACTCTCGCTCAAATCGGTTTCATACCTATGGGACTGGCTAGTTTTTACGTTGACTCGCCAAGCCTATCACAACCCTCCTCCTTTACCCGGGCTTGGGACCGGCTATGCCTAGAAGACATAGGCGGAGGAAAAAACAACTAGTTGAGAAAAATTCTTGATCAAATTCATACAACCCAGAAGTAATGTGCAGAACCACAATAAATATCTCCACAACATTATTTCGATTGGACAAATGTTCCAATATATGGATTCAACTCAAATTAACTCAAAACACTTTGAATTTGTTCAATAATATATATGGGACTATTTTGCACTAAGTAACATCCTTGCAACTGAAAAACAAAACTTAGAAAAAACAGGATATTACAACTGCTGTTGTCCATGGTACAATGATCTACAAGTACATTGATCTATGAGTACTACAAAACGAGATCGAATTCACAAATTACTGGGAAAAATGAACAGACCTTTGATGATTTGGCTGTATGACATCCATTAGGAACCCCAGGACTTGCAACACTACGCAATCTTTTGGCACTGTTTATTGGACCATGCTCAGGAGTTGTCCAGTCAATCCCTAACTGATACATCTTGATGGCAGCATCAAAAAGATAATGATAGCATTCAGCCTGAAGAAAAGCAAGACCATAAAATGTACTGAATACCTGCCCTCGCATAAATCCCAGGAACCATAAGAATTATTCCTCAACACAGCACACAAAAACTATGTCGCAAAACTCTCATAAAAAAGAAGAATAAACTATCCGTCTACTAAACAAGAGGGCTAAATGATGGGGGATTTGATGATTTGCCCCACTTTACAAGGGGTTTGATGATTTGCCCTTTGATTGTCTCAATGACAGTGGCCCCGGGCCCCACCTGGTAGCCTCTCAGGGGGGGGGGGGCAAATGATCAAATGGAGAAGTAAAGTGGGGCAAAAGATCCAATTTTCCGCTAAATGATACCCTGGAGAATTTATTTGAGTTCTGCATATGTATAATCTAGATTGGATAAAACATATAGTTGACTAAATTTCAGAAAGTTTGGATGCAAATCATAAAATGATCTTTATAAAAGTAAAGAAGGGGTAGCATGTGGAGATATATCATAGATCTAAGAAATTATACCGAACGAACTGATAACTTAAAATAAAGAGACGAAGAGACAATGAGAGGAAATGAATAAGCGCCCACACCTGAAAACTGGTGCAGAAACCAAAGTCATGGAAATAAAGCATACCTGTGTCTTGGCATTAATCCAGGAGTCACCCCACACATAAATTCCATGGTTCCGTACCAGGACAGCAGTTGCCTTAGGGTATGCTGCAATCTGTAATAACTTAGCGTCAAGTGCTACTAGATCCAACCAAAATATTTCTTATAAACTAATCTCATTGTACTAATATTCTTTGCCGTTGCCAAAACTCTCCATGGTACAAAGGAATTAATCATGCCCTTTAATCAGCTTGATTATAGGGTAATGACTAAATGATCAGATGAATGAGATGATGCTATTGATTATTTTGCATATAGACATATTTATCAGTACAAATTCAAGAGAACTATAAAGCTAAAAGCTAATAGAAGGTTGTATTTGCACCTATAGACTGGATTTCCAGGAATCTGAAATGATGGAAACTTGAAACAAAGGGCACTAGTGGCATACCGCTTCAGCTAGAGAGTCTGTGAGCTCATACTCATAAGGAGTATTTTCAATTATGGGAATTACCAATTCATCAGTGTACCCATGACCTTTGATTCCTTTAATCATTTCCATATGTGTCATCTGCAGTAAGATCAGCAGAGCAGTATATGGTCACAAATATAGCAATTCATTTAGTATCAGATAGCAATGGACTTAATTAACCTGAGAGATATGTAAAACAGGATCAACAACAAAGCCTTTAGTCCCAAACAAGTTGGGGTAGGCTAGTGGTGAAACCCATAAGATCTCGCAACCAACTCATGGTTCTGGCACATGGATAGCAAGCTTCCACGCACCCCTGTGCATGGCTAGTTCTCTGAAGATACTCCAGTCCTTCAGATCCCTCTTTACGGACTCCTCCCATGTCAAGTTCGGTCTACCCCGACCTCTCTTGACATTATCGGCACGCTTTAGCCGTCCGCTATGCACTGGCGCTTCTGGAGGCCTGCGCTGAATATGCCCAAACCATCTCAGACGATGTTGGACAAGCCTATAGTACCACACATGTCACTGGTCTTGAAAGCTCTGTCACTATAGTTTTGTCCTGAATCTTGGCGTGAACCTCATTAACCAAACAATGGGTGTTGGGTTGAGAAAAGGACAGACCCAGTGCATAGAAGCTCCCACACAAGGTGGGGTCTGGGCCTCTGGGGAGGGATTATAAGAACCTAGTCTTACCCCTGCGAAGTACAATACAAAGAGGCTGGTTCAAACCCAGGACCTCTTGGCACAAGTGGGGTTGAGACACTACAACAATTTGAAGAAGTCCGCAACTGCATCTCAAGGTTCTTTGATGGGCATAAAGAAATAATCTGGAGAATCCCTAATCCAATTAAAGGAGGATTATAGTTACATGTCACTCAACGAAAGAAATATAATGGAGAGTTGCCCAAAATGAGCACTAAAGACTTTCCGAGAAATCTCCTAGGTGATGATCAGTAGCTGGTTCGAGAGGATGATCAGCCACACTGGGAATGAGACCCGGCCCAGACTCCTGTGGAAATTAGCAGTGGGGGAACTTGATATTGCAACCTACATGTCGCGTACACCATGCAACATGTTGAGTACGGTAGTATATATATTTAAATTTCAGATATGCCAGCATGGCAAGTATTCTTCACTATTCCTAATTGACTTTCAAGGCAAATAGCTATATTTAGTTGCGCATTCTCATGCAGGACGAAACATATCACACACATTCCACCATAAGAGTTTCAAATCAATGCATCAACCATACACATTTCTAAATGTTAAACTCCACGGCGTGCACAACTTAGGGGGTCTGTATAAGATCAGTCTGTATCACTGATCCAAATAGTGGATGCATATTTGTATGTCACTGGTAGACCAATTCTACACATAGAGAAATTTTGCAACTCTTTGTGCTAGTGTTCATGATTTTCTGGCGTGATGTTTTTGCATGACAAAAGAGGAATGTGGGGACAAAGCATCAGTCCAGATTACTGAATCACTACGCTAACCAGCAGCACAGCACAGGCTAATAATCCTTGAAGTGTATATACGATGGAGATGAAAATATGGAAAGTATAAATGACTATCCTTTCACAATTGATCAGAATTAGAAGGTGTCCATGATGTGATTTTCACTTTTATAATAAGGATTGTATTGCATAAGGATAAAGAAGTCCCTATCTTAGCATTAATCAGACATGATGTGTTTAAGTTTTGAACTTGCATTCGCAGTAAGCACTGCAGGAAAATGTTATGGAAACACAAAGGAGACTTTGTGAATTAGCTAAATTCCATGGGAAATATAAAAAAGACTAGGAGGATTCACCCTGAACTCCTTTGCACCAGGATTGATCATTGTTGCTATGCAAGTCTCCATGCCATGGCTATGAATCACAGCTCCAGCTCCTCGCATTAGATAAGACTGTAAAAACATCAAGGAAATTAGACCACACGTAAAGGAATCTGAAACAATAGAAAACATAAAACAAAGGAAACATGACGACCTTCATGAACAGAGGTGCACAGTCTGAACACTTTGGATGCTTGTGTGGCCATGGCTTTGCTACTGGTGCAGATATCACCTTGCCCTCTGCTGACATCACGTACATGTCCTCTGCCACCATCCTCTCCTTCTGCACGCCTACACCAGATAAACAACTCATGTTATCAGCTCTCCCACTGATATTTCTTAGACCCAAAAATTAACCTCCAACGTCAGGCTCAGTACAAGCAGAGTATCTGGTACAAAATCACGCTTTCTTTTGGAATTAAGACACTGCATATCATTCCTATTGTCAACTCAATTTAACACAACAAACTTCATATTTGACGTTATTCTATAAGCATGTCAAAGATGATATTTTGAAGAAAAAAGATCAGTTGACAGCTTTTGTCGGTGACTTTTTTTGGGCAATGCTCAAGGCAGTTCAAAAGTAGTCATTTTAAAGATATACTCCCTCCGTCCCAAAATAAGTGACTCAACTTTAGTACAAAGTTAGTACAAACTTGAGTCACTTATTTTGGGACAGAGGGAGTACTGTGTTGTCGTCGTCGAGACAACAGGAGATTAGGTGTATCTCTTAACCCGTAGTTACGACACAAATTAAGCAAGTAGGGTGGCCTTACAGCGAAGGTCGCCGTACACTAGACAAAATGACACTTCAATGTTTTTTTAAAAGGTTTAGTCTTCTTGACGGAGCGCGACCTAGTCATGTGTCAGGAAAGCACCGAGGGAGGCTTGATCGTCGACTTGGGCCATACAGGACTTCCCAAGGTCTCCAAATTTCCCTTCCTCGACATCGGTCCAAGTCGTTCGGGACTCTGAATTTTAGCTATTCCCACAACATACTTAATAATCATAGGTATCTTCAGAGTGCAGCCATGCAAAAGAACTTCCAATACATCATGCACTCATGCTTGAATCGCAACGAGGTATAAGAATGATAATATGCGTTCAAAACTGTGGACTATAAGTCCATACATGGAACATATATAGCTTCATGAAAATTAGAACAGCGGTTCTATGCTTTCCCACTGTGTTTTTGCACAAATTCCAGAGCACTAGTGCTTAGTTATAGCCGAGGGCAAATTAGTCACAGTTATCCTATGTTACATAGTTAGAACCTGCTTCCAAGCCTACGTTATGGGCTTGGGACTTGGGAGCAGCGGTGGTGTACATGGCCAGCGGCATTGTGGCATCAAAGACAACCATTACAATCACGGTCGTATGTTACTTCTGATCTGCTACCATCAGTCGAGTAATGCACAAGATGGATCTGGACAGCACGAAGACATGATCGGACCAAGGTTCCGTCGCGTAGTTGTGCAAGCAAGCAGTTGACATCGTTCAGCTCGTCACTGGCAATGCAAACCCTAGTAGGCGGCCTCTCAGCCAGTGTGGATGCTGTGACTGAAACGGCAACAACAACAGTGAGGGATTTAATTACAAAGCCCTTGGTGACCGTGTAGGTACACACGGGTGCATTCTTCCGTCTCCTGTACATCCGTCTGACGACGAATGCAACCCAAGGTGAGGTGTTATTATCGTTAGTCAGGTCATTGCTGTGGTATGTGCAGTTGAAATGGATATTGACTAATCCCAAAACCACCATTCCTTAAATAAAACCGGTGAGATTAGTCCCTTAAACCCCAACCTTTGGTTTGCTTTAAAGTTTGTATCAATAATTTACCAGACAACATAGAAGCACTCCTCTGAAAATTATCATTGGATAGGCCTTTTTCTCTTGAACTCGCACCAAAACATGCCTTATTTGTATTAGGAAAAACGCCTCACAATGGTACAAAAGCTACACAGGCACTGTAGGTGGTGGGACCAAAAACAGCAAAACCCAACTCTAAGCTAACACCCTAAAGGGTAAAAACACAAAACCAAATTGACCTTCTCAAATACTAATGCAAATTTTTCTATGTGGTGTCTGATGTTGAGGCATATCTTCTAGCATCTTAAAATTCCATTAAAATTACTTGGTCTTCCCAGCTTTGGACTTGCTCATTCTTGCTTGCCCATTTTATGTCTTTAAACAAACTATATTAAGAATGGTTGCAGGCTAATCTCCTCATTTGGCTAAACAGCGTTCAGCCAAATGAGTATGTATATGTGTGTGTGATAGCATCTACTACACCAGGAATATCAATGAACCCCATTGTTGCAATTGCTCAGGCTACCCTATTTTAGCTGTAGGTCTATTTCTTAGTTCAAGATCCCTCTTAGTCTTACTACAACAACAACAACAACAACAACAAAGCCTTTAGTCCCAAACAAGTTGGGGTAGGCTAGAGGTGAAACCCATAAGATCTCGCAACCAACTCATGGCTCTGGCACATGGATAGCAAGCTTCCACGCACCCCTGTCCATAGCTAGCTCTTTGTCGATACTCCAATCCTTCAGGTCTCTCTTAACGGACTCCTCTCATGTCAAAATCGGTCGACCCCGCCCTCTCTTGACATTCTCCGCACGCTTTAGCCGTCCGCTATGCACTGGAGCTTCTGGAGGCCTGCGCTGAATATGCCCAAACCATCTCAAACGATGTTGGACAAGCTTCTCCTCAATTGGTGCTACCCCAACTCTATCTCGTATATCATCATTCCGGACTCGATCCTTCCTCGTGTGGCCACACATCCATCTCAACATACGCATCTCCGCCACACCTAACTGTTGAACATGTCGCCTTTTAGTCGGCCAACACTCCGCGCCATACAACATTGCGGGTCGAACCGCCGTCCTGTAGAACTTGCCTTTTAGCTTTTGTGGCACTCTCTTGTCACAGAGAATGCCAGAAGCTTGGCGCCACTTCATCCATCCGGCTTTGATTCGATGGTTCACATCTTCATCAATACCCCCATCCTCCTGCAACATTGACCCCAAATACCGAAAGGTGTCCTTCCGAGGTACCACCTGGCCATCAAGGCTAACCTCCTCCTCCTCACAGCTAGTAGTACTGAAACCGCACATCATGTACTCGGTTTTAGTTCTACTAAGCCTAAACCCTTTCGATTCCAAGGTTTGTCTCCATAACTCTAACTTCCTATTTACCCCCATCCGACTATCGTCAACTAGCACCACATCATCCGCAAAGAGCATACACCATGGGATATCTCCTTGTATACCCCTTGTGACCTCATCCATCACCAATGCAAAAAGATAAGGGCTCAAAGCTGACCCCTGATGCAGTCCTATCTTAATCGGGAAGTCATCGGTGTCGACATCACTTGTTCGAACACTTGTCACAACATTATTGTACATGTCCTTGATGAGGGTAATGTACTTTGCTGGGACTTTGTGTTTCTCCAAGGCCCACCACATGACATTCCGCGGTATCTTATCATAGGCCTTCTCCAAGTCAATGAACACCATATGCAAGTCCTTCTTATGCTCCCTATATCTCTCCATAAGTTGTCGTACCAAGAAAATGGCTTCCATGGTCGACCTCCGAGGCATGAAACCAAACTGATTTTTGGTCACGCTTGTCATTCTTCTTAAGCGGTGCTCAATGACTCTCTCCCATAGCTTCATTGTATGGCTCATCAGCTTAATTCCACGGTAATTAGTACAACTCTGAACATCCCCCTTGTTCTTGAAGATTGGTACTAATATACTCCGTCTCCATTCTTCTGGCATCTTGTTTGCCCGAAAAATGAGGTTGAAAAGCTTGGTTAGCCATACTATCGCTACGTCCCCGAGACCTTTCCACACCTCAATGGGGATACAATCAGGGCCCATCGCCTTGCCTCCTTTCATCCTTTTTAAAGCCTCCTTCACCTCAGACTCCTGGATGCGCCGCACAAAACGCATGCTGGTCTCATCAAAGGAGTCATTCAGTTCAATGGTAGAACTCTCATTCTCCCCATTGAACAGCTTGTCGAAGTACTCCCGCCATCTATGCTTAATCTCTTCGTCCTTCACCAAGAGTTGGCCTGCTCCGTCCTTGATGCATTTGACTTGGCCAATATCCCTCGTCTTCCTCTCCCGGATCTTAGCCATCTTATAGATGTCCCTTTCACCTTCCTTCGTGCCTAACCGTTGGTAGAGGTCCTCATATGCCCGACCCCTTGCTTCACCAACAGCTCGCTTTGCGGCCTTCTTCGCCATCTTGTACTTCTCTATGTTGTCTGCACTCCTATCCAGGTATAGGCGTCTGAAGCAATCTTTCTTCTCTTTAAGCGCCTTCTGGACATCATCATTCCACCACCAGGTATCGTTATCTTCGCTTCTCCTTCCCCTGGACACTCCAAACTCCTCTGAGGCCACCTTACGAATGTAAGTCGCCATCTTCATCCACACATTGTCCGCATCCCCTCCTTCCTCCCAAGGGCCCTCCTTAAATACCCTCTCCTTGAACACCTGAGCTACCTCCCCCTTGAGCTTCCACCACTTCGTTCTAGCGACCTTGGCACGCTTATCCCGCTGGACACGAATCCGAAAGCGGAAGTCAGCAACCACCAACTTATGCTGGGGTACAACACTCTCCCCAGGTATCACCTTACAGTCTCTGTTTTCGAGTCGTTCGACTAGTCGCGACTAGTCGACGACTAGTCGATGAGTCGCTGCTCCAGGTTCGACTCAAACTCTCGACTCGACTCCTGGCATGAGTCGAGCGACTCGAGCGACTAGTCTCGACTAGTCACGACTAGTCGCTCTTTCTGGGTCGAGCGACTCACTTAAATTGAGCCCAACTGTTATATGGGCCGGCCCATCTCCCCTGGAAACCTAGATCGATCATCCCCCACCCCCTCCCCCGATCGAACCCTCTCCAGCCGCCACCCCTGGTTGCCCCTGCTGCTGTTTTGCTCCTCCCCTCCTATGGTGTGCTCCTCCCCTCCTCCCCTGCTACTGTGCTCCTCCCCTCCCCTGGTTGTTGTTCCTGCTGTTGTGCTCCTCCCCTCCTCCCCTGGTTGATGTGGCTGCTGGTGTGCCCCTCCCCTTGTTGCTGCTGCTGCTGTTGAGCACTTGTGCTCCTCCCCTGGCTGCTGCTTAACTCAGGTCGACTCGTCGCCATGTCGACTCATCGACCATGAGTCTAGACTAGTCTAGACTAGTCTAGAGTCGCCCCCCCTGAGCGACTCGTCGACTCATCGACTCGAAAACATTGCTTACAGTCTAGGCACGCACGCCTATCTTCTCTTCTCGAGAGGATGAAATCAATCTGGCTAGAGTGTTGGCCACTACTAAAAGTCACCAGATGTGATTCTCTCTTTCTAAAGAGGGTGTTAGCTACAATCATGTTGTAGGCTAGAGCAAAGCTTAAGACATCTTCTCCTTCTTGATTCCTGATGCCATAGCCAAAGCCCCCATGCGCCCCTTCAAAACCTGTGTTAGATGTACCCACGTGGCCATTGAGGTCTCCTCCTATGAAGAGCTTCTCACCAATCGGTACACTCCTAACCATGTCTTCCAAGCCTTCCCAGAACTCCCTCTTGGTGTTCTCATTGTGGCCTACTTGCGGGGCATATGCGCTGATAACATTGAGAACCAAGTCCTCAGCTACCAGCTTGACCAGGATAATCCGGTCCCCACGTCTCCTGACGTCTACCACTCCATACTTGAGGCTCTTGTTGATCAAGATGCCTACGCCATTTCTGTTTGCAGCCGTCCCCGTGTACCACAGCTTGAAGCCGGTATCCTCCACCTCCTTTGCCTTCTATCCTCTCCATTTGGTTTCTTGGACGCAAAGGATATCAACACCTCTCCTCACTGCTGCATCAACTAGCTCCCGAAGCTTCCCTGTCAGAGACCCTACGTTCCAGCTACCTAAGCGAATCCTCCTAGGCTCGGCTAGCTTCCTTACCCTTCGCACTCGTCGAGTCAAATGCGAAGACCCTTGCTCATTTTCCACTACATCCGGGCGCCGATGTAGCGCGCCACTAAGGATGCGACGACCCGATCCTCGCTCACTTGCCACCGTATCCGGATCAAGATACGGCGCGCCACTTGGGGGGTGACGGCCCGGCCCTTGCCCATTTTCCACCACACCCGGGTTCCGATGTGGCGCGTCGCTGAGAGGGTTACGCCCCAACGAAAATCTTTTGGGTTTCATCTCCATAAGAGTGGCTGAGTTTTTACGTTGGCTCGCCAAGCCTATCACAACCCTCCTCCTTTACCCGGGCTTGGGACCGGCTATGTTGAGACAACATAGGCGGAGTTCCCTCTTAGTCTTACTAACTGGAATAAAATAATTAGTAGATCTGTTCACGGGGCATTGCTCCGTCAGGCTTTCAATTGTATTAGAAAAAAGAACATCACAATGGTACAAAAGCTACACGGCCACTGTAGGTGGTGAGACCAAAAAGAGCAAAACCCAACTCTAAACTAAAAAACATAAAACAAAATTGACCTTCTCAAATACTAATGCAAATTTTCCTATGTGGTGTCTGATTTTGAGGAATATCTCACTTCTAGTCTCTTAAATTCAAATTATAATTAGTTGGTCTTTGGACTTGCTCATTCTTGCTTGCCCATTTCATGTCTTTCAACAAACCATTAGGAAAGGTTGCAGGATAATCTCCTCATTTTGGCTAAACAGCATTCAGCCTAAAGTTCTCCTGAATACGCCAATGCCTATTATCAAACTAGACAACAATGATGTTGTGATATCTGAATCTCAATGTCCACCATTATACAGCTTCGTCTGCCTATCAAATAGCCACCTAACCTTCCAAATGCCTATGTCCAGCCAAGCTGATCAGCTATGTTATGCAGTTGACTTGCCTTGCCTTGCACAAGAGCTATAACGCTAACTACTCCTATGTCTAACAGGCTCGAGTACCACCAAGCCCATCAGGCCATCATTAAACTACGTACGGCGGATAATCGTAGAAATCAATTTTCAGTTAGCCATTTCAGCAATGTGGACAATGATTGCAAGCTAGTAACTGGGCAAGTCAGTGACGACAAGAGAGAAGATCGGTTGAACGATCGCACACCCACACTCGTCAAAAGTGCACTTCACCCAGCAAGCGCAACCTCGATTGAAAGGCTGGAGATTCGCAACATCCAGCAAGCGCAACATCCACCTCTGGTCCCTTACCGACTGGAGATTCGCAACCCGGTTTGACAATTCATCGAACGGGTTCGTTGCGAGCCGGGAGAGCGGAAGCAGGGAACAGAAGTGGGGAGCGCATGAGTTAGTTACCGGACGGGGACATGACGATGAGCTGCTGCGCGAGGGGCACATCGGGGTCGTTGGCCTTGACGGTGATGCTGCCGCCGGTGCCGGTGACCCACCCCTGCAGGTAGAAGTGGCGGCAGAGCTCCGCCACCAGCTCCCGCGCCTCCCTCACAGCGTCGCCCGCCAGGTACGCCTCCGAGGCCATCGCCTCCGCCGCCGCAGACTCTGCACCACCGGTCGACATGGCTCCCGTGTCGCTCCCTTCTCCTCCTCCTCTGGAGAGTGGGGACGATGGACTCGAGTGGTGTGCTTCTGTGTGACGGAGTGTTTGGTCTTACTTATGCTCCGATAATCGGCGGCTCGATTAGTGCCTTCTGTTACTCTGATTAGCAGGAAACTGGGTTTTTTTATTGATTTTTTATTCTATATCGATGAGATGCGTTTCTGGTGGTTCACGGGACGGGAATAATCAGGGAGGGGAATAAACGCTTTCTTGTCATCGGTACTCTGATTTTTCGCACACCCACTTCGCGGGTGTGTTCGTCGCGGAAGGGGCTCGCATGTCAGTGGGTAAAAATTGGCAGGTAAGGAAACATCCGGTAAATTTGGACGGGATGGTCCTGGGAACTTAAATCTGCTTCGGAGTTCGGACCGGCGCTTGTGGCAGGTGAGGTCGGGCGGCGTATTTCGTGATGGTCACCAACTCATTTTATTTCTTTTATTTTATTATTATTAGGGTATCTCCAAAGCCAACCCCAGTATTTAAACCTCTATAAAGCAACAGGGAGCGGACAATTGAACGTCAGAGATCTAGATACACGTGGGTGCGCGAGGGCGACGCTAACACAATTTTTTCCAAGCAATTGCGAATGGAAGAAGAGTCAAGAATTTCATCCCAAAAGTCAAATTGGGGAGCGAGATTGTGACCGAACAGGAACGAAAAGAACAAATCTTCTTGGAGGCCTTTCAGAACCTGCTAGGAACTGCGCAAGCAAGACAGCACACACTTGATCTAGGCTATTTGGGAATGGAGGAATTAGATCTGGCAGATTTAGATGTGCCTTTCACTGAAGAGGAAGTTTGGCAAGTGATCAAGGAGATGCACCCGGATTGTGCTCCTGGACCGAACGGACTCACGACTGCATTCTATCAACACACTTGGCAGATCATCAAATGCGACACCATGGATGCGCTATCGAAGCTCGCTGCGGGTGATAATCGAGGATTCGCTAAGCTAAACAGAGCACTCATCGTGCTCATACCTAAGAAGGCAGACGCCATTGAAGTGGGAGATTATAGGCCGATAAGCTTGCCACATGGCTTCTCTAAGCCAACAGAGTGCGAGGACACATGCCCAATCTGGTCAGAGCCAACCAATCGGCATTCATCAAAGGGAGGAATCTACATGATAACTATCTGCTTATGAGGCAAGTGGCAATGAAAATTCATGCAAGAAAGAATCCGGGTGTGTTCCTGAAGCTAGATATCACACGTGCTTTTGACTCGAGAGCGAAGGGGTTTCGAAGCACTCGTCTGAATTGGATGGCCATCTTGTTGCGGACCGCCAATACGAAAGTGTTGGTGAACGGGTCACCAGGGTGAAGGATTTGGCACGCCAAGGGTCTGCGGCAGGGTGACCCTGTCTCCCCATTGTTGTTCGTTATTGCGGTGGAGGCGCTCTCAGCGATTATCACAAGAGCTCTACAAGTGGGGGTACCGAGTAGCTACACGGGAATATCGGCCTTGCAAATATTATCAATCTACGCGGATGACATTGCATTCTTTGTGAGACCATCGGCACAAGACTTAGAGTTTGTCAGGAGTGCTCTGGAAATCTTTGGAGAAGCATCCGGACTGAGAGTAAATTACAGTAAATCCTCTGCAATACTAATCACCGAAGATGCAGAAGACAGAGTCAGAGTGTAGAACCTTCTACAATGTTCCATCAGAGAGTTCCCTTGTCGATATCTCGGGCTCTAGCTGGCTATCAAAAAACTGACTAAGGCCCAATGGCAACCACTTCTTGACCAAGTAAGGCATTTTATACCAGCCTGGAAGAGAGGGCTCATGCAGCGGCCAGGTCGGCTTATCCTGGTGAAATCAGTCATTGCGGCAAGGCCGGCGCACCAACTTCTGGTTATGAAACCGCCGATATGGGTGCTCGAGGACATGGACAGTTGGATGCGCGCTTTTTTCTGGGCAGGTAAAGATTGAGCACATGGTGGTCGGTTTCTTGTGGCATGGAGTGCTATCTGCAACCCACTGAGTTATGGCAGGTTAGGCGTGAAGAACCTGGGGGCTGCAAGCCCTCCCCTGAGGGTGCGTTGGGAGTGGTTGAGGCGCACTGACGATCAAAGACCGTGGCAGGAACTCCAGTTTTTGGTGGACGAGGATGCGAGGATGGTGTTCGACGACATGGTCAAGATCACAGTTGGCAAGGGGGACAAGATTCTATTTTGGAGAGATAGATGGATTCATGGTTTTTCAGTATACGATATTGCTCCTATACTAGCCAGTGTCGTAGACACCAAAACGAGGAACGCGAGAATGGTTGAGCAGGCTATGATCGGAGAAAGATGGATCCATGATGTACCACCGCAAACCTCCATGGGTGCATGCTGCAAACTGTGCATCTTAGGCACGCAATTACCACAGTGCAAAGAGACGAGTTGGCGGATGACAAGTTCACGTGGCCCCATGACAAATCCGGAGAATACACAACAAAATCCACTTATAAGCAACTTTGTCAAGGAGGGATTCGTGTCCCGATGGCCGAGGCGATTTGGAGGAGTTGGGCACCTCTGAAATGTAAGATCTTCGCTTGGTTGGACGGGCAGTATCGGTTGTGGACCTTTGATAGACGTGCACGCCACGGCTTACAGGATGAGACATTAGAGTGCTACACATGCTTGCGAGAGGAGGATAACGTAGAGCACATCTTGGTGCAATGTGTCTATGCGAGGGAAGTGCGACATACATGCTTTGACACACTACAGCTGAACAGTCATGCATCGGGCACAGAGTGTAAGTGCATCCAGTGCCCCTTAGTGATTTTGGTGTATTGAAGACTTATAGGTTAAGGGACTGATGCGTTTGTGACTATACACAGGTCTATAAGTCTATGAGGAGTTCGATATTTACAGAGAAAGTCGACCCCTAAAATGAAGTTCTTCAACTGAAGACTTTGGAATACTGAAGACTTTCTGAAGACTTTGAAAGTGAAGAAATTGGTGTGACCTTGAAGACTTGGCAATCATTCGAGGAACATGAAGCGTGAAGACTTTTGTTTTCGTAGTTTCATTTTCTCTTTCTTGAGTCATAGGAAACACCGTACTGTTAAAGGGGGTCAAGGAAATACTAAGGAAAAAATTTCATGTGATGCTCAACTCAAAATCCTACACCTACCAATCCCTTCGAGTGAAGTAATTGGAAATCTCATACAGTTCAGTCATATTCTTCAGTGACAGAGACGAAGTTCTTCTGGTCTCTGAGGAATTTGTTCTGACTGAGGAGTTAGGAATTCGCCAGTGCGAATTGCCTACATAGTGAGGAACATGATAGCCCCGAGGATTTTGATAGTCAAAATTCTGACCGTTGCTGTGCTATGCGCCAGCTGTTCCAAAATATCTACCCACCTAACAGTCATATCAGACAAGGGCATTTATGTCTTATCATGTAGGGCTGCTCCCTAGGCTATAAATAGCCGCCCCCTTCAACCACTAGCTGGTTGGCTGCTCTGAGAGAAAACTGACACTTGTCATTTGAGAGCATCTCATCCTCCGAGGACTTTGAGCGAAAATCAAGTGAGGAAAACCCAAACCCAACACATACAAACCCAAAGTGATTGAGCATCACTGAATAGATTGATCCTGCGTGGATCCGACGCTTGTTTCCTTTGAAGACTGTGCTTCTTCCAGACGGTTAGGCGTCAAGGTCTAGAGCATCCAAGAGGAACTGTGGATCGCCGAGTGACCAAGTTTGTGAAGGTTCGGAAGTCACCTAAAGACTTACCACGAGTGATTGGGCAAGGTCTGTGTGACCTTAGCTCAAGGAGAATAGGGTGAGGACTGTGTGTCCGGGACTGGGTGTCCTCGAGTTTAAATACTCAGCCGCTCCAACCAGATGTACAACTGAGACAGCAGTTGGAACTGGTCTACCAAATCATTGTCTTCACCGAGCTTACTGGTTCTATTTCCTCAACACTTTAATTTCCTCATGTCTATTGTTGTGTGCCTGTTCATATCTATTTAAAGACTTTGACTGAAGACTTTCTCAATTTCCTCAGTTCAATTTCTTCAGTATGTCTGTCTTCTTTCTTGTGTTATCCTGTGTTTACACTTTCTGTACTCTGTGCTTGTCTTCATTTCATCATGATGACTATGCTTGTGTTCTGTTATGCTTACTTCTGAGTACTTATTCCGCTGCAAGTAGTTCTTCGCTAAGGAATTTCCTCACCAGCAAATTCCTCAATGAAGAATTCATAAAAATCGCCTATTCACCCCCCCCCCCTCTAATCGATATAACGCACTTTCAATTGGTATCAGAGCAAGGTACTCCCTTGTTCTATGTGATTTTGGTTTAACCACCTGGAGTTTTAGTTATGTCGACCACAGGTATGATCAAGGTCTCTGCTGGGTGTCCTACCTTCGATGGAACGGACTACCCCTACTGGAAGAATAAGATACGAATGCATCTTGAGGCAATTGATAACGATCTCTGATATGTTGTGGAAAATGGTGTTCCCTCTTTCACACCTTCTCTGAACGCTACTGATGTGAAGAGATTCAAGCAACTCGATTCTCAAGCGAAGAATATCATATGTGGTCACCTGAGCAAAGGACAGTATGGAAGAGTGAGTGCTCTGGAAACTGCTAAGCTTATCTGGGATAGGCTGTCCAAAGTGAATGAATGAGTCTCAACTCAATGCGACTCTCGTGTTGACGTTCTTCGCAATCTCTTCAACCGCTTCAAAAGACTCGACAATGAAAATGTCCAGCAAACCTTCGATCGCCTCACTGACATCTCAAATGAGCTTAAAACGCTTGGCGCCACTGACATCACCGACCATGAGGTGGTGAAGAAATTGCTGAGATCGCTCGATTCTTCATTTGATACTCTGGCACTGATGGTTCAAGAGCATGCTGACTACAAGTCACTTGATCCCGCTGATATCCTCGAGAGGCTAAATACTCATGAGTTCCAGCTTGCTGAGAAGAGAGATCTCTATATGGTTCGAGCTATGGAAGATCACGTGCTCTGAAGGCCAAGGCAGTCTCTGAGTCTGAAGATGAGGACTCTGCTAGCAGCCTTGGTGACCCTGAAGAACTGAGCCAGGAACTAGCACTGCTCGTGAAGAAATTTCAGAAGTTCTCAAGACGTGGTCGCTTTGGAAAACCCTCGAGGAGCAATGATTCCTCATCCAGTGACTACAAGAAGAGGCTATGCCATAGATGCAAGAAACCTGGTCACTACATCCAAGATTGTCCTTAGTGGGATAAGGAATCAAAGAAGAAGAAGTACAAGGATTACAGTTCTGATGACGCAAAGAAGAAGAAGAAATCATCAAAATCTTCATCATCAAAATCCTCGAGGTCTTCATCTCACAAGAAGAGCAGCTCCAAGAAGGCTCGGGCATTCATTGGCAAGGAAATGGACTCTGAGGCTGAATCTAAGGAACATGAGGAGGAGGAGGCATCTGAGGAGTCCGAGTCTGGTGTGGCAAGCCTAGCTCTCGCTACTGCATTTGTCAGCAAGTCTATCTTCAATTCTGAAGAAAATGGCTTCACCAACAAGTCCGATGAAGGCAATGATGACTACGCTCGCACCTATTGCTTCATGGCAAAGGGTGCCAAGGTAACTAAATATGCCTCCTCTGACTCTAGTGAGGATGAATCTGATGAAAACCTCAAGCCCAGCTACACTAAACTTGCTAAAATTGTTGTGAAACAACAAAAGGCCTTTGAAAAGGTTCAAAACGTGCTAGATAAAAGTGATGATATGTTGGGTGAAGAAATGGATCGCACTAAAACCTTGACTGAAAATCTTCAGAGACTTCAGTCCAAGTTTGACAACCTTCAAGGTCATCATAACACTCTCTTATCTGATCACGAGAAGCTCTCTTATGTATTTCTTCAAAGAAAGCAAGATCTTGAAAAGCTAGGAGTGGATTATGAAGATCTTCAGAAGGAGCGGGATTCATTACTTGCTCAATAGATCAGCGCTACTCAGGAAGAATTTGTTCCTCCATGTCTGAAGTGCATTGTGTTGGGGAATGTTGCAGAAAATAAAAATTTCCTACGCTTCACCAAGATCAATATATGGAGTCATCTAGCAACGAGATAGAGGAGTGCATCTACATACCCTTGTAGATCGCGCGCGGAAGCGTTCAAGAGAACGGGGTTGAGGGAGTCATACTTGTCGTGATCCAAATCATCGATGATCCTAGTGCTGAACGGACGGCACCTCCGTGTTCAACACACGTACGGATGGGGAAGACGTCTCCTCCTTCTTGATCCAGCAAGGGGGAGGGAGAGGTTGATGGAGATCCAGCAGCACAACGGCGTGGTGGTGGAAGTAGCGGCGATCTCGGCAGGGCTTCTCCAAGCTCAGCGAGAGGGAGAGGTGTTATGAGGGGAGAGGGAGGCGCCAGGAGCAGGGGTGCGCAGCCCTCCCTCCCCCCTCTTTATATAGGGGCCCTGGGGGGGTCGGCCCCTAGAGATCCCATCTCAAGGGGGGCGGCGGCCAAGGGGGGACTTGCCCCCCAAGCCAAGTGGGGCGCCCCCACCCCTAGGGTTTCCAACCCTAGGCACAGGGGGAGGCCCAAGGGTGGCGCACCAGCCCACCAGGGGTTGGTTCCCTTCCCTCTTAAGCCCACGGGGCCCTCTGGGATAGGTGGCTCCACCCGGTGGACCCTCGGGACCCTTCCAGTGGTCCCGGTACAATACCAGTGACCCCCAAAACTTTCCCGGTGGCCGAAACTGGACTACCTATATACAATTCTTCACCTCCGGACCATTCCGGAACTCCTCGTGACGTCCGGGATCTCATCCGGGACTCCTAACAACTTTCAGGTTACAGCATACTAATATTTCTACAACCCTAGCGTCACCGAACCTTAAGTGTGTAGACCCTACGGGTTCGGGAGACATGCAGACATGACCGAGACGACTCTCCGATCAATAACCAATAGCGAGATCTGGATACCCATGTTGGCTCCCACATGCTCCTCAATGATCTCATCGGATGAACCACGATGTCGAGGATTCAAGTAATCCCATATACAATTCCCTTTGTCAATCGGTACGTTACTTGCCCGAGATTCGATCGTCGGTATCCCAATACCTCGTTCAATCTCGTTACCGGCAAGTCACTTTACTCATACTGTAATGCATGATCCCGTGACCAAACACTTGGTCACATTGGGCTCATTATGATGATGCATTACCGAGTGGGCCCAGAGATACCTCTCCGTCATACGGAGTGACAAATCCCAATCTCGATCCGTGTCAACCCAACAGATACTTTCGGGGATACCTGTAGTGTACCTTTATAGTCACCCAGTTACGTTGTGACATTTGGTACACCCAAAGCACTCCTACGGCATCCGGGAGTTACACGATCTCATGGTCTAAGGAAATGATACTTGACATTGGAAAAGCTCTAGCAAACGAACTACACGATCTTGTGCTATGCTTAGGATTGGGTCTTGTCCATCACATCATTCTCCTAATGATGTGATCCCGTTATCAATGACATCCAAATGTCCATAGTCAGGAAACCATGACTATCTGTTGATCAACGAGCTAGTCAACTAGAGGCTCACTAGGGACATGTTATGGTCTATGTATTCACACATGTATTATGATTTCCGGATAACACAATTATAGCATGAATAATAGACAATTATCATGAACAAGGAAATATAATAATAATCATTTTATTATTTCCTCTAGGGCATATTTCCAACACATTGAACGTGAAACTGCTAATTCTTCACCTGAATGTTCAAATGCTTCTAATGCTACAAATTCTTCATATGTCTCTGCTATCACTAATTCCTCATCTGAGGACAATGCAAGTATCACTGATGATGCAGGGCTGAAGGAATTGTACATGACAGGCATGTACAAAAGCCTCAAAGGGCATCAAACTCTTTGTGATGTGCTCAAAAAGCAGATCCTCAACAGAAACCCTAGGAAAGAGGGTATTGCCTTTGAGAGGAAACTCAATGCTGATGGAACATATTGGAAGCCTGAGCAGTACCCCAAAACCTCATGGGTTGCTGCAAAGGGACCTCCAATTGATCCATCTAACTTATTTGGCTTTACACGTGAATCTCCTCATTCTCCTGATGAGTCATTTGACTCCAACTATAAACTGTTCAAAAATCAGAATGGTGAAGTATTTGCTAGATAGGAACGGTTCCCCTTTGAAGAAAATTTGGGTTCCCAAAAGTTGTCTTGAAAGTCTTCAGGTGAATGTCCTCATGACACCACCTGTGAAGAATAGGAACTCCAGATCAAATTCTTCATATGGATCCAAGTCCTCATACGGACAAAATTCCTCACATGGATCAAATTCCTCAAAAGGATCAAAGTCCTCATATGATCATCATTGTGCTAACCCCTCTGTTTCGCAGGGTAGAGCTAAGGGCTATGAATATGAGCATTACTCTTCAAATCATTATGTTCATAAGTCCTCGAAGAATTTCTCTGCTTATTCTTATGCTTACCCTAACCCTTCTTATGTGAAACGAAGTGGACTGGCGTCTATGCCACCTTTTTCTTATGGTGCTCGCAGAGTGATGAATTCTTTGCCACCCCTTCAGATGTGGGTGGTGAAGAAAAAGAACTAATCTCTTATGCAGGGCCAGGTCTCCAGACGTGCTCAAAACGTCTGAAGAATTTGCTGGAGACCTGAACAATGCATGATAGGACGCAGGCTAATCATGATGAAATGAACTTTCATTTCACACGTCCTCATACTATTTATTTGTTCTAGTTACTCGAAGAAATTAATCTGATGATATTGATGTCATATTCTTCACTGATGAAGTATATGAGTTCGTAAGTTGCACTAATTCATCTGCAGGATGATCAACCCAAAGCCAATGAGTGGGTCCTCAATAGTGTATGTACGAATCACATGACGGGTGACAAGAATCTATTGATGGATGCTCCTTTATCACCGTCACATTTGAAGCATATCATCTTCGCTGACAAAGGCAAAAGTCAGGTATTGGGTTTAGGTAAGGTTGCGATCTCTAAGGACATACACATGGACAAAGTCATGCTTGTCGAGTCCTTAGGATACAACCTCATGTCTGTCTCAATGCTTTGTGATCTAGATATGGTTGTTGTCTTTGGCAAGTATCGTTGTGTTGTGATCATGGAAGCTAACAATTCCAAAGTCTTTGAAGGCTTTAGGAGAGAAGACTTGTACATTGTTGATTTCTCTACAGGACCACAACCGGCTATATGCTTACTTGCAAAAGCTTCAGAAGGCTAGATATGGCATCGACGACTTGGTCATGCTGGCATGAGGAATCTGCACATGCTCACGAAGTAGAAGCATGTCATTGGCATTGAGAATGTAAAATTCCTCAAGGATCATTTATGCGGAGCCTGTGAAGCTAGAAAGATGACAAAGGCCAAGCATCCAGCGAAGACTATCATGACTACCACTCGACCATTTGAATTGCTTCACATGGATCTCTTCGGTCCTAATCATTATTCTGCTGTTACAAACGATGCATCTCTACATGGCTTTGTTATTGTTGATGATTATTCTCGTTACACATGGGTACACATTGTCACTTACAAACATGAGGTGTAGGAAGTCTTCAAACGATTTTCCTTGAGGGCTTCAACCAACTTTGGTGTGAAGATCAAGCACATCGGGAGTGACAATGGAGCTGAGTTCAAGAATTCCGGTCTTGATGACTATCTTGATGAACTTGGTATTACTCATGAGTTATCTGCTCCTTATACTGCTCAACAGAATGGCGTTGTGGAGCGCAAGAACAGAACTCTTGTCGAGATGGCTCGCACTATGCTTGATGAATACAAGACGCCTCGTCGTTTCTGGAGTGAGGCAATTGATACCGCGTGCCACATCATCAACAGAGTATATCTTCACAAATTCTTCAAGAAGACTGCCTATGAACTCCTCACTGACAAGAAACCCAATGTGAGTTACTTCAAAGTCTTCGGTGCTAAATGTTGGATTAGAGATCCTCATCACACATCTAAATTTGCACCGAAAGCACATGAGGGCTTCATGCTTGGTTACGGAAAGGACTCGCACACCTACAAAGTCTTCAACAACGTTCTTCACAAGGTTGTTGAAATTGTAGATGTGCGGTTCGATGAAACTAATGGCTCGCAAAGAGAGCACCTACCTTCTGTGATAGCTGAACCAACACCTAAGGATTCTATCAAGTTCAAAGCCACTGAGGATGTCATTCCCACTGAAGAATCTACTGAAGAATTCATTCCAGAACGTGATGAACATTGAGTTGGTGCACTTGAAGAAAATGGTTCAGAGGAAAATGCTCCTAAAGAAAATGCAGATCAAATTCCTCGAAGACAACCCGCTCATCCTCGTATTGCAAACGAAGTGCAAATCGAGAAGATCATCAATGACATTGAAGCACCATGTCCTCTCACACGCTCAAAAGCTTCACATTTGTCTAACTTTTGTGGGCACTTTGCTTTTGTCTCTATCACAGAGCCCACTAAGGTAGATGAAGCATTTCTGGAGCCTGAGTGAATTCAAGCTATGCAAGAAGAATTACATCAGTTCGAGCTCAACAGCATCTGGGAACTGGTCAAACATCCAGATCCTCGCAAGCACAACATTATTGGCACAAAGTGGATCTACCGCAACAAGCAAGATGAAAATGGCCTTGTGGTGAGGAATAAGGCATGACTTGTAGCTCAAGGCTGCACATAGGTTGAACGAATTGACATCGATGAAACTTTTGCACCTGTTGTTAGACTTGAGGCTATTTGCATATTACTTGCTTATGCTAACCATCATGATATTATCTTACAACAAATGGATGTGAAAAGTGCAGTCCTCAATGGTAAGCTTGAGTAAGAAGTATATGTTGCTCAACCCCCAGGTTTTGAAGATCCAAAGAATCCTGACAAAGTCTACAAGCTTAACAAGGCCCTGTACGGCCTCAAGCAAGCCCCTCGGGTGTGGTATGATACTTTGAAGGAATTCCTCATGAAGAAAGGCTTCAAACCCGGTTCACTCGATCCAACTCTTTTCACAAAGTCTTATGATGATGAATTGTTTGTGTGCCAAATATATGTTGATGATATCATTTTTGGCTGTACTGACCAACGATATAGTGATGAATTTGCCTATATGATGAGTGAAGAATATCAAATGTCTATGATGGGAGAATTGAAATTCTTTTTAGGTCTTCAAATTCGTCAACAGCGCAATGGGATATTCATATCTCAGGAGAAATACCTCAAGGACGTATTGAGGAAATTCGGCATGCAAGATTGCAAAGGGGTCAAAATTTCAATGCCCACAAATGGCCATCTGTGCACTGATGAAAATGGTCAAGACTTCGATCAAAAGGTATACCGCTCCATGATTGGCTCTTTATTGTACCTATGTGCATCTAGGCCGGATATTATGCTTAGTGTTTGCATGTGTGCCCGATTTCAAGCTACACTGAAGGAATCGCACCATAAGGCCGTGAAGCATATTCTTCGATACTTAGCTCACACACCAACACTTGGATTATGGTATCCCAAGGGCTCCTCTTTTGATCTCATTGGATATTCAGACTCTGACTATGCTGGCAATCGCGTGGACCGCAAGTCAACAGCATACACATGTCATTTCCTCGGACGATTCTTGGTCTGTTGGTCCTCGAAGAAACAGAACTGTGTATCACTATCCACTGCAGAAACTGAGTACATTGCTGCTGGATCGTGCTGTGCTCAACTACTATGGATGAAGCAAACACTCAAGGACTATGGCGTCAACGTGAAGAATGTGCCTCTCTACTGTGACAATGAGAGTGCTATCAAGATTGCTCATAACCTAGTTCAGCACTCGAAGACCAAGCACATCCAGATCCGTCATCATTATCTTCGTGATCATGTGTTGAAGGGCGACATCTCCATCGATCACGTCAGCACTGAAGATCAACTGGCCGATATCTTCACTAAGCCCTTGGATGAGAAGAGATTTAGCAAGTTGCAGTGTGAGCTAAATATCCTAGAATCTTCGAATGTTCTCTGAAATGGACACACATCCTAACACTTATGCTGACTTGATGACTTAGATGCGCAACACACGAAGTAACGTTTTTCTTCAATCAATGAAGACTAACCCTCTAAGTGTGAAGAAATTAATGAAGAAATTGATTCTCAGAGTCCTACGACAATTGTATGCAGTGTCTGAAATCAGCTTTCTTATACGGTGGGTTACACCACCACCCAAAGTTGAAAATCTTCAATTTGAGTTTTTCTTCGTTTTTGAAATTCCTCAGTTTTTCAAATTCTTCAACTTTGCACTGTCTTCACTCTTCTAAGAACGCATATGACGTCTCCAAATTCCTCGCAACTATACTCTGTTCACAGGTACAAATGTCCGCTGCTGAATCACTAGGTTCTCATCAACTTAACTCATTTGCAGCATTCCTCAAAGAAAAGTTGCACACCTCTTCAGAAACTTCAGTTGTTCATATTCCTCAACTGAAGAAAATGGCTGATAAGAAGCCACAGAAGGGAGGTAAGAGGCCTGAGGTCAATACTGCGTTTGAAATTCCTGAGGACATATACAAGGACTACTGCACTCCTGATGAGGCCAAATTTGGCAAGGAGGACAAAATTCAGCGCAAGGTGTGCATACAAAGGATAGAGAGGATATGGGCACGGGAATGGAGGGAGTATAGATATGTTACTCCCAAGTATATGAAGAAATTCGCACTCAACCCTCCATGCCCAAGACCTCCATTGGCACCAGGCTAATTGGCAGACCCCACCAGCCTCAAGCGCGGTGAGGATTATCCTGATGAATGGGCAAAGCGACAGGCCAAACTGGCTAAGCAAGCAAAGGAAGCAGTGAAGAAATTCAACGCAGACTCTGCTGCTGCTGCTGCCTCTGCTGAGGCCTCTGCTAGTCAGCCAAAGAAGGTAATGCATAAGAAGCCCGTGCATAAGTCAAGCGCTTCTCCTTCAATGCCCTCATGTCCAAGCTCCTCTGCAATGCCCTCAAGGCCAGATTCCTCAACGCCCTCATGGCCAATTCCTCAAACTGCTCCTTCAAAGTCCTCAGCTCCTCCGTCAAAGTCTTCAGCTGCTCCGACCAAATCCTCGGCACCTGTGCATCTCGCCACGTGCCAAAGGACCCAAGGCATCTCAATTGCCTCAAGAGCATCTGCAAGTTCCTCAGCTGCACCAAAATCCTCAGTTGGCCCCTCTATGCTGAAGAAAAAGGCCACTGCTGGACGAGGCCTTCGACCAAGTCCTCACAAGAAGCAGGTCGCCTTCCAAGTGCCCTCTGATGATGATGAGGCTGATGATGAAGAACTTGCCGAAATCATCAGAGACAGGCAAGCCAGGGCTGCTAGAGCCAAAGGCAGCAATGTGCCACTGATGTTGGCTCCAAAGTTGATCCTTGATTACATTGACCTATGGCACAAGGATCCCAACACGCCTTTGCCGGAGATGAACCTCACTCCTGGTTAGAGTCATGTTTTGACTGCCTTCATTGAGGAAGAAAAATGGAAATTTGAACAAGGCAGAAGTTTGAAGAAAGCGCAATATAAGAAACACCGCTACCTCAAGGACAATGTCCTCACTCTCACCCCTGATCAGCTCATTGCTTTGCAAGCTGAAATCAAGCAATTGAGTGAAGAATTCGGTCGCTACTATACTGATTGGAAGGGCGCCAAGGTGCGATTCGTCAATCTGACGAAGAAATTCACTTCAAGTGCTGCTCCTCCTGTGCACATTGAAGTTACTTAGACTGAAGCATCTGCTCAGCCTACTGAAGAACATGCCAGCACCGCTGATGACAATTAGGCTGCTGAAGAAACTAAGAGTGCCAGGGCTGATGACTCCATTCCAGCCGCTAAAGATATTGCCGGGGCATCCACTAGTGGTGCGCCTGAATAAAGTGAACAAGTCAGGGCAACTACATTAGTTTCGCCTGAGGAAAATGAACCAAAGTCCTCCGCACCTCCTGCGCCTACACCAACTCTGATCCTTCCATCTGCATCAGATGCGAAGAAGACCAAGGCTGCAGAGCGTGCAGCTATGAAGAAGAGGAAGGCATCAACTCATCAAATTCTTCAGCTCCAAAGAAGTTGAAGCCACTGACTAGCTCAATTGACAACCCAATTGATGCCATTCCAGCCTCCTCCATGCCATCAAAGGACCTTGTTCCTTTTGGTGAAGATTATGTGATTCCCAATGAATCTGATGAAGAAACTCCTTCTGCTGCTTCGACAAAGCAGTTGGACGAAGAAATTGAAGTGGATGAAATCCCTTCAACCCCAGTCATTTCCTCACCTATGCCTTAGTTCACTGTTGAAGAGGCAGGTGTTGAAGAAATAGAAGATGAGGATGTGGACATTGGCTGTACCACTCCTGTGCTCAATGATGAGTTTTGGGACAGTCAGCACCCCAACTCTCCAATGTTCACTCCACTCCAAGCAATTCCTCAGTCCCCTGCTGCTACTGAAGTGCAAATGGGATCTGAAGAACCTCATGCAACCCCAAGTGTTCATGAAGAAATTCCAGCCACTAGTGCTGAAGAAAATGTCAATGAGGAAATGAAGAACCAGGCTGAAGCTGCAGAAGAGCCTGAAATTCCTCAGCCCGAGGAACCTGAGATTGTGATTCCTGAGGTGGTGATGCAATTGACTGACACTCCTCAGCCTAAGCCAAAGGATCCCTTCTCCAAGAAGCAAAAATTCAAGGCTGATGATTTCTTCAGCGAGCACGTGTTCTTCACTGAATTCAATCCCTATGACAATGCTCGTCTTAGAAGGAAGCGTTTCTGGAGTGCCTGCCAGGCCAACTTCTATTCCTTGCTGCTTTTTAACAAGGACAAAGTCTTTGATCACGAGCATATTCCTCATGTGGACATGGAAACAATGCCGTGCTTTTCTCAAGTCCTCAGCATGCTTCATGATTCAGGCTTGCTCAACTTCTGCTCTGACATAGTTGACTGGAATGAAGAGCTTATTCTTTAGTTCTACGCAACTCTGCATATCACAGGTGATGCTGCTGACGTCAACTCGTGGGTGTTGGACTGGATGACTGAAAACACTCATTACAAGGCACCATCCTCTGAATTGCTTCGTGCCCTGCCAATCAGTCCTCCACCTGACGGTGCTTGTTATCTGTATGATGAGCCTGAACTCACTGCCCACTATATGCTAGTGCTCATGAAGCCGTTGAAGCCTGGTCAAGCCCCAAGGACCAAATTCCTCGTGAAGGAATTGCTCTATGTGCCAAGAACCATCTATCGCATCCTGACGAAGACCATGAGTCCTATCAAAGGCCATGACTCATATGATGAAGAAATTATCGGGATGATGAAGAATATGCTTTTCAACATAATGCATGGCATCCCCATAAACTATCATGATTTCTTCCTGAGGACTATGGCGAATGTTGCACTTTCACCATTTGAGCTGGAGCCTTACGCACCGTGGATCATGAGATTCCTCAGAACAAGGTCTTCACTCAACTACAAGGCTGATTTTCAGAATCACCTCACCTACGTGCTCCCTATTGAAGTCCTCAAGCGGACAATTTCCTCATCTGATGAGAAGGGCAAGTCACCAGCAGTTATCGATGAAGGCATTCATCCATTGGATGGTCAGTTCCACAAAGCTGCATCTTACTCCACCAATGATGACTCTGCCACTCATGATTCTGCTGCCAATGCTGCCAAGTCAAGTCCTCAAGCTACTGCTCCTCGTGTGATGACTGACCGTGAACTGCTTATAAGTGAAGAAATTGGTGTGACCTTGAAGACTTGGCAATCATTTGAGGAACATGAAGCATGAAGACTTTTGTTTTCGTAGTTTCATTTTCTCTTTCTTGAGTAATAGGAAACACCGTACTATTAAAGGGGGTCAAGGAAATACTAAGGAAAAATTTCCATGTGATGCTCAACTCAAAATCCTACACCTACCAATCCCTTCGAGTGAAGCAATTGGAAATCTCATACAGTTCAGTCATATTCTTCAGTGACAGAGACGAAGTTCTTCTGGTCTCTGAGGAATTTGTTCTGACTAAGGAGTTAGGAATTCGCCAGTGCGAATTGCCTACACAGTGAGGAACATGATAGCCCTGAGGATTTTGATAGTCAAAATTTCGACCGTTGTTGTGCTATGCGCCAGCTGTTCCAAAATATCTACCCACCTAACGGTCATATCAGACAAGGGCATTTATGTCTTATCATGTCGGGCTGCTCCCTAGGCTATAAATAGCCGCCCCCTTCAACCACTAGCTAGTTGGCTGCTCCGAGAGAAACTGACACTTATCATTTGAGAGCATCCCATCCTCCGAGGACTTTTAGCGAAAATCATCAAGTGAGGAAAACCCAAACCCAACACCTACAAACCCAAAGTGATTGAACATCACTGAAGAGATTGATCCTGCGTGGACCCGACGCTTGTTTCCTTTGAAGACTGTGCTTCTTCCAGACGGTTAGGCATCAAGGTCTAGAGCATCCAAGAGGAATTGTGGATTGTCGAGTGACCAAGTTTGTGAAGGTTCGGAAGTCACCTAAAGACTTACCACGAGTGATTGGGCGAGGTCTGTGTGACCTTAGCTCAAGGAGAATACGGTGAGGACTGTGTGTCCGGGACTGGGTGTCCTCGAGTTTAAATACTCAGCCGCTCCAACCAGATGTACAACTGAGACATCAGTTGGAACTGGTCTACCAAATCATTGTCTTCACCGAGCTTACTGGTTCTATTTCCTCAACACTTTCATTTCCTCATGTCTGTTGTTGTGTGCCTGTTCATATCTGTTTGAAGACTTTGACTGAAGACTTTCTCAATTTCCTCAGTTCAATTTCTTCAGTCTGTCCATCTTCTTTCTTGTGTTATCCTGTGTTTACGCTTTCTGTACTCTGTGCTTGTCTTCATTTCATCATGATGACTATGCTTGTGTTCTGTTATGCTTACTTCTGAGTACTTATTCCACTGCAAGTAGTTCTTCGCTAAGGAATTTCCTCACCAGCAAATTCCTCAGTGAAGAATTCATAAAGATCGCCTATTCACCCCCCTCTAGTCGATATAACGCACTTTCACAGAGGATACTTGGGAGGCATGGTGGTGCACTGCAAGAACATGATATCATGGGAAGGATAGGTGAGGGTTTGATTCTCTAGTCATCGGAGTGGCTTGGTCCCTATGAAAGCAGAGGAATGCGAGAGCGTTCAACCGACCAGAGCAATGCAAATGACCACGAGAACTAGTTAGATGGATCTTAGAGGACATTCTTGATTGGAGGCGAGCGGGTGTGGGTGTAGGTGGACTAGATAGGTTTGTGAGACATTGACCTATGTGTATTGGATGGTGCGGGAGTTTCGACGGTTGATGTTCGCATCGACTAGCGGATTCTTGTAATTATTTTGCTCTCTTCGATAAAAATATGGTACGCCATTGTCGTACTCTCGAAAAAAAGAGAGATGGAGGGCTCTGGCAACACTCCTCCCCCATGGCGGGCGACGCCCCCGTAGCCCTCCCCCTTCCCCGTCCCTCGTTGGACTCCCGCCGGCGCCTTGTCCCCAGCGTCCCCAGCCCCTACTCCGGCCTCGTCTACCCCCGCGCCCCCTCCAAGTTTCGCCCGGCCGACCTCGCTGATGGAAGCGAATTCCCCCGACGCCGGTCACCCCGTTGCCCGTCCCCCTCCTGTGCCCCAGTTCTTGCTGCGTCTCCCTATGGAGCCATTGGCTCAGCCTCCATGGGAGGGGCCCTGCCTTTGGCTCACGGCGGCTGCCGCAATCGCGGCCGACGAGTGTTGCGCGTCTGCCCGGGAACCAAGGCGCTGCCTTGCGGAGGAGTGGGGATCGCCGCCGCCGCCGCCGTTCATGGGGTGTTGTCGGCCACTCCGAGTTTGGCCTGGCCCGCACGTCATGGCGCCCATCTTCGGTTGCCTTACTGCCCTCGCCGTCGACCTCTTCACCGGCGCCCTCCTCCGTCATGGCTGCTTCGGTCCCTCCCCCTGTTCTGACCCTTCATAGCGGCTTTTGGGTCCTCCTCCCTCCAATTTCGCGCCTTCCCTCCCCTCCGGCGGCCCTGGCTTGCTATGCCCAGCTCCTTCGCTGCAGCGGCAGCGGCGGCGCCCGTCCATCGTGGGAAAACTTTCCCTCTGGGCGGATGCCCCTCCCAGCCCGTGGGCCACAGCAATATGGGCCGCCAGGTAGCCCTAGCCAGCCTAGTCTGTCGGGCTATTTACCGGCTATGCCTGGTCTGGGTGCGCTGGGCCGGCCCGCGACACCTGGGCCCGTCCCATGCCCTAGGACCACCTTGTCGGTGAAGTCAATTTGGCCCCCTCGCGGTTTCCCCATCCCCGTGACTCCCTCTCCAACCGCCATCCGTTCTGCCCTGCTACGTGCTTCCACTCCTCCCTCTGTACTTGGCGCCTCCAGCCCCCCCACGTAGCCGGCGTCCTCCCTCCCTGTCGCAGCCTCTGGCCATGACTTGCGAATGGGATGAAGGGGAGGCCCGGCGCAAATGTCGCTTTGACGACCGCCGGGATCCTCCCCGCCTCTCACCCGATGTGCTCCGCCGTGAGGACGACCTACACCGCAAGCTGCGGGACCATGAGGGCCTTCGGTAGCAGGGGTCAGACGACTACCGAGACGAGTGTCGCTCTCCGGGGCGCTCCGAGTGGCGGGGCCGGTCCCTCTTTCCCCGGCTTCCTCGGGTGATTGGAGGGCCCACCGTCGGTTTCCCTCCCCGGCCTGCCAACGGGAGCGCAATCCCTCCCCGCCCCGTCAGCCCTGGTCGCCCTCCCCACGTCCTCATGC
This sequence comes from Triticum aestivum, assembly GCF_018294505.1. Classification (NCBI taxonomy): domain Eukaryota; kingdom Viridiplantae; phylum Streptophyta; class Magnoliopsida; order Poales; family Poaceae; genus Triticum; species Triticum aestivum. The sequence continues at coordinate 140,068,680 of NC_057807.1, forward strand.
ACAGCCGTCCGTCGCCACGGCCAATAAATATTCCCCCCATGCAGCCAACTTGTCTGCCCCGCCCCCCCATGGGTGCCGCTGGAGGTGGGGATAATCGGGGCCGTCAAGACCCCAACAAGAAGAAGAAACATCGCGGACAGGGCCGGGGTGCCCCCAACCTGTCTGCCCCCTCGCCAGCGATCCCTGGCACCTCCGCTGCGATGGGTCCCGTCTTCGGCCTCCCCTGCCCACCCTGCTTCAATTGAAGTATCACGGGCCACTCACAAGTCAACTGTGACAACCCCCTGCTGCTACATCTGCAAGGATTCGAGCCATCCCGCCCTGATCTGCCCGGATAGACCGATGACTGCCGAACTAATGATGTATGGTCATGGGATCAAGGGGTTGGGGTTCTTCCACATGAGGTCCCCAACATCACGCCACCCACCCCTTCCCTGCAGGCGAATGTCGCGGTGGTGGATGGTGTGGCCTCTCCTGAGATGATCGAGGCCGAGCTCAACCACCTTTACCAGCGTCAATCGGATTGGCTGGTCACCCCTAACTCTGGGAAAGAATTCATCATGGTCTTTCCCGACGCTCTCAGTCATGGCTATGCCACTCGTAGTGGCCAGATCACCCTCGCCCTCAACAAGCTCATCGTCGACATCACCGAGCAGATCCTCGACCCGAAGGCGGTGACAGTCCTGGACATGGCCTGGATCCTTATTGTTAGGCTTCCGGACATTGCGAGGTCCGAGCGTGTCATTCGCCAGATGTCACGGATCCTTGGCAAGGTGGTGGTGGTTGACGAGCTTTCCCTCCACAAGGAGGAGGAGGTCCGAGTCAAGGTCAAGTGCTTGGACTCCTCCAAGCTCCGCGCTATAGTCCGGGTCTTCTTCAACGACCAGGGCTTGGACCTCCTGATCGCCCCTGAGCCTCCCAACCACATGGGCCGCTCGCTCTACTCCTACAATGGCCCCCCTGGCAGCAACCTGGGGGCCGAGACTACCACGGCCGCCACCACCCATGTTCGCACCGCTCCGACGATGATGAGGGATCGGACGACACCCAATCCCGCTCCCCCTCGCTTGACCTCCCAGCCCCATCCTCTGGGAGGAGTGGATGGCAGTCCGCGCTGGCCCTCTACACCCTGGTGTCGGCTCCACTTGCACTCCTCACCAGCCCCTTCGACCGGGGCATCCGAGGGGAGCGACACTTCCAGTGTGGGGCTGGTTGTTATCCCGGCATCCTGCCCACGCTCTCCTGTCCCCTCCTGCGGACTTCCCCATTGCTCTGTCGGTGGTCGCGGAGCTGCTCCCCCTCCCTTTCGACCCGGCCCCCAGCGAGGTAGGTCCACCCTCGGAGGCTGGGGCACTTGCGCTTGGCGTCGTGGTCGAGGCCCCCAGCCCCTTGGTGGATCCCCGCCCCCAGCGACGGACCCGGCTCCCACCTCCCTGATACGTCTCCAACGTATCTATAATTTGTGACTATTCCATGCTAATATAAAATTTATTTTGGATGTTTTATATGCATTAATATGCTATTTTATATTATTTTTGGGACTAACCTATTAACCTAGAGCCCAGTGCCTGTTTCTATTTTTCTCTTGTTTTTGAGTTTTATAGAAAAGGAATATCAAACAGAGTCCAAACAGAATAAAACTTTACGATGCTTTTTCTTGGACCAGAACACATCCACTGAGCTTGGAGAGGGGGGCAGAGGATGGCCGAGGAGGCCACAAGCCCCCCAGGGGCGCGCCTTGAGGGCTTGTGAGCCCCTCGAGGGTCTCCTAACCCTAATTCTTGCCCTATAAATTTCCAAATATTCTCAAACCACTAGAAGCGTCCACCAAAATACTTTTCTGCCGCCGCAAGCATCTGTTCCCGTGAGATCCCATCTTGGGGCCTTTTTCGACGATCTGTCGGAGGGGGACTCAATCACGGAGGGCCTCTACATCAACCTTGCTGCCCTTCTGATGATGCGTGAGTAGTTTACCACATACCTATGGGTCCATAGCTAGTAGCTAGATGGCTTCTTCTTTCTCTGTGATCTTCAATACAATGTTCTCCTCGATGTTCTTGAAGATCTATTCGATGTAATACTTTTTTGCGGTGTGTTTGTTGAGATACGATGAATTATGGATTTATGATCAAATTATCTATGAATATTATTTGAGTCTTCTCTGAACTCTTTTATGCATGATTAAGATATCTTTGTATTTCTCTTCGAACTATTGGTTTGGTTTGGCCAACTAGATTGGTTTTTCTTGCAATGGGAGAGGTGCTTAGTTTTGGGTTCAATCTTGCGGTGTCCTCACCCAGTGACAGAAGGGGTAGCAAGGCACATATTGTATTGTTGCCATCAAGGATAAAAAGAAGGGGTTCATCATATTGCTTGAATTTATCCCTCTACATCATATCATCTTACTTAAAGTGTTGCTCTGTTCTTATGAACTTAATACTCCAGATGCAGGCAGGAGTCATTTTGCTCTACTTGTCACGGACGTGATGCCTATATTCATGGTCATTGCCTTATATATCGTCATAACTTTTCGCTTTTCTATCAATTTCTCAACAGTAATTTGTTCACCCACCATATGCTATCTTCAAGAGAGAAGCCTCTAGTGAAAGCCATGGCCCCCGGGTCTATTTTCCATCATATATTTTCAGATCTGTAAACCAAAAAACCCCAAAAATACTTTGCTGCAATTTATTTGTTTTTACTTTGTTTTATGTTTTAGTAATCTTTTATACCTATCTCTATTAGATCTCACTATTGTTCAAACCGTGAAGGGATTGACAACCCCTTTTTTGTGTTGAGTGCAAGTGTTTGTTAGTTTGTGTAGGTGCATAGATTGCAGACTTGCTTGTGCCATACTTATCTCTACTTTGCTGCATCACCCTTTCCTCTTCAAAGGAAAAATCAACGCAAGCTTAAGAAGTAGCAGGAAGAATTTCTGGCGCCGTTGTCGGGGAGGTTCTACATCAAGCCTACCAAGTACCCATCATAAACTCTCATCTCTTGCGTTACGTTATTTGCCACTTGCCTCTTGTTTTACTTTTCCCCACTTCTAAAATGTTTTCAGAAAAATACAAAAAGATTTGCCTTTTTATTCGCCCTTCTTTCGTTCGTCCTTTTCTTTTGCTCGTTTGCTAGATTGGTATATATCCATCATGTCTGAATCTGGGGAGTTTTTCGTTGAAAAAGAAAACAATAATCTTGAGGGAAGTTTTGATGATTTTGCCAATAATGATCCTCATGAAGAAGAACCCACTATTATTCATACTAAAAAACTCCGTGTGGGTAGCAGTAATATTATTGGAAAAGGGGTGATTCATGATTTTCTTACTTGTGCTGGTACTTTACCTATGCTAGGAGGGTCAATTCTGAATGAAACGATTAGCCTTGCGGATGCAATATCTTTGCTTATAGTTGAATATGAAAGACAATTTGTTCACTTGCATCCATGTATACAAAAGCTTTTACTAGAATTTTCTAATATTCATGACCCTTTCGTTAAACGTGTCACCACTATATTTTTAGCTCACGAGTTTAGGTTCATCATGAAAGAAGTCGGTGAAATATTTGCTCATTATGGTGGTGGTCCCCTATAGAAGAGATCATTTTTAATCAAGAAGAAACTAGGAGATTACAATCTCTGGATTATGCTGCTTATAATGAAAACCTAAGAAAGAAAGTCCCTACTAATGTTTTGATTGATAAAATTTCTGAGCTCAATGGCAATTTTGCTATACAAAATAATGGATTAGGGTTTGTGCTTAGAGATAGACTTAGGGATTTTAATCAAAGTAATGTTTACAATGAAGAAATCATTACCAAATACAAAGGGCCGATGGAGGATCCTATTCCTCCCAAACTTGATCTTATAGATACGTACCCTATCAAATTTAGCCCCTTTGATTATTTTTGTTTGCCACAAAGAAAGCTTACTGCTGAGAGGTGGGAATATGAGATGAGCATGGATGATCTCTCTCACTTCTATTACAATACCTAGATCAATGTTTTATGCCTAGCTAGGGGAGTTAAACAATAGCGCTTGTTGGGAGACAACCCAATTTTATTTTTATGTTTTTTGCTTTTGGTTCTGTTTTTCAATAAATACACATTATTACCTCTGTAGTAATTATGTTTTGGTGTTTTAGATACTGTCTGAGCCAAGTAAGACCTTGGGGATGGTCTACGGTGATAGTTGATTTGATCTTGCTGAAAAACAGAAACTTTTGCGCTCATTGCCAGAAATTAAATAAATCACAAAAATGCGCTTTTAATCTGAAATTTTTTACACAAGATTGACATACAAATTGCCCATGTTGTCCTAATTTTTCAGAATTTTTGGAGTTACAAAAGTATACGAAATTTCTAGATTACTATAGACTGTTCTCTTTTTCACATATTCTGTTTTCTATGTGTTGTTTGCTTATTTTGATGAATCTATGGGTAATATCAGGGGGTATGAACCATGGAGAAGTTGGAATACGGTAGATATTACAACAATATAAATAAAGAATGAGTTCACAATAGTACCTAAAGTGGTGATTTATTTTATTATACTAACCGATCTTATGAGTTTTCTGTTGAGTTTTGTGTTGTGAAGTTTTCAAGTTTTGGGTAAAGATTTGATGGAAAATGGAATAAGGAGTGGCAAGAGCCTAAGCTTGGGGATGCCCAAGGCACCCCAAGGTAGCATTCAAGGACAACCAAGCATCTAATCTTGGGGGTGCCCCTGATGGCATCCTCTCTTTTGTCTTCAATCCATCGGTAAATTTACTTGAGGCTATATTTTTATTCACCACATGATATGTGTTTTGCTTGTATGATATGAGTCTTTGCTTCTAAGTTTGCCACAATCATCCTTGTTGTACACACCTTTTGAGAGGATCACACATTAATCATGAATTTATTAGAATACTCTATGTGCTTCACTTATATCCTTTGAGCTAGGCAGTTTGCTCTAGCGCTTCACTTATACCCTTTTAGAGCACCGCGGTGGTTTTATTTTATAGAAATTTTTGAACTCTCATGCTTCACTTATATTATTTTGAGAGTCTTTAAACAGAATGGTAATTGGCTTAGGTTATGAATTTATTCCTAATATGATGGGCATCCAAGAGGGATATAAACAAAACTTCCATTTTAAAGAGCGTTGAATAACATGAGAATTTGATTCCTTGCATTTGTTTTGAGATAAAGATGGTGATATTAGAGTCATGCTAGTGAGTAATTGTGGATTGGTAGAAATACTTGTGTTAAAGTTTGTGATTCCCGAAGCATGCACGTATGGTGAACCGTTATGTGATGAAGTTGGAGCATGATTTATTTTTTGATTGTCTTCCTTATGAGTGGCGGTCGGTGTCAATGTCAAAACCGGCAGATCTCGGGTAGGGGGTCCCGAACTATGCGTGTAAGGCTAATGGTAACAAGAGGCGGGGGACACGATGTTTACCCAGGTTCGGTCCCTCTCTATGGAGGTAATACCCTACTTCCTGCTTGATTGATCTTGATGAATATGAGTATTACAAGAGTTGATCTACCACGAAATCGTAATGGCTGAAACCCTAGAATTCTAGCATATGATTATGATTGTCCCTTACGTACTAAACCCTCCAGTTTATATAGACACCAGAGGGTATTAGGGTTATACAAAGTCGGTTACAGAGAAAGGAATCTACACATCCGAATCGTCAAGCTTGCCATCCACGCAAAGGAGAGTCCCATCCGGACATGGGAAGAAGTCTCCTGTCTTGTATCTTCATAGCCCAATAGTCCGACCCATATTAATAGTCCGGCTGTCCGAGGACCCCATAATCACGGACTCCCTTAGTAGCCCCTGAACCAGGCTTCAATGACGAGGTGTCCAGTGCGCAGATTGTCTTCGGCATTGCAAGGCGGGTTCCCTCTCCAATTACTTCACAGTCCCTGACTTAAAGAGTAGTATCTGACTTTTCATTTAATGTCATGCTCATCGACTTCTGCACCTTCATGATTTCAGCTTCCACGTGTCGAACAAATATGATAGGTCGGGGCATTCTTGCACATACCACACTGACCATGTAAGAAAGTTCGTCTATTTAAAGAGACGGGGATATCCAGATCCAGTCCACACCAAACGCGAAATCCTCAGAGCTTGCCAGCAGAAATCACCCCAAGATGGCTAGTGCTCCCAGCTCATCCTCCCGTCCCCACGGCCCCAAAAAAGGCGATTGGGAAAGGTGTTCCGTATCCCACAATTAACTAGTGAAGCTGCAGACATAGGGATTTCTCTCCCCCCCCGCAGATCTAGTCCCCATTCGAGCCGGATTGGCTCCTTTGATGGTGGGGAGCAGGTGGAGAACTTTCCCAACCCATCCAGGGGGGAATGAGTATGCTTTGTTCCTGACTTATTGAGAGGCGTCGGATTTCCAATCCACCCGTTCCTCCGAGGGCTTCTAGAGTATTACGGCCTCCAACTGCACAACTTCACTCTTGCCTCCATCCTGCACATTGCAGGTTACGTTGCTCTTTGTGAGCTATTAATGGGTTGCGTGGCCCATTTTGAGTTATGGAAGAAGCTATTCTGCCTCATGATACGTCTCCATCGTATCTACTTTTCCAGACACTTTTGCCCTTGTTTTGGACTCTAACTTGCATGATTTGAATGAAACTAACCCAGACTGACACTGTTTTCAGCAGAACTGCCATGGTGTTATTTTTGTGCAGAAACAAAAGTTCTCAGAATGACCTGAAATCCACAGAGATTACTTTGGGAAAATATAAAAAATACTGGCGAAAGAATCAAGGCCAGGGGCCCACACCCTGTCCACGAGGGTGGGGGCGTGCCCCCTCCCCCTGGGCGCGCCCATGCCTCGTGGGCCCCCTGGATGTCCACCGACATCAACTCCAACTCTATATATTTGCTTTTGTGGAGAGAAAAATCAGAGAGAAAGTTTCATCATGTTTTACGATACGAAGCCGCCGCCAAGCCCTAATCTCTCTCGGGAGGGCTGATCTGGAGTCCGTTCGGGGCTTCGGAGAGGGGGATTCGTCGCCGTCGTCATCATCAACCATCCTCCATCACCAATTTCATGATGCTCACCGCCGTGCGTGAGTAATTTCATCGTAGGCTTGCTGGACGGTGATGGGTTGGATGAGATTTACCATGTAATCAAGTTAGTTTTGTGAGGGTTTGGTCTCTAGTATCCACTATGTTCTGAGATTGATGTTGTTATGACTTTGCTGTGCTTAATGCTTGTCACTAGGGCCCGAGTGACATGATTCCAGATCTGAACCTATTATGTTTTCATGAATATATGTGAGTTCTTGATCCTATCTTGCAAGTCTATAGTCACCTATTATGTGTTATGATCCGACAACCCCGAAGTGACAATAATCGGGATACTTCTCGGTGATGACCGTAGTTTGAGGAGTTCATGTATTCAGTAAGTGCTAATGCTTTGGTCCGGTACTCTATTAAAAGGAGGCCTTAATATCCCTTAGTTTCCATTAGGACCCCGCTGCCACGGGAGGGTAGGACAAAATATGTCATGCAAGTTCTTTTCCATAAGCACGTATGACTATATTCAGAATAATGCCTACATTACATTGATGAACTGGACCTAGTTCTTTGTCACCCTATGTTATAACTATTACATGAGGAATCGCATCTGACATAATTATCCATCACTGATCCAATGCCCATGAGCTTTTCACATATTGTGCTTTGCTTATTTACTTTACCGTTGCTACGGTTACAATTACTACAAAACTGCTATCGTTACTTTTGCTACCGTTATCATTACTATCATACTACTTTGCTACTAAATACTTTGCTGCAGATACTAAGTTAGCCAGGTGTGGTTGAATTCACAACTCAACTGCTAATACTTGAGAATATTCTTTGGCTCCCCTTGTCTCGAATCAATAAATTTGGGTTGAATACTCTACCCTCGAAAACCGTTGCGATCCCCTATACTTGTGGGTTATCAAGACTATTTTTTGGCACCGTTGCCAGGGAGCATAACTCTATTCTTTGAGTCACTTGGGATTCATATCTGCTGATCACTATGAGGAACTTGAAAGACGAAAGAACTAAGATTTTCCCCTCAACTACGAGGGGAGGTAAGGAACTACCATCTAGCTCTGCACTAGATTCTCCTTCTATTTTGAGTAAGCTTGCGACACCTAAACCTGCTACTGCTATGAATTCTGATATGCCGCATGTTATTGATGATGCCACCTCTGCTATGCATGATACTTTTGATGAAACTACTTCTATGCTTGATACTACTGCGCCATTAGGTGAATATCTTGATGAACAACTTGCTAGGGTTAGAGAGAATGAAATTATTGAAGATAGTGATGATGAAGGTTCTCCCCTAAGTATGAATTGCCTGTTGTTCCTGAGGGTTATGTTATGGATGAAGAAGCTGCTAGAGCTATTCTTGCTTGCAATGATAGATCTGATCTTAAGAAGTTATTAGCTAAATGGAAGCATCAATCTCTGAATGCTAGAATGAAATATGACCCTGCTTTTGCTACTTCACCTATCTTTGTTACTGATAAGGATTATGAATTCTCTGTCGATCCTGAGATAATTACTTTGGTTGAATCTGATCCTTTTTATGGCAATGAATCTGAAACTGTTGTGGCACATCTTACTAAGTTAAATGATACAGCCACCTTGTTCACTAATGATGAGAAGTCTCGTTATTATTATATCCTTACACTACAAAAAAATACACTTCCGTGATGATACGTGTTTGTCACAGTAGGTCGCATTTTGTGTCTGTAACGCCCCGGATCTGATACGCCAGGTGTCTGCCAGTTATTCGCCATCTTTGCCATGTCATGTGCTTGTGTGTTGCATTTTGCTATGTCATCATCTGCATTTCATATCATGTCATCATGTGCATCGCATTGGCATACATGTTCGTCTCATGCATCCGAGCATTTTCCCCGTTATTCGTTTTGCAATCCGGCACTCCTATGTCATCCGGCGTTCCCCTTTTGTCTCTCATTGTGAGCGGGTGTTAAACTTTCTCGGAATGGCCCGAGGTTTGCCAAGCGGCCTTGGTATAGCACCGGTAGACCGCCTGTCAAGTTTCGTGCCATTTGGAGGTCGTTTGGTACTCCAACGGTTAACCGGGTAACCGCAAAGGCCTCTTTTGTGTGCAGCCCAACACCCTTTCCAAACTGGCCCAAAACCCATCTAAGTCACCCCCATGCTCTCGGTCGTTCGATCACGATCGCGTGGCCGAAAACCGCTCCTCATTTGGACTCTCCTAGCTCCCTCTAGCTATAAAAACGTCCTCCCCGTCCATTTTCGCGGATGAATCCACCCCTAACCCTAGCAGTTTTCCTCCTCGCGCCGCCGGACGCGTCCGCCCGCGCCGGACACGTCCAGCCTCCACCTCACTCCGGCCAATCAGATGCCGACACCTCAGCCTCCGACAACCCGCGCCCAATCCCCCGCCGCCACGTCACCAGCGCCGCGCCCCGCTCTCCACCGCGCGCCGCCGCGGGCCCGCCAAGC